>NC_069667.1:7158446-7469242 GCF_027244095.1 Hemicordylus capensis
GTCATCTCAGGTCATAAACTCAGGAATCTCAGGTTCATCTCAGGTCCAGGGTACTTAAGAGAGCACAAAGGAGGTGAATCCTTATGGCTATTAAGATCATCTGAGGAGGTTAGGTTACAGTTGCCACCGGCTTGTTTGATAGTGACTCGGGCTTGGCCTTCTCTGTGGCTGCCCCCAAGGCTTTGGAATGCACTCCCTGTCAAAATAAGAGCTTCTCCATCTCTGATTGTGTTTTAAAAGACCCTTGATGCACTTGGTTTCTCAGACTTTTAAGTAAAATTAACTGTAAACTGTTTGTTTTCAATTGTTTTTATTCTGTTGCATTTTAAATTATGTACACTGCCTAGAGATATACACATGAAATATAGAAATATGGTATAGAAATATGATAGTTAGATAGATAGATACATTTTGTTCAGTAAGGCTGAACAAAAACTTTTAAAAACAGTACTTGAATTGCAGTCTGAATGTTTTTAAGAAGGACCTGAAAGCATAGCTGTGTAGCCAGCAGAGGCGTAACTATAGGGGGGGCAGGGGGGGCACGTGCCCCGGGCGCCATCTTTTCTGGTCACGTGGGGGGCGCCACCATGACCAAATTTTTAAAAAAATTTTTAAAACTTTTTGTTAATACAAATGTTTCCTGCTCAGTGCAGCAGCGCTGCAGCAGTCAAGGGAGCACGTTGGTGCCCCCTTCCCCACGAGCGGTCCCTTCCGCGCCGCCTGCGCCCCCCCATTGCTTTGCTGGCACCTGGCGGCCAGTCAGTGGCCTGGCTTGGCGGCGGCGGTGGCGGGCGCTTGTGAGGAAAAACCTAAGTATAATGTAGTATGTTGGGGGGGCAGCAGGGGGGGCGTGGTGGTGGGGGGCGCCATTTCAGTGCTTGCCCTGGGTGCCGTTTTCCCTAGTTACGCCTCTGGTAGCCAGGCTTTTAGTTTATAGATTTTAAAGCTTTGGGTTTAAGAGTTTTTATTTGTATTTTTAAATTGTTTTAATTGTGTTAAGGCTTTCATGTTTTTTAGATTGTGAACTGTCTGGGGACTTCTTCGTATTGGGTGGCATTGAAAATGTAATTAATTAATTGCTTGATTAATAAAACTAAAACAACTAACTTTGGTATGGGTTCACACAATCACACAAATGTCGGTAACCCCCATTAAGCCTAGATCCAAACGATGTATGAACCAGGGCGTCGAGTACCTCCTGGCTATCCACAGGCTCCAACAGGCGACCCCCACGAGCTCCCAGGTCCCGTGGCCGCAGCCTCCTACCTGATCCGATCTCCATCCTTTTTCTTGAGTTCGGCATCCCTCTGCAGCACGGCCATCAGCTTGCCGTACTCCTCTTCCGTCAGAAAGCTGAGGTCCAGCATCTTCCCCTCTGCGTGCTTCGGCCAATCAAGGCGCCGCTGGCTCAGAAGCAACTCAGAGGGCTGACAAGGCCATGGGCAGAGTCTTGGCCCGAGAGTCTGAGGGATACCATGCAGTCCGAATTAGAACGTGTGTGTTTTGGGTGGGGTGGGGCAGAAGGACTCTTTTATACCAGCATTGCTCAGAGAAGCACTCGCTGCAGGAGCCAAGCCTGAACTTCAGGGCACAGGTCTTTTCTCTGGCGCTGCGGTCCTCTACGCTGCATGCCTGTGTGAGCTGAAACGGTCCCTCGGCGGGGTTATGTCCAGGTAGTGTGTCCATGCACAGGTGGAAATCTAAAGAAATGTCTCAAAAACCATGAGAAGCCGACGTCTGGCTGCCGGCTTTATGGGTGCCGGAGGGAATCAGAGGGCAGGAACGCCAGCCGTTGCCCTGCAGTCTGGTCCCGCCGTCCCTGCAAAGGAAACGGAAACAAAACCCTGAGATGCTGTTTGAGATAAAGGCGACATGTGGCGATCGCTTCTGTGCACCCGGGATGTTTACTCGTGCCTGAGCACATGATCTCAAGCAAGCCACCCTTAAATTTTTTTAAAAGCCTGCCAGGGCTCCAGAAGTAATATCAGCCCAACAGTGAGATCCAACCTCAGTAAAAATGGCTGGGTGGTGGTGGGGGAAATGGTAAGCAGAGGCCTTTGCCAAGTGTCTTAATGTGTGTGTGTGTTGTGTGTGTGTACACAAACACAAACATATATACACACACACACATACATATAGACACAATATACTAAGGTCATATGTGGCAAGCCCCACCTCTGTTGCAGCCCCAACCAATGAAAATGTGGGGGTGGGGCTTTCGCATAGAACCTGGCAGGCGGGAGCAAGTGGGGGGGAGGAAAGGCCAGGCATCAAGCGATTCAGCTAATATATATATTACTAATATATATATTAGTGGGGTCCAAACGAGAAGAATTGCTGGGAAATCATCTTGACACACACACTCTCTCTGTCTCCCCAGAGGCAAACTGCTTCTGGAGGTGGGGCAATTTAGATCAGGAACATGGTTGGAGGCACTCAGGGCTGCTTTCTCCATCTGATTCAAGCCTCCTCCCCTGCAAGCAGGGCCTTGTCCGAGGGGAATTTCTCCCGGAACCCCACACATGGAGGTGCCCCCGCTCCAACGCATGGTTCACTATTTGAAATGAGCAGAACAATTCTTTTCATTCAAGGTTGTAAAATCAACCAGTTAATATAACCCCAAGATCATGAGTTATTTCAGTATTTCGGGTTACTGCATCGACATGGGCTGCAGAGGCTGTCCTACTTTATGTTATGGATGCGGTGGAACGTAACATTTGTGCAGCTATATAGTGAGATATATACACACACACACACATACACACAAAGGTGAAACTCAAAAAATTAGAATATCGTGCAAAAGTCCATTAATTTCAGTAATGCAAATTAAAAGGTGAAACTGATATATGAGACAGACGCATTACATGCAAAGTGAGATAAGTCAAGCCTTAATTTGTTATAATTGTGATGATCATGGCGTACAGCTCATGAAAACCCCAAATCCACAATCCCAGAAAATTAGAATATTACATGGAACCAAGAAGACAAGGATTGAAGAATAGAACAATATCGGACCTCTGAAAAGTATAAGCATGCATATGTCTTCAGTACTTGGTTTGGGCCCCTTTTGCAGCAATTACTGCCTCAATGCGGCGTGGCATGGATGCTATCAGCCTGTGGCACTGATGAGGTGTTATGGAAGACCAGGATGCTTCATTAGCAGCCTTCAGCAATTCTGCATTGTTTGGTCTCATGTCTCTCATCCTTCTCTCGGCAATGCCCCATAGATTCTCTATGGAGTTCAGGTCAGGCGAGTTTGCTGGCCAATCAAGCACAGTAATCCCATGGTCATTGAACCAGGTTTTGGTACTTTTGGCAGTGTGGGCAGGTGCCAAGTCCTGCTGGAAAATGAAGTCAGCATCCCCATACAGCTCATCTGCGGAAGGAAGCATGAAGTGCTCCAAAATCTCCTGATAGACGGCTGCGTTGACCCTGGACTTAATGAAGCACAGTGGACCAACACCAGCAGATGACATGCCTCCCCAAATCAACACAGACTGTGGAAACTTCACACTGGACTTCAAGCATCTTGCATTGTGTGCCTCTCCATTCTTCCTCCAGACTCTGGGTCCTTGGTTTCCAAATAAGATGCAAAAGTTGCTCTCATCAGAAAAGAGGACTTTGGACCACTGAGCAACAGACCAGTTCTTTTTTTCTTGAGCCCAGGTAAGACGCTTCTGACGTTGTTTGTTGTTCAGGAGCGGCTTGACAAGAGGAATACGTCATTTGAAGCCCATGTCCAGGATCCGTCTGTGTGTGGTGGCTCTTGATGCACTAACTCCAGCCTCAGTCCACTCCTTGTGAAAGTCCCCAACACTTTTGAATGGCCTTTTCCTGACAATCCTCTCCAGGCTGCGGTCATCCCTGCTGCTTGTGCACCTTTTTCTTCCACACTTTCCCCTTCCACATAACTTTCTATTGATGTGCTTTGATACAGCACTTTGGGAACATCCAACTTCTTTTGCAATTACCTTTTGAGGCTTTCCCTCCTTATGGAGGGCGTCAATGATGGTTTTCTGCACAACTGTCAAGTCAGCAGTCTTTCCCATGATTGTGATTCCTAATGAACCAGACTGAGAGACCATTTAAAGGCTCAGGAACCCTTTGCAGGTGTTATGGATTGATTAGCTGATTGGAGTGGGACACCTGGAGCCTAGACTGTTGAACCTTTTCACAATATTCTAATTTTCTGGGATTGTGGATTTGGGGTTCTCATGAGCTGTACGCTATGATCATCACAATTATAACAAATTAAGGCTTGACTTATCTCGCTTTGCATGTAATGCGTCTATCTCATATATCAGTTTCACCTTTTAATTTGCATTACTGAAATTAATGGACTTTTGCACGATATTCTAATTTTTCGAGTTTCACCTGTATACATATATACACATACATATATACACACACACACATACATATACATACATACATATATATACACACACACGTATACATGTATACACATATAATGGCCGCACTGTTTCACAATCCCATTTGCACGATTTTTGCACTGACACAACTACATACACATTATGCTCCACCGCGTGCATAACACTGCTCAGTAAGTCAGCCAGAGAGAAGAAAGTAGCAGGGGGTAGGTGGGGTCTCAAATCAACCTCCTGCCCCAGGCATCTCAGAGTCTTAAGCCAGGTGCTTTAAGCCAAAATACCCCCCTGTCCCAGATATCCGATCATGAAGGTCCCAGCATCTTGTTTCGGCTGGCCCTGAGAAAGAGGGACTCTTTCAAGCTGCCAGGCTCAGCAAAGCAGTCACAAAGTTTGTAGGTCAGAGAGCGAAAGTCATCCTTTTTTGGACTTTCTCGTCAGAGCAGAATCATGCTCAACTTTGTCCAGAACTCTCCACCATCAAATTCATTTACCTCTTATTGCGGAGAACACACAATGCCCCTTGCCGCCTCCAAAGGAAGTTGGAGAAGTCTGAACTGAAATGGGCTTCTCTAGTACGAATCAGGAA
Organism: Hemicordylus capensis; assembly: GCF_027244095.1. Lineage (NCBI taxonomy): Eukaryota > Metazoa > Chordata > Lepidosauria > Squamata > Cordylidae > Hemicordylus > Hemicordylus capensis. The sequence continues at coordinate 7,163,424 of NC_069667.1, forward strand.
CTTCTCCAACTTCCTCCCAAATGACTTGTTTTGGGCCATTTCCGATGTCCCCGACCCGACATTGCACAGCCCTAAGCCTTATCACCTCAAAGTTGGTTGCATAAATGTATGGTACTGGCAGATAAACCATATTGCCATTTCATCGAAAACACCAAATAGGTACCCTCAATCTACATTATTACTTTAAACGGCTATGCAGTACCTCACTCTAAATTAAATATAGGCAGTTCAAAAACGTTCTGCTATATAACATTCCAACAAAAAGACGTGACAACTGGAATCCTTGGCTCCAGCACTGGTCTGGACTTCAGGAGAGGTTGAGAAGATGCTGAAATCTCTCCCCAAGAAAACTCATCAAGGGAGGGCTGAGAAGAAACTGCTCCCTTGTTAACACGAACCTGCCGTTTCACTCCCGTTCTCAATTCTGTGAAACTCACATTGTCCGGCAGGCAGAAGTAAAAAGACAAGGCGTTCACACGGGCGGGCAGGGCAGCGTGTGGGCCAGGAGGGAGGCTGGTGAGATTCACCTTCCCCCCAGATGGGTGATTTCATGTTCCTGGGAGCGCGGACTGTGCTCCCAGATAAGCAGCGCTGCACGGCGCATGGAGCAACTCTGGAGCAATGCATTGTGGGATTCCCGGAGGCTGGGGTGCACTGGAATCCCACAATGCACTGGGCAATGTGCACAATGCATTGGGGGATTCCCCCAGGAGACGGGGGCTCTAGGTGGAAGCAGCCTGGATTTGCACACAAGCAGGTAGCTTGGCTTAAGGGAGTGCTCAGTCACTCCCTTAACATCGGCTAACAGCTGAGAGAGGCAGTAGGGGTGTGCAAACCGGCTCGAATTCGAGCCAGTTTGATGTCGAGCTGGTTCAGTTCGATGGCGTGGGGTTGAACCGAACCACCCCGTTTGGTCCGACCCCAGACTGATCACCCCCTGAGTTTGCGGACCTTTTTTTGTAACCCCCCGCAAGGTCTGCGACCCCCCACCTCAGACAGGACTGAGCTGTTGGGGGGGTTCGAGGGGGTGCCGGACTGAACTGGCCTGGTCGGGTTTGAGTCTGGTCTGGACTCGATCCGAACCGGGCCAGCTGGGTCCATGCACATCCCTACTAGGCAGCACTGCCCTGCCAGGATTGGGCCAAATCCTGCCAGTTTGCACACACAGCCTAACCAGGCTAGGCTTTCCTAGCCTGGGTTAACCTGAGCGCGTGAGAACAGCCTCAGAGATCTGCAGCTATTTGCTTATCATATGTGCTGTATTGTGCGCTCAGGCACAGAGATGACGCTTTGGTACAGCCTGCGCATTTCCTTGGTAATGTTTATTGTGCCTGCTTCTGTGCCTTCAGCTGCCTCAGGGGGAAAAAAAAAGAACTTCTATAAGATGGGATGGCCATCTCCTGCTAGCATGCCATTGACTTAATAGCCCCTCTAGAGGATAAATGAACTGGCAAATGCAGTGCGTTGTCATCTAGACAGATATTTGCCTCTGCATCCCCTATCTAAGCTTTGATGCCTTTGCTAGCCATTATGATGTGAGCAATTTCAGCAGATGGGGGTTCAAATTCCTAAGATGCCAGCCCATTTGTTCAGGCAGGAAATTGGAAACCATGCCGGCAGTGAGCTTGCTTCCCGTAAAACATGCCCCCACCCCCCAGCCCCGCCATCCAAACTTTCAGAAAACTCAGAAAGTTCAAATTCTAGGCTCAAACTAGTTTCTGAAAACCACTCTGCTTTGTAAGTAGGAGTCAGGGTGCTCCAGTGATGTAGCTACAAATTCAGAAGAGCAGGCTCTCTCCGTGACAGCCATGCCCCATAGCTGTGGAACCTAGGAAGCTGCCGTATACTGAGTCAGACCATTGGTCTATCTAGCTCAGTATTGTCTACCCAGACTGGCAGCGGCTTCTCCAAGGTTGCAGGCAGGAGTCTCTCTCAGCCCTATCTTGGAGATGCTGCCAGGGAGGGAACTGGGAACCTAGATGCTCTTCCCAGAGCAACTCCATCCTCTAAAGGGAATATCTTACAGTACTCACACTTCTAGTCTCCCTTTCATAGGCAACCAGGGTGGACCCCAGGGGCGTAAATATAATAGGGCAAGGGGAGACAATTGTCTGGGGGCCCACTGACTTGGCCCCCCCGAGGCAAGTCACATGACTGACTCCTCCAGCCGCGCACCCACCCGGGTTTCCTTCAGTTGTATTCATCCTCCGAAACTGATGTGAGTGTCAAGACCTGGAGCTCCCAGAACAGCATGTCTTTCTCTAGTACCATTCAATGACTTGCAGAGTCCACAATTTACAAAACCTTTTAAAAAATAATTTAGGTTGGTGTTCTATTGTGGCACATAGTGTGTTTATATCTCTATCTATCTATCTCTATCTCTCGCTATGCTTTTTGTTACCACTATTCAGCCTCAATTAAGATTTTTTTACTTCATGAGCTGAACTTCAGTGGGGGGGGGTGTACATTTTAAAATCTTGTCTCTGGGCCCACTCCAACCTTGCTACACCCCTGGTGGACCCTGCTTTGCTAAGGGGACAAGTCATGCTTGCTACTAAAAGATGAGCTCTCTTCTTCTGTGCCAACCCCAATGGCTTACACCCCCTTAGATATATGCAATTGGGGGGGGGGTTTCTGTTACAGGAATTATGTAGGCTCAAGGGAATGTACCAGAACCAATGACAGGGAATGCCCATCACAATGCATTGGTTCCTTCCAAATGGCCATAGGAACCCATGGCCACAGTGGGCAATCCCTGTCATTCGTTTTAGGATGTCCTGATGTTAGTCCACTGTAGGACTTGCATTCTGATGGTCCCAGGTTCAGTCCCTGGCAGCATATATCTCCAGGTAAGAGTGGGGAGAAACTCCTGCCTGTGACTTGGGGGAGCTGCTGCCAGTCAGTGTTCAGTGCTCAGTCAGTACTGAGTTAGATGGACCAACGGTCTGACTCAGCATAAAGCAGCTCCCTTTGTTCCCATGACAGGAAGAATGGTCATAAAATCAACTGTAGTGCTCTATTCAGTGGTGTTGTAATAAACTGCTGGAATAGCAAGAGCAGAGAGGAGAGCCAGTCTTGTGGTAGCAAGCATGATGTGTCCCCGAAGCTAAGCAGGGTCCACCCTGGTTGCATATGAATGGGAGACTAGAAGTGTGAGCACTGGAAGATGTTCCCCTTAAGGGATGGAGCCACTCTGGGAAGAGCAGAAGGTTCCAAGTTCCCTCCCTGGCAGCATCCCCAAGACAGGGCTGAGAGAGTTTCCTGCCTGCAACCTTGGAGAAGCCGCTGCCAGTCTGTGAAGACAATCCTGAGCTAGATGGACCAAGGGTCTGACTCAGTATATGGCAGCTTCCTATGTTCCTATGAACATTATTTCCATGTAGAAAGCAAAGGCCTTTGGGTGGCTGCTGAGAACCTGCAGTGGAAAAACTTTGCCTCTGTAGGCAAGTGGCTATTTTTCCTATCCCTTAAACCACCCCTGGCTCTCCCAGGTTTCAAGCTGGAGTCTCTCCCAGCCCTACCTGGATATGCTGCTTGGGGACTGTCTGCATGCAAGCAGATGCTTGACCACTAAGTTATGCACCTATCTCCTAAGGGGAATATTTAACCAGCAGAAGGTTGCTGGTTCGAATCCTTGATGGTGTGTTTCCCAGACTATGGGAAACATCTATATCAGGAAGCAGCAATATAGGAAGATGCTGAAAGGCATCATCTCATACTGTACAGGAGGTGGCAATGGTCAACCCCCCCTGTATTCTACCAAAGACAACCACAGGGCTCTGTGGATGCCAGGAATCAAAATCAATTTGACGGCAAACTTTACCTTTTATCTTTACATGCAGTCACCCCATGCAAATGCAAACCAAGGCAGACCCTGCTTAGCAACGGGGCACACTTCATGCTTGCTACCACAAGACCAGCCCTCCACCAGCTCTCATATCTATATGTTTTACAAAATCCATGCATCATCCTCAACTCAATTTTTTTTGTTTTTTTTTTAAATGAAGCCAATAAGCACCTTTGTTCTCAAGCCCATTCCGGCAAAGTTAATAAATAATTGTTGCTCACAGAGAAGTCATTTGTAACCTTAAACGCCGCACTAAGAGACATTGAGATCCCGGACGCTGCCTTTCTTTTTCCTGTGCCCTTGTGTGACTTGACTGCTTGGCTTGCCGTGGGTAGAAGCAATTTCTCAAACAATTGAATTTCTGGCAAAACACTCAGGGCAGAAACTGCTTAGCCATTCCAGGGAGGGGTGGAGTAAAACCAAGCTGTCAACAGCTCCTGAAACATTGAGGGCATTCCACATGGAAGGATTTTCTTTAAAAAGTCAGGCTCACATCACATCAGGGCTTGCCAACAACGCCCCCCCCCACCCCGATTGTGTTGCTAATCTCTGTTTCGATCCACGATAGTCCCAAAATCAGACGGGGGTCTAGCACCATCAGTCCAGACAGCACAGTCCAAAGCTGGCTTCCATTTTTGCCGGTGAATCTGCAAAGTTTTTTGTCCTGAGAGACAACTCACAAAGAAGGGATATTTCCTTGTGGGAGAGCTGCTTGGTGGAGATAAGAGGAATGTTGGAAAATAAAAAGGAGCACCCCAGACTGGTCCCCAGTTATTAGCCTGTTTGAGTTGTCACAATGCACTGTTGATTTTGCCAGGGTCTTTCCACCTTAAACATAAGAACATAAGAACAGCCCTGCTGGATCAGGCCCAAGGCCCATCCAGTCCAGCATCCTGTTTCGCACAGTGGCCCACCAGATGCCTCTGGACACCACAGGCAGGAGTTGAGGGCATGCCCTCTCTCCTGCGGTTACTCCCCTGCAACTGGTACTCGGAAGCATCCAGCCTACAGCCCTCTGACTAGTAGCCATTGAGAGACCTCTCCATGAAATTATCCAAACCCTTCTTAAAGCCATCCAGGCTGTTGGCTGTCACCACATCTTGTAGCAGAGAATTCCACAAGTTGATGATGCGTTGTGTGAAAAACTACTTCCGTTTGTTGGTCCTAGATTTCCCGGCAATCGATTGCATGGGATGACCCCTGGTTTTAGTGTTATGGGAGAGGGAGAAGAATTTCTCTCTATCCACTTTCTCCACACCATGCATGCTTTTATAGACCTCTATCATGTCTTCCCGCAGTCATCTTTTTTCTAAACTAAAAATCCCCAGGTGTTGTAGCCTTGCCCCATAAGAAAGGTGCTCCAGGCCCCTGATCATCTTGGTTGCCCTCTTCTGCACCTTTTCCCGTTCAACAATGTCCTTTTTTAGATGTGGTGACCAGAACTGTACAGAATTGTAATTGCACACCTTCTTGTGCTGTGATGTGTGTCGACTGTCCTTGGACAACAGGAGCTGTGAGAGATCAGCAGGCACCGATACCCTCCTAAGTATCATCTGAAGACTCCCGTGTCGTCTGAACTGATGCCAATAGAGAAGAGGGTTGATTTGCACGTTGAGAGTTTAGTCTTGCAAGTATAGCCAGATCTTGCACTGCTACTTCTGATGGACACCATCATCTTCAGTGGCAGACGCTGGAGCTGGGACTCCATAGGCATGGCCTCTCAACACCCCTACTCTCTAACTCCACAAGGGACATTAGGAGTGGAGTTAGAGAGTATAGGAGTGCCCTCCCCAACTTTCCTCTCATTTACTTATCACTCTTGCTATTGGTAGACTGATTCTCTTCGGAGGCTCCCTTCTTCTCTTTGTTATTTTCTTCTTCTTTCCACCATGAGGTAGCTAGTACAGGGTGCAGGCTTTCTGTTCAAGTCTGTAACTTCTTAAAATGGGAACATAAAGGTAAAGGTAAAGTTGTGCCATCGAGTCGGTGTTGACTCCCGATGACCACAGAGCCCTGTGGTTGTAAAACGTATAGATGAGAGAGCTGGTGGAGAGTTGCATTGTCCCCCTTGCTAAACAGGGTCTGCCTTGGTTTACATTTGCATGGGTGACTGCATGTAAAGGTAAAAGGTAAAGTTTGCTGTCAAGTCGATTTTGATTCCTGGCGCCCACAGAGCCCTGTGGTTGTCTTTGGAAGAATACAGGAGGGGTTGACCATTGCCTCCTCCCGCGCAGTCTGAGATGATACCTATCAGCATCTTCCTCTATCGCTGCTATCGCTGCTGCCCGATATAGGTGTTTCTCATAGTCTAGGAAACAGACCAGCGGGGATTTGAACCGGCAACCTCTTACTCCCTATGTAAGTTGCTTCCCCGCTGCACCATAGGAAGCTGCCTTCTACTGAGTCAGACCCTTGGTCCATCTAGCTCAGTATTGTCTACCCAGACTGGCAGCAGCTTCTCCAATGTTGGAGGCAGGAATCTCTCTCAGCCCTGTCTTGGAGAAGCTGCCAGGGAGGGAACTTGGGACCTTCTACATGCAAACAGGCAGGTGTTCTTCCATTGAGCCATGGCCCCATCCCTTGAGGAGAAGATCTTATAGTGGTCACACATGAAGTCTCTCATTCAAATGCAAAGCAGGGCACACCCTGCTTAGCAAGAGGGCACTTCATGCTTGCTACCAGATGACCACCTGCTTTAGACTTTAAGCAACTGCCTCCAAAGCTCCTACACCAGCGGTGTTCTCCTCATACTGGGTTCCTCGGCTAAATAAGGGGTTAACTCAAATTCTTCCCTACAGAAGTTAGCTGTGGGTATCTGTAACTGGTGTTTTTTTTTTTTTTTAACATCATTCCAATATGGGTCTCCCCCCCACCCCCAGGCACCTTTTTTTGCTTCTCTAACTACTTTGCTATTAGTCCCTAACCTGGGACTAACTTGGCATGTTAAAAAAAAAAAAGTCAGTTACATTATGAGCTAGGGAAAGGAAAGAAAGAGTATGAAGTCATTCACACAACACACTGCGTTCTACCCGGGTTTGGGAGCTGTGTGTGCTCCCAGTTTCCAGTTGTGTGGAAGCAAGGTCGGAGGAAAACCTGGGTAGAGGTGAACGGGGAGATTCTCACGATCCACCAAAAGCAGGCGAAGGGAGCCTAGACCACTTTTGGTGGATCGTGTGCTGCCACAGGCCCCCTCCCCTTAGACGAGGTTAGCGGAGTGAGAGCTCGCAGCCTGTCCTACATAACAGGGCTTGGGGGAGGATAAACAGGTGGGGAGCCATGAGAACAGCCCTGAGCTCTTCGGAGAACGGGTGCAATAAAAACAGTATTAATCAAATAAGCAGAGTTGAAGAACTATTCGTTGAAACAACCTGGCCCCAAACAAGCGAAGCCGACGTGCAAAGAGGTGGATTCGTGTGAACTGGCCTGCAGTGAAGGTCTTCATTCACCACAACAAATGAGGTGAGCTCGAAATCTCTTTAAAATTGCAGTTCTGCAAGGAGGAATTGCTGACCTGGCACGGGTCAGCTGGAAACAAAGAGGGCTGTGTGGTTTATCGCAACAGTCGCCCGTGAGAGTTCTTCCAGTTCCCCCTGTGCTTTTATAGCCCGAGGGTCAAGGCCTACTCTGTCAATATCTAGAAATAATCTCACCCAACAGAAATGCTTCTTTGAATGCTTTTATTGTTTCGCATTCAGCCGTCTCCAAATGAAGCCCTTGCAAAGTAAGTCAGTCCTTCCCCCTGTGGCTCCTAAGGAAGCTGACTTTCACTGAGTTGGACCCTTGCTCCATCTCGCTCAGCACTGTCTACCCTGACTGGCAGCGGCTTTCCTGGGTTTCAAGGAGGGGCCTTTCCTAGCTCAACCCATCAGTTGCAGAAGCTTGGCATGGAATGATCACAAATATTCTAACTGCTCAGGAAACAAAGCCGTCAGACTATTTGTAGACCAAAATCTGTGAGGACAGGGGAAATGGTTGGTTTGGCGGGGTGGAAAGTAGTGATGTGCACGGTCCGGAGAAGTCCGGACTGGCACCGAAGGGGGGCCTTGTTTTTAGGGCGGGGAGGGCTTGCTTAGCCCTCCCGCCTCCTTGCCCCCGCCAGCGCCCGTATTTTCTAGTATAGGGGCGCTGGAAACCAGCCGCCCCCCCCGCCGCGGCGGCGAAAGAACTCCCAATGCCAGCCCTCCCTCCCTCCCAGCTAGCTGCCCGCCCGCCCGCCCGCTCGCTCGCTCACCCGCTCACCGCATAGGAAACGAGAGGAGCTCCGGCACAGAGCTCCTCTCGTTTGGAAGGCCTCCGGCCTAATGGTGTTTTGTGCGCACGCGCGCATGCGCGCGCCACAAAGCACGCCATTCACCGGAGGCCCGGTCTACCCGCCGGGAAAGGGCCGGGTAGACCGGGCCTCCGATCGCTGGGTAGACCGGGCATCGGAGGCCCGGTCTACCCGGCCCTTTCCCGGCGGGTAGACCGGGCCTCCGGCGAATGGCGTGCTTTGCGGCGCGCGCAAAACACCATTATGCTGGAGGCCTTCCAAACGAGAGGAGCTCTGTGCCGGAGCTCCTCTCGTTTCCTATGCGGTGAGCGGGCGAGCGAGCGAGCGAGCGAGCGGGCGGGCGGGCAGCTAGCTGGGAGGGAGGGAGGGCTGGCATTGGGAGTTCTTTCGCCGCGGTGGCGGGGGGGCGGCTGGTTTCCAGCGCCCCTATACTAGAAAATACGGGTGCTGGCGGGGGCAAGGAGGCAGGAGGGCTAAGCAAGCCCTCCCGCCCTTAAAGGCATACCCCCCACCCGGACCCGAACCAGGCAGGGCCGGACCGGTCCGGCAGTTCGGCCATTCTTTGGAATGGCCGCCGGACCGGTTCGGGCACACTACTAGTGGAAAGTTCACATGTCCCCAAGTAGGGTTGTCATGTCCCCCGGAATTTAGGGTAGCCCCCGGATTTTGGCTCCTCCACCCGGCTGCTAAATTCCACCCAGATTTACATGCATTTCAAATGCGCTGCTCGGATTTTACTTTGGATCTGAGCACATGGGAGGGCAGAGAAGGAGGGGAAAGCATACAAATCTGTCAGATAAATAAAATGCAAATTAGTTGTTGCATAATTTGCATAATATGCATATTAGGCCACCCCGATTTGGGACGCTTGACTGTGGCAAATCTATCCCTAAGACAGGAACTGTTTTCTAGCACAGAGGCCTGGGAAGAGATCCCATGAGGTAGGGAATCTAAGGAGCAGGAAGCCCAGAGAGAAGATGGTGGAAGAAAGGTACAAAATTACCAAGAGAGTGTAAGGGAAGCACAGGTAAAGGAGAAGTTAGTTTGATGAAAAAGCAGAGGAGACCAAGAACTGAGGCCACAAAGGACTTTATAATAAAGAAGTGGGCAGCTTAAATGCATGTTCTTAATTTGATCTAACTAGTCAGTTCTGCTTCGGACTTCTAGACCAGGGGTTCCCAACCTTTGGTCCTCCAGATGTTGCTGAAATACGACTCCCACCCTCCAACCAGCCACAATACTTTGTAATTGGGGATGATGGGAGTTGTAGTTCAGCAACATCTGGAGGACCAAAGGTTGGGAACCCCTGGTCTAGATATCTTTTATGGATATTGTCCATTAAGTGTCACATTGCTACCGATCCCGATGATGATGATGATGATGATGATGATGATGAAGATCAAACAGACTTTATGGGGATGAGGAACTCCTAAATACACCATTCTCATTTAGCTATTCTGGCGTAGCAGCAGGAACAAAATGCTTGTTGATGGATATTATAGAGCGGATTATTTTTTCTTGAGTGAATCCAGCTCCTGTAGTTTAAACATTTGGGGGAATTGTGTTGATTCTATAGGTGGAGGCTGTTGATCTAGTCTAGACCACAGGATGTAGGCTCTTGCCATTTCCGTATTGGTCGATCACAAACAAGACGAACCCAACGGGGCAGTGAACAAAACTCCAAGTTGCTGTCTGATGTGGCACTTAAAAGGAACGTTACATTTCCTGTGCTGCCCATTTGCAAACAAAACACACGTTGACCAGAAGGCGATCTAAAAAGCTCCCTCTTCCACTTTCCATCTTGCATGAAAAAGCTTCACTCCAGATCTATTGCTGTTGGTTTTAGATCCAACTTGCCCCTCAACTCTCACTGCTCGGGACATAATCCTGCACACTCAGTGGGCCAGCATCACTGGGGGTGGTTTGCCAGAAGAGGGAGAGGAGTTTGCTGGGTGCCCACCAGCACCCATGTCCTACCAGGCAGGAAGGTGTCAATAAAGAGGGGGGAAGCTTCTGGTGGGTGCTGCGGATCAAGGCTGCCTTGCTCATCACATGGGTGAAATGTTTCTCAACAATACTGAGAAGCATTACAATAATAGTCCTAATATTAATAAATTAATGAATTATTATTAATTAGTAAAAAGATAATAATTAATATTATTTTGTAACATTGAGAAATACTACAATATTCCCACATATTGGGAAAGGCAGTTTATTCACTTGAAGGCACCAAGCTGGTCTTGTGGTAAGTAAAGTGTGCCGTTGAGTCAGTGTCGACTCCTGGCAACCACAGAGCCCTGTGGTTTTCTTGGTAGAATACAGGAGGGGTTTGCCAGTGCCATCACCTGTGCAGTATGAGATGATGCCTTTCAGCATCTTCCTATATCGCTGCTGCCCGATATGGTCTTTCCCCTAGTCTGGGAAACATACCAGCGGGGATTCGAACTGGCAACCTCTGGCTTGCTGGTCAGGTCATTTCCCCACTGAGCCATTAGGTGGCTTCTAGTCTTGTGGTAGGAAGCATGAATTGTCCTCTTTACTAAGCAAGGTCCGCCTGAATGGCTGCATATGAGAGACTCCTGCCTGCAAGCTTGGAGAAGCTGCTGCCAGTCTGTGTAGACAATACTGAGCTTGATGGACCGAGGGTCTGACTCGGTATATGGCAGCTTCCTGTGTTCCTGCGCACACATGTTCCAGTTCACACCTGTTTATTTCACACACGTGTTCCTGTTCACACGTATTCATTGAATCAGAAGCAGAAGAGGGCTATCCTCACAATGGGTGTCAGGGTAAGAGAAGCCACTGAGCCTAATCCGGCAGCCAGACAGGTTCCTGACAGCCCATCGTGAGAATTCTAGAAGCGATGTAGGAAGAGGGGGGAAATGCTCCTTTTTGAGCCGGGTACGGCGGCGGGTGGCAATGGAGCCCCAGAGGCTGAGCCACCACTGTGCGAACGGGTTCAAAGAACCCGGGCCACGCCCCTCAAGGGCCGCGCCTCACCCCCCCCCACCCCTGTGTCTGATGTCAGACACAGGGGGTGAAGTTTTGCCCAGAAATGGGGTGCACACCCCAATTCCGAGCAAATTCCCGGCCAGTGCCATGTTCGCAGCATGGCTGGGAGTGGCCCTCCCCACTTTCAAAGGCAGGGAGATGCATTCCCGGCCAGGCTGGGAATGAGCCATTTTGAGCCACTGGCCTAAGTGGCTCAAAAGGGACTTGTCCTCGGCTCCAGAGTGAGGGTAGAAGATCAGCCTGTGTACCCAGCAAGCAGACAAGAAATTCCCTTGATGGCCAATCGGGGGCATGCATGGCTCCCAAATTAGGCCCAGAGACCCAACAAGCCTAATGTGCCCATCTCCCTCGTCAACGATTTAAAGCTCTAGAAAGCCTCGGTAGGGAACTGACTCCACGGTTTAGTGCAGTGGTCCCCCAGCTGTTGCAAGACTACAAGTCCCATACCCCCAGTCATTGTGGCTGGGGATGATGGGAGTTGTAGTCCCGCAACAGCCAGGAGCCCAAGTGTAAGAAGCCTTGCTTTACGGTTTGGCCCGAATCACCCCTTAATCTTCCCGGTTGCACAGGCATAACTTGAAATTGCAGGTGCTCAGGGGATATCATCTGAAGTGAGACCCATTTATTCCACCCCAGCAGACAGGGCTGCCACAAGTCTGTCGCCCTGATCAGTGGCATCCTAACTGGCCATTGGAGAGACACATGGCCCAATCTGGCAGCACCTCCAGAAGTTGAATGGCTTTCGCCGTCCAAGGAGACCGGTCCTCCACTCCCACTCCGGATCTGCAGGTCGCCTGTGCGGCTTTCCTTCGCGGTGACTTTGCCGGAAAGTTACTCGAGATAATTTGCGACTGGTTCTCTTGTGTTATTATCTTTGGGAGTCGTAGATTACACGGCTGATTTATAAGGCAATCAAAGAGAGTCCGCTGCAGGACAGAGAGACCATTGTCCTCCTTGCTGTTGTTCTAAAGCTCTATATTTGATATTTGAAGGTGCGGGGGGGGGGGGCTTCCGGAAATACCTTAATGCAAAGGAACGGAATCACAAAACGAACCCTGTGGTGGGAACAGGATGAAACAGGAGGCTGAGGCTTAAGCTGCTGAATCGCCTGGGGCAGAGCAAGATAGCATGTAAAACTCGCCCTGGGACTGGACACAGAACCTCCCTTGGGAGGGCTGGCTTGGAGGGAGGAGAGCCAATCGGCTGCTTAAACCAGTGGCTAGGGACATAGGGAGCTGCCATATTCCGAATCAGACCCTTGGTCCATCTAGCGCAGTACTGTCTACACAGACCGGCAGCGGCTTCTCCAAGGAGAGTCGTCTTGAGTAAGAAAGCATGAATTGTCCTCTTTGCCAAGCAGGACCTGCCCTGGTTTGCAATTGAATGGGAGACTACATGTGTGAGCAATGTAGGATATTCCCCTTAGGGGATGGGGCTGCTCTGGGAAGAACACCTACATGCTTGCAGGCAGAAGATTCCAAGTGCCCTCCCTGGCAGTATCCCCAAGATAGGGCCGAGTTAGATTCCTGCCTGCAACCTTGGAAAAGCCGCTGCCAGTCTGTGAAGACAATCGTGAGCAAGAGGGACCAATGGTCTGACTCAGTATCTGGCAGCTTCCTATGTTCCTAAGGATGCAAGCAAGAATCAGCCCTATCTTGGAGATGCTAGGGAGGGAACTTGGAACCTAGATGCTCTTCCCAGAGAACATCTTACAGTCTCCCACATGTTCTCCCATTCAAATGCAGCCAGGGCAGACCCTGCTTAGCTAAGGAAAGAGGACAAAGAGGACAAGTCATGCTTGCTACCAGGTCTTGTGGTAGCAAGCATGACTTGTCCTCTTTGTCCTCTTTCCTTAGCTAAGCAGGGTCCACCCTGGTTGCATTTGAATGGGAGACTAGAAGTGTGAGCACTGGAAGATATTCCCCTTAGGGGATGGAGCCGCTCTGGGAAGAGCAGAAGGTTCCAAGTTCCCTCCCTGGCAGCATCTCCAGGATAGGGCTGGGAGAGAGACTCCTGCTTGCAACCTTGGAGAAGCCGCTGCCAGTCTGTGAAGACAATCCTGAGCTAGATGGACTAGTGGCCTGACTCAGTATATGGCAGCTTCCTCTGTTCCAGTGTACCACAAGACCACTCTCTTCCCATAGACCAACTGGGCTCCCCAGATGTTCTTGGACTGCAACTCCTATCATCTCCAGCCACAACAGCTGTGTGACATTGAGCCACAGAGCCAGCTTAATGCCTCTCAGATTAACCCGCCTCAAAAGACTGAGGCAAGCATGGTGGTGGGGGTGTATGCCCCTTTAAGCTACTCGGAGGAAGGTAGGGACAATCATATATGAATGATAAACTATGGGATGGGGCCATCGCTCAGTGGTAGAGCATCTGCTTTGCATGCAGAAGGTCCCAGGTTCACTCTCTGGCAGCATCTCCAGGTCAGGATTGGAAGAGACTCCTGCCTGAAACCTTGGAGAGCTGCTGCCAGTCAGTGTCTAGACAATACTGAGCTCAGTGGCTCAAGGGTCTGACTTCATATAAGGCAGCTTCCTGTGTTCCAGCCCTTGAGGATGGGGCTGTAGCTCAGTGGGAAAGCATTTACTTTGCATGCAGAAGGTCCTAGGTTTAATCCCTAGCATCTTGGCCTTTGACTTGGAAGAAGCACAACAGAAAAAGTATCAGGATCATCAGGACCTCCCCAGACGATCTTCAGAGGCAGCAGTGTTCATGACAAAGGAGGCGCTCTCTTAAGAACCCTGGACCTAAGCCGTTCAGGGCTTTAGAAGTCATGACCAGCACTTTGTATTCCACGCAGAAACATATCGCCAGCTAGTGCAATTCTTTCAGAAATAAATAAATAATAATAAATGTGAGCACTGTCTGCTGTAAGATCCTCCCCTTAGGGGATAGGGCCACTCTGTGAAGAGCACCTGCATGAGAGTGCATACAGAAAGGTCCAAGTTCCCTCCCTGGCCAGCATCTCCAAGAAAGGGCTGAGAGAGATTCCTGCCTGCAACCTTGGAGAAGTTGCTGCCAGTCTGGGTAGACAATCCTGAGCAATCCTGAGACAATCCTGGGTAGACAATGGTCTGACTCAGTATATGGCAGCTTCCTATGTACTACTTCAAGGTATGACTTCAGTGATGGGTGCTTGTGTGATTAATGTTCCTCCGTACAAAAGCGTTCCCCGCACCCAAAAAACTAGCATGTCAGAAAGAAGGCTAAGCTAGATCCCCTAGTTTTCTTTGTGCAAGGATTTTTTTTTTTTTTGTGGTGGTGGTGGTGGTGGTAGTGGGAAGGAAGCTTAATTTTGCCGAACTAGATGTGAAGCAGGAGAGGCATTGAAATGTGTGAACCTGTACGTTTCACCCCGTGGGGAAAATAGCAACTTGTATTGCAACTCAGAAAATAGCCGGGGAGAAAATAATCCAGTCTTTGCTCCACCCACACACTACGGTTCTGACCCAAATCCTTTGCCCATAGCTGATTTCAAATTGAAATAACAAACAACAACACCTCTATAGTGACCCCGAGAACGAGTCAAATTACAGCTCCCCAACAACTCTGCAGACACACATTTGTCACACACTCATGAGCCCCATTAAGACATGATGCTAGACTTGCATTCGACACATGCTGTACATATTTGGGTGAATGACTGTATATCTGCATTCATTTTTAAAGCAAACCTGGGTAAAGGCCCCTATAATCCAGGATACAGAAAGGAAGTGGACGGCTGTACAGATCTGTACCTGTGGATGCTGTGCACAGACAATACAAGTGCTGAACAGAACATGCAAAAAGTATCAGGACTGGGACTGATTCCTGGACGGGGACAAGCCCCGTTCAGACATGATTTATTTATTTATTTGACAATATTTGTATAGCGCCCAAAACAGACGTCTCTTATGTTGTACCTGCATAAGAGAGCTCTGTACACTTGTACAAGGATGTGTGAATGACTGTACCTGCATATCTTTTAAAAGTAACCTTGGGTCTTCAGCAGCGTTCTCGCTACCCCCCCCCATCTGTGTGCGGAATGAATTTTGTTCTGGGCGGCAGTATCAAGGCAGTGTGTGCTCACCATGTGCATTCAGAGTGGGGCCTTCCTGATTCAAGCTGAGCGGGATCTAAAATTCACTGAGCGGACATCCACATACGTGTGAACGCGCGCGCCCATGCACACGCCTTAGACGGAGCACTGATCTCTGGGCCCCCCAGTTCAGGAGATGGATAGAAACTGGACCGCTCTACCTGCATTCAACATCGCCTGGGAATCACTGCACGCACCTGTGCCCAAATCTATATCTGCGTGTACACTGCTGCACACAGGTGGCGCCCGTGTTGAACACAACCGGAATGTGTGAACGGGTTTGAGGTGTACCCTGGACACGTGGCCAGTTGGCCTAAAAGTAACCCTGTTCCTGGGGCAGGACTGTGCACCGGTGGGGGCAGGAGGGTGAGCCCCGGGCAGCTCCAGAAGGGGAGCCAGCACCCCCCCTCCCCCGAAAGGTGGCTTGCCCGCCGCCTCCCCCGCCTCCCATTGCTGTCTCAGAGCTCGAGCTCGCCCACCCATAAGTGCCCTTTGCCCCTTCTCCTTTTCCTCCCCCCCCCCCCGCAGGACGCGTGTCTGCCCCTCCAGAGCAGCGCTGCATGTGAAGGGAGGGAGCCTGCCGGAGGCGGCCGCGGCGGGGCTGTGCCGGCCGCGAAGTTGCCTCGCCAGATCCGGAGCGAAAGTCGAAGCGCCAGCGCGGCTCGCTCGCTTACCTGGGCTGCGGATCGGCTCTCTCGGGGGGCGGCGGGGGGGGGCTCGCCAGCGGCGGGGGGCGCCCTCCTTGCCTGCTGCGGGGGGGGGGAGGCCACCCCACCACGCACCACCGGAGCTGCCGCGCCGCGCCGACGTGTGCGCCAGCCTGCCCCGAGAAGCGCACCGGCTCGGCCAGCAGCAGCAGCCGCGGGCTTTTCCTGTCCCCGGCGGAGTCGGGCTCCACCTGCAGAGAGGCGTGAAAACCCGGACTGGATCTTACCGCGCGGCCGGCCGGCACTTGCCCGGGCAGCGCGCCCGCGAGCGGCTCCAAAAAGCTCCTGCGGAGGCGGCGGCGGCTGCGCTGAGAGCGGGAGAGTAAATCCGGCCGCTTGCAGGGAGGTTTCGGGTCCGCAGAGGGAGGGAGGGAGGGAGGGCAGCCTGGTCAGTTGCACCCGCCACTTCAAAGGCAACCGCCACAATAGGCGAGAAGAACCCGGCTTGGGACACGCCCCGTGAAACTGACGACACGGGGCTCCTTCGGACTCCCCCGGGAGAAAGCAGCTGGTCAGTTTCGCTTCTGTGGAACACCTATGGGAAGAGGGAGGGGTGGTGGGTGAGCGGCCCCATAAGACAGGCATCACCCACCCACCCAGTGACCAGTTCTCTGTCCCCGAAAAGAGAGTGCATTCGGAGAGGTTAAGGTAAAGTGTGCCGTGGAGTCGGTGTCGACTCCTGGCGCCCACAGAGCCCTGTGGTTGTCTTTGGTAGAATACAGGAGGGGTTTGCCATGGCCTCCTCCCGCACAGGATGAGATGATGCCTTTCAGCATCTTCCTATATCGCTGCTGCCTGATATAGTACCAGCGAGGATTCAAACCGGCAACCTTCCGCTTGTTAGTCAAGCACTTCCCCGCTACGCCACTTAAGGTGGTATCAGGGGTGTAACTCTAATAGGGCAAGGGGAGACAGTTGTCTGGGGGCCCGCTGCCTTGGGGCCCCCCCCAGAGGCAAGTCACATGACTGACTCCCCCAGCCACACACCCGCCCGGGCTTCCTTCAGTTGTATTCATCCTCTGAAATGTGAGTGTTAACACTCCGATGTGCGTGTTAAGACCTGGAGCTACCAGAACAGCATGTCTTTCTCTACTACCATTCAATGACTTGCATCATCCACAATTTACAAAAGCTTTTTAAAAATAATGTAGGATGATGTTCTATTGTGGCACATAGGAGATGCACACACACACACAGACAGAGAGACACATGCTTTTTGTTACCACTCTCATTTAAGATTTCTTTACTTCATGAGCTGAGCTTCAGTGAGAGGGGGGTGCGTTTTAAAATCTTGTCTCTGGGCCCCCTCCAACCTTGCTACACCCCTGAGTGGTATATTCAGAGAGGTGCACCTAGGTCATTTTGGAGCCTGGACTGAAAGGCCTTTTGCCACCACCACTGCCACAATCCGCCCCTGCTCCCACTGTCCCTAGAAAATCTCCAAACTGGGGGAGTGGGTGACAAAATGGCAAAGTCAGTTCAGTGTAAGCAAGTGTAAATTGATGCACACTGAGGCAAAGAATACCAACTTCACATATACACTGATGGGATCTGAGCTGTCGGTGACTGACCAGGAGAGGGATCTTGGGGTCCTGGTAGACAGCTCGTTGAATGTGTCTGGTCAGTGTGCGGCAGCTGTGAAAAAGGCTAATTCCATGCTAGGAATCATTAGGACGGGGATTGAAAATAAAAATGCTAATTATAATATTATTGAGATGAAGCCAATGAGATGCCCTTATACAAATCTATGGTGCGGCCACATCTGGAGTACTGTGTACAGCTTTGGTCACCGTATCTTAAGGAGGATATTGTAGGACTGGAAAAGGTGCAGAAGAGGGCAGCCAAGATGATCAGGGGCCTGGAGCACCTTCCTTCTGAGGCTAGGCTACAACACCTGCGGCTCTTTACCATGGAAAAGAGGCAACTAAGGGGAGACATGGTCGAAGTGTATACAATTATGCATGGAGTGGAGAGGGTGGACAGAGAGAAATTTTTCTCCCTCTTTCACAACACTAGAACTCATGAAACTGAAGATTGGGAAAGTTAGGAATGATGAGAGGAAGTACTTTTTCACACAGAGCATAATTAATCTATGGAATTCTTTGCCATGGGATGTGGTGATGGCCACCAGCTTGGATGGCTTTAAAAGGGGCTTAGACAGATTCATGGTGGACAGGTCTATCAATGGCTACTAGTCTGGTGGCTGTGGGCCATTTCCAGCCTCAGAGGCAGGATGCCTCTGATTACCAGTTGCAGGGTAGCAACAGCAGGAGAGAGGGCATACGCTCCCCTCTTGCCTGCGGGCTTCCCAGAGGCATCTGGTGGGCCACTGTATGAAACAGGATGCTGAACTAGATGGGCCTTGGGCCTGATCCAGCAGGGCTGTTCTTATGTTCTAATGTACTGTTTGTTTGTTTTTATACTAGAACATGCTCAGGGAAAGCTAGAACTCCCCCCCCCCATCTGTATTTTTAGAAGATATTCTGAATGAGATGCTTCCCACTGACTTGCAGAGAAATATCACCTTTTGCATGGACTATCCTGCCACTTAAATTAGTGGGCCACTCAGCATTTGGAGGCCCCCCAGGCCTGCGGGGGAATGGACGTCCACCCAGAAGTCCAGTCCAAAGAGCACTACTGAGCGCATTTCAATTCACACTGTAACTGTTAAGGGTTAAGCCAAAGAGAAAGGCCACATATCAAATGAAAGGGGGGAAATGATCGTAACAGGGGAAGCAAGGGGATGAGATTGTTTGAGAGGAGTGTCGGCTGGATCTCTGAGGAATCAGCACCAGAGGAGTGGGAGAGCCAGTTTATTTCATTGCCTGGTAATGCTGCCAAACTACAAAAGCTCATGGTGGTTTATAGAAAGCAGGGAGGGGAGACAGATCATTAAAACAATGAAAACAAGTTAAAACAATAAAATGTTTTACAACATGACATTTAACTTTACAAATGACATGAAATCATTAACTATCTTTAAAACATGGAAGCGGACCAGTCTAGAAGTGCTCCTTTTCTCTCTGAAATTAGCCACATGGGCCCCAATCCAGGATGTGTGTGTATGGCATATGGGGGAGGGGAATTTATTATTAGTACTAGTATTAGTATTAGTATAATTTTACATTTTATGTAAAAAAATTCTTCATTTTTCTTCCTCCAAGGAGCCCAGAGCAGTGTACTATATACTTTAGTTTCTCCTCACAACAACCCTGTGAAGTAGGCTAGGCTGAGAGAGAAGTGACTGGCCCAGAGTCACCCAGCAAGTCTCATGGCTGAATGGGGATTTGAACTCGGGTCTCTCCAGTCCTAGTCCAGTACTCCAACCACTACACCACACCACGCTGGCTCTTAAAGGTGCCATTTTCATTGGCCCCTCCCCGCAAGAATGGCAATCTGCAGCCCAAGTGGCAATCTGCAGCCCAAGTGGGGACAAATTGCCACTTTGGGGGTTTGGGATTTTTTTTTGGGGGGGGGATACTTTCAATTTTCATTAAGTTAAATATTGCCACCCACATTAAAAGAAAGATGTACAATTTATAGATGTCAAAGGGGACCTTTAAAAAAAATATTTAATTTTTTTAATTTGCAGGATCCCTTTCCACCCACTCCTTTCCACCCACCCCTTTCCACCCACTCCTATCATCTGGGATAGCTCTATTCAAATTAATCCATTTCATGTTATGCAAATATCAGTGAACTGTAACTGAGTTTGTCCTTGTGGTTTCAAGCTCTGTATTTGCCCTAAGACTTGTTTATCTGGTTTCTTTCTTGCTGGCTTTCTTTTTTGTTAGCAACTCTTGTAGCTAAGGAACAAATATTGTATCTTGATACCCGTGATACAGGAAATGTGTACTTTGCTCAGGAATTGGAGGTGTGTGTGCAACCCATTGCATCCATGTGAACCCTCTGCACATCAATTTAGTTTCTCCTAAAAGCTGAAATTTTATCCCTTAGCAAGGAAAGCAAACCTAGCAGCAATGCATTTGTGTAAACCTGATCCCTTCGTTAAATAAGGAGCCAGTGCGCTCTAGTGGCAGCAGGGAAGTAGTTTCCTACTACAGTATTCAGTAATATTTTTTAAGGCCAAGCTCTCAGAATGAAACTAAACTTTATGCAGGAGCAGGAGGAGGTGCATTACTGGATCTCTGGAACCTATCTTAGATATGCAGCCAGGGACAGAAATTGGAACCTTCTGCATGCAAGCAGGCAGGTGCTCTTCCCAGAGTGACCCCATCCCCTAAGGGGAATATCTTACAGTGCTCACACATGTAGTCTCCCATCCAAATGCAAACCAGGGCAGACCCTGCTTAGCAGATGGTCTGCCCATCAGGAACAGGATTAGCACAGTGGTGCTAGGGGATGAGAGGAGAGCTGGTCTTGTGGTAGCAAGCATGACTTGTCCCCTTAGCTAAGCAGGGTCCACCCTGGTTGCATCTGAATGGGAGACTTGATGTGTGAGCACTGTAAGATTTTCCTCTCAGGGGATGGGGCCGCTCTGGGAAGAGCATCTAGGTTCCAAGTTCCCTCCCTGGCAGCATCTCCAAGATAGGGCTGAGAGAGATTCCTGTCTGCAACCTTGGAGAAGCCGCTGCCAGTCTGTGAAGACAATACTGAGCTAGATAGACCAATGGTCTGACTCAGTATATGGCAGTATATGTCCCTATGAGGTGTTTAAGCCTATTTTTCCAAAACGTAAATCTCTTTGCTCTAGCTGCAGAAAACAAAATACAGGTCGCTGGCAATGCCTTGTTAAAAATAAGATGCTTGTGTTTTTCTTCGAGGTTCAGCTCATCCTCCAGGATCTCTAGAAGTTAATTCTCTGAATGTAGCTCTGATAGCAATACACACACACAAACACAAACTCCTATAAAGTGCCATCATGGGTTGTACCAGCTGCCCTTTGATGTGCTGGCAAGACACATTTTGAATGGTTGATAACTGCTTGTGGGACAGAGATTCCCCCCCCCCCAAATAACTTGGATAACTAACCCCTGCTAACTTGGCAAAGAGGCAAGTGGTGATTTTAATGTGGTGATTCTCTTTATTTAGCAGGGGGAGAGTAACTGGCCCTATCCACCCCCAGCATAGTATACCTCCAGTGACTGTAGCTGGTGTCTATCTTATGTTTCTTTTTAGATTGTGAACCCTTTGGGGACAGGGATCCATCTTATTTATTTGTTATTTCTCTGTGTAAACCGCCATGAACCATTTTTGGAAGGGTTTAATAATAGAAAGCAAATAAATTAACAACAACAACAACAACAACAACAACAATAAAATAAAATAAAATAAAATAATAATAAAGGAGAGGAACACAGGAAGCTGCCATACACTGAGTCAGGGAAGTCCCATAATATTTTTGCATCTTCATTTTCTACAACTTTCTCATTTTTATGGTCCCACCAATCTTTGGCTACAGGTAGCTGGCATTTTTTGCAGATCTTCCAGTGTATCATCCCAGCTACCTTGTCATGCCTTTGTTTGTAGTCAATCTGTGCGATCTTTTTATAACAGTTGATTAGGTGGTCCACGGTTTCATCTGCTTCTTTACAAAGGTTGCAGGCCAAAATTGCCATAACCCAACGTATCTGGGACATGACGAAGCAGGGGGATGTTGCCAAAATAGGTCCTGGCCTATTCCCAGGAGACCAAATCAGTAGCCATTTCCCCGCTGAATATTTACTTAGGATCTCTAACGGGGATCATCGTAGGGCACTTTCAGCGGCTAGACTTAACGCCTTTCATATGGCAGTATTGGAAGGACGTTTTGGGAAGGTGCCTTACGATCAAAGATTATGCCCCTGCCAGAACGGTGAAGTGGAGACTACGGAACATCTGATGCTGAAGTGCAGATTTTATATTGAATTAAGGGGAAAGCTTCTCTCCCCACTACTAACTCATTACAATTCTAATTGCCCTTCTGGCAAGGACAAGTTTCTTTTCCTGGTTGCTGCTAAGTCAGAGTATGCTTACAGGAGGGTAGCAAATGAAATTAGCTATGTATACGGTATCTGAAGGTATTAATGTTTTATGTATTTTATGTTTTATGTATTTTATCTATTTTATGTATTTACTCCTGTTGTTTCTTTTTCCTTTGGTATTTATGCTGGCCTTGGGCTGAAATAAACCAATACAAAGGTTGCACTTGCTGTTTGTGGTTGATTTTTCTACTTTTGCTCTTATTGCATTTGTTCTTAGTGCCTGTTCTTGTGCAGCCAGTATTAAGCCCTCTGTTTCCTTCTTCAAGTTGCGATTCTTAAGCCATTGCCAGATCTTGGTGATGTCTGATTTTCCACTTATATTGTGCAAATATTGACCATGCAGTGGCTTATTTCTCCATTTTTCTGCTCGATTCTTGACTTGTTCTTTCTTGTAGGCCTGCTTTGTTTGATTGGTGTTGAATAGTTTCTCCTTATTGACCATTTGAAGTGCATCTTCTTCACTGTCCTTGATATATTCTTCAAGGCCTCTTTTCTCCTCCTCTACTGTTTGATGGACTTGCAGCATTCCTCTTCCACCTGAGCTGCGAGGGAGGCATAGCCTATCTACATCACTGCGGGGGTGCAGAGCATGGTTGATGGTCATGATTTTCCTGGTCTTACGATCTAGCGTCTCTAGCTCTGCCTGGGTCCAGTCTATTATTCCTGCACTGTATCTGATAACAGGTATAGCCCAGGTGTTTATGGCTTGTATGGTGTTCCCACCATTGAGTTTGGACTTGAGGATTTGTCTAACTCTCCTGATGTATTCACTTCCAATTTTTCTTTTAACTTCAGTGTGTGCGATGTTATCAGCCTGGAGAATGCCCAAGTATTTGTAATGTTCTTTCTCTTCCAGGTTCTTGATCTTGCTTCCATTGTGCAGTTCTATTCCTTCTGTTTTTATTTTTCCTCTGTTCGTTATTAATGCAGCACACTTATCCAGTCCAAACTCCATTGCTATATCGCTACTGAATATACGGACAGTGTTTATCAGGGATTCGATTTCTGACTGGGACTTTCCATACAACTTCAGATCGTCCATGCACATAATAATAATAAAGCAGAGGAACACAGGAAGCTGCCATACACCGAGTCAGACCATCTAGCTCAGTACTGTTTACACTGACTGGCAGCGGCTTCTCCAAGGTTCTAGGCAGCAATCTGTCTTTCCCAGTCAAAGGTGACATACAAGGATCTCCCATCCAGGTGCTGGCCACACCAAGGCCTGCTTAGCTTCAGCAAGATAGCTATATCACGTGCCAGACTTCCAGCATGCTCTGAGACCCCAAAGCAGTATAGGATATCTTAATACAGATATTACTCTTTCATATAGTAGTAGGGCAGGAGTGGCGCATCCAAGGCTCTCCAGCTGTTATCGGACTACAGTTCCCACCATCGCCAGCTGCAATACATCGCAGCTGGGATGATGGGAGTAGTAGTCCAGCAGGCCTCTGCAACAGGGTCTTGTTAGGCATGTGTCCAGTGAAGATTTCAAACAGCAAAAACGGAACTGTTTTCCCACCCTAACCTTCTAAAGCAGGGCTGCTCAGGGATTCTCAGTGTTGGGTCCCCAGATGTTACTGGACCCAGTGGCCTTCGGTTGGGGATGATGGGAGTTGAAGTCTAATACCATCTGGGGACCCAACACTGAGAATCCCAGATGCTGGCCTACAACTCCCATAACCCCTGGCAACTGGCCACTGTGACTGGGGATTTTGGGAGTTGTAGTCCAAAAACAGCGGGGGTGGGTGGAACGAAGTTGAGCCGCAGCCTCCTGCTCTAGTCTTAAGCAAAGCAAACGGCCCAGCGCTTCTACCACAGAGATGCCAAGGCCTAGAGCCACGCCTCACCTTTTCACAGCGCGACAAGGCGACGGGGAACAGATTCCGGAAACGGCCTGCCGGGGGCCGCTCTAGTCCTTTTCTCTCTCTCTATGGCGCAGCGGCCTCGGAAGCGAGGGCCGACCGCGCATGCTCAGTGACGAACCGAGAGAGAGATTGATTGATTGATTGAGACACAGAGAGAAGGGCAGGGGCAGAGCGGAGGGACGCGGCTGGAGCGGCCCTCCCTTCCCTCTCGGGCTTCCTCGCGAGAGTGCGCGGCCCGGGGTGGGAAGGGTGAGGAGAGGAGGAGGAGGGGGCGGGCCTTGCGGGGGTCCCCCTCCCCTCCCCCCAGCCCCGCTCCCCCGCCCCTCCCCCCTCCCACCGGCGGCTAGTCCTCCACAAAATGGACGCCGCCGCCGACGTTGCTGCCAGCCCGGAGGGCGAGGAGGAGGAGGAGGAGGAGGAAGAGGAGCCCTCCACCTCTGGCGCCTTCCCAGCCCCCTCGCAGGAGCCCGGCCTAGAGGAGGTACGGCCCGGGCGGGAAGCAGGGAGGCGCCCCCCGGCCCTGAGAGTCCGCCCGCCCGCCCATTGCCTCAGCCCATGGCGGCCTGTCCCTCCCGTCCTGGCCATGATGCCTGATGCGCCCCTCCCTCCGCACCCCTCCCCCGGGCTCTCTTTCCTTCATAGACCCCAAAGATGGACCTGAACCGTCCTGACTGCTGGGCGCCCCAAAGGATTGACAGCTGTCAGGGCCTGTCATCACTGGGCATGCGTGGGGCGGGGGCGGGTCATCATGGAGGGCCGGGTGGCCGCTAGGTAGGGGCAGGGGGGGCTCCTCCTGGGGGGAGAGCTGCTGGTTTCAGAGGCGAGCAGCAAGGCTCCTCTTTCCAGGGAAGAGAATCACAGTATCATCACAGACCCGTAGGAAGCGGCCTCCCACTGAGTCAGACCCTTGGCCCACCTGGCTCGGAGTTGTCTGCACGGGCTGGCAGCGGGCATTTCGAAACTTCCCATACACATAACATAAACATCCCATCAATAATTTGCATATCCTTAAAACAGTATAGTACATGGGGACACAGGCAGCTGCCATATACTGAGTGAGGCCACCAGTCTACCTAGTTCAGAATTGCCTGCACGGACTGGCAGCAGACTTTTCAAAACTTTAAACATCCCATAAATAATTTGCATACCCTTAAAATAGAATAGGCACTGGAACCTGCCATATACCCAGTCAGGCCTCTGGTCCATCTCGCTCAGAATTGTCTACCCGGTCTGGCAGCAGCTTCTCTAAGGTGGCAGGCAGGAGTCTCTCTCAGCCCTCTCTTGGAGATGTGACTTGGAAGCTTCTGCATGCAAGTATGCAGTTGCTCTGCCCGATCCCTTGAGGGGAGTATCTTACAGTGCTCATGCATGTAGTTTCCTATTCAAATGCAAACCAGGGCAGACCCTGCTTAGCAAAGGGGGACAAGTCATGCTTGCTACCACAAGACCAGCTCTCCTCTCAGCTTGGCTAACCATGGTTATTTATTTATTTATTACATTTATATCCTGCTCTTCCTCTGAGGAGCTTGGAGCGGTGTATATAGTTATGTTTATCCTCACAACAACCCTGTGAAGTAGGTTAGGCTGGCCCAGAGTCACCCAGTGACTTTCATGGTTAAATGGGGATTCGAACTCGGTTCTTCCCGAGTTGTTATAACAGTAAGCAGAGGAGAAGCAATCTAAGTTGTAGTTTAAGTTGAAAGTGATAAAAGCACATAACAGCACTCAAGCTCCCTATTCCTGCATACTCCTTGCCTCACAGCCCTTAATCAGCTCTTAATTAGTGGAATTTTGGCAACCATATTCTTTCCTCTTCCTCCTCTCCTCAGCAGGAGCTTCTCCTCCTTGTGGGGTGGCTGACAGGAGATCTCCCTGGAGGGCCCCTCTCCCCTAATTATTCCTCACATCCACCCATGGAAGCTCTGTAGGGTTGCCAGCTCTGAAGCTTTCCGATATCTAGTGTCCCCCAATATTTCCTCCTAAGATCCAGCTATTAAAATCTCCAAGATTGCTCTTGTAGTGCTGTCAGCTCTGGGCGGAGCTCCTTTAGGACTGCTCTCTGCCAAATTTATTTCTAATATCCGCTCATTAAGAGCTCCAGGGTGGCTTTCAGAGGCTTTCCAGCTTTGGCTGAAGCTCTTTTTGGTAGGGATGCGCACGGACCACGGTTTGAACACTTTTGGGGAAATGAGACAGAGAACTTTAAAAAAAAAGGAGAGCCGGTCCTTACCCAGCTTCCTGCTGGGGCGGTGTGCATCCCAGTAAACCAGCACAAGCATGGCGTCTGTGCATGTGCAGATGCCATTTGTGTGCTGACCATGGTGCTGCATGGCACCATGTTTGAATCGTGGGACACAGGAACTTTACACACTTTCACGTAGTCATTCCCAGGGCCAGAATTTTTGGGAGCAAAATGGTAGCAGTGCTACACACTCACAAATGCCCAGGAGTCAGGATTATCACAAAGTCCATTGTATTTATTGAGGAGAGGAGAGGCTGTTATAGCATCTGCCTCAGAGATGCTCTGTAAAATGTCTCGGATGGTGTGTTGGGCTGGTATTTGCTAAACATTTGAATGGCCTTTTAAGTTTTTGTTGACTGGTAAAAAGCCAGGCTTAATGTTAGTTTACCTAGCAGGTTTTTTTTAACAATGAAGCTCTTAAGGCCATTCAGAAAGCCTCACTGGCCATTTATTGTTTCACAGTTGGATATGTTAATGTTGGGAGGATCAAAATGTCCATTTCAAAAGAGCTGAGGATGGCAATCCTCTTTTTCCATAAGGCACACAAAAACAGCTTCACTTAAATGTATATGTATTATGTAGTTATGTTTTTGCATGTATATCCGGGCCTACCTCCAGTGAAGTCAGGGCAGCATTTTTTAAACCAAATCATTCTAATACCATTTACTCAAACAATTTAGACCTAATCTTGACTGTTGCTGCACAAAATTTAGCCACATTAAGTGTTATACTTTAACTACAGTCTCCTAACAGAAAAGAAACATACCCATTCTCAGTTCTACCAGGGATATTCAATAAAAGAGGGGAAACAATATTTGCTCTTTTATCTTCACAACAGCCCTGTGAAGTAGGCAAGGCAGGGAGATAGTGGCAGGCTCAAGGTCATCACCCAGGTTTGATCCCGGACCTCCCCTCTTAGTCTGGTGCTCTAACTCTGAGGTGGTCATGCCCCAATGGATGCCTGCTACCATCCAGATTTAAAATAAATTGGTGATTTTTAAAGAACTTCTGAATCTTGCGTGTCTTTAAGCTTCCCCCGCCTAGGGAATAATGGGGATTTCAGCAGCCCCATAACTCTACTTGGGGGGCACCAGGGTGGCCCAGAGTGAGTGGTGGTGTAGTGCACATAGGGTGCCAACCACCCCCAAACCCACCCATTTCAGCATGGAGTGTGTTCCAAAGCCTCGGGGCAGCAGTGGAGAAGGCGTGTCCCTGAGCAGCTACCAGACGAGCCGGTGCGTGTGTGACAAGCACCTGTGGGCTAGCCACTTCCGGTATTACGCTGACCGGGGTGGCAAGAGGGTATACAGCCGCCCCGTGCCAGTGATTTTGACAGCAGCGCCGGCAGGGAAAACGTGGCAGGGGAGGTAAGGAGACCCTCCCCGCGCCTTAAAACAACCCCCTCTCTGTCTTCGAACCGGTTTGTTTCTGAACCAAACTCCGAACCAGTCTCCGAACCAGTTTCTTTCAAACTGGTTTGGCGGTCTGTGACTAGACTGCCGAACCGGTTTGTGCACATCCCTACTCAGGACTGCCTGGTCCTAGTCCAACACTCTAACCATTATACCACACACTGTAATTAATGTCCTGAAATAGCAGATTTCTTGTCATATAACAAAGTCCTGTCCTCAGTTTCAAAAGCAGGATCTGGATGCAGAAAACATTTAGGAGTGACTGGTGATTAGGCTTTGTTCTCAAAAGCACAGACAACTTTTCCCCCTAATTTATGAAGTATAGAAATTTCTAGATTAAGTTGTTGTGCCCTGCCTTTGCAGCAAAGGGATCCCAAAGGTAGTGAGTGTGAATATGTGTGTGTGTACCATGCCTTATTTATATAATTTTAAATTTTATTTACAGAAAAATGATCCTCCATTTCAACTCAAACCTCCTCCAAAGGCATCTAAACTTGAAAAAGAAATTGACCCAGAATATGAAGAGAAGATGGTAAATTTTATGATTCAGCGGTTCTTATGAAAACCTTTGCTGTGTCTTATGCTATTGCTGGGATAAGCAAGAGGATGCAAAAATATTTATTATCGTAGCTGTTAAATAACAAATTCTATTCTCACAGAGTGATGCCCTGTTTCATCATTTCTAATTAGATTGTGTCTGCATGTATATCAAAAGATAACATGGAAATCAATTAGATGTTTTGTGTGTACAAAAGTGAAAGTATCAGAAATCAAAATATAAAACACACCAGAATAGTCACTATAGCAAGTTCATATATTTGCAGCCTGATCCTATGCATGTTTACTTGGACTTAAGTCTATATTCAATAGTAAGCCGGTTATATTTTTGACCAGGAGGAGCATCAGTGTGTGTTTAAAGTCATCTGTCTGCATTGTATTTCTGATCTTATTTTGCTTTGATTGCTTTGAATGTAGAAAACAGATCGAGCCAAAAGGTTTGAATTCCTGCTGAAGCAGACAGAACTTTTTGCACATTTTATTCAACCTGCAGCACAGAAGTCACCGACATCTCCCCTCAAAGTGAAACTTGGAAGACCGCGGATAAAGAAGGATGAAAAGCAGAGCTTGCTTTCAGCTGGAGAGTATGCTTCAGTTTTTCAGTTTTGTTTTAAATTTATGTTAAGGTGTTAAGCTGCATTTTGTGGCTTAAATCTCATTGCTTGTATTATACAGGTATATGGTAATGGGAAATATTCAGTCAAAGTCTTATGTAAACACTTGAACAAACATGTTTAGGGGTTTTTATTTTTAGGTAGAAACCTATATCCAGTTATGTAATCTTCAACACTAAACCAGCTAGCTATCTAAGTCTAGTTACCATCCCCAAATTTAGACGTGCTCTGACGCTCGCCCGTCTTATTGTGCTTCCATCTGCTGTCATGGAGGGAAGATTTAAAGGTACCCCTTTTTCTGCTCGACTTTGCCCTTGCGGGTCTGGTCAAGTGGAGACAATTGCGCATGCCATACTTTATTGTAACTTTTATAGGGACACCCGCTTAAGATTAGTGTCCCCTTTGTTGCAACGTTTTCCCGGGCACTTGGATGACTTCTCTTTGAAGTACTTATTGTCCAGTTCTGATGACAACCTAATCATCAAAATGGCAAGGTATTGTCATATCATTTGCACCATCCGCTCAGGTTTTCAATAATGTTCTGTTCTTTTCTTTCCTCCCCCTGTGATTCCTGTCTTATGATTGCAATGGAGGGTGCTCTGCTTAATAAGGTTTTCAGTCAGACCTATTTGGAGTTCACCATAACTGTTCTAATTTTAACTTGGTACTATTGTGTTATAATCTGTCTGTTTTATTATGCTGAGTCTCTTTTCTTATATGTAAGCATGTAAGTATGTATGTTTTAGCTATGCACTGGTCCATGACCGTAATAAAGGACTGACTGACTGTACTCGAATCCCATAGAAGTTGATGGATAAGGGGCATAACCATGCAGGTTTGACTCTTTAAATATATTCCCAAATAGTTTGGACAGTGGGTTGATCCCCAGCCCCCAAAATGCTGTTCTAAAAGCTTGTTTATGTTTGAGTATTTTGCTTATAGCTTAAATATTTTGAGATGGAATTATTTAACTTTGAAATTGACTCTATGTGTCTTATGTATGTATGGTGATGTAATTAACACATATCCCCAATCTTCTAGGAATATCTCTGTATACAGTACATAAACATAGAATTAGAAGAACCTTGCTGGATCAGGACCAAGGCCTATCTAGTCCAGCATCCTGTTTCCCTCAGTGGCCCACCAGATGCCTCTGGGAAGCCCACAAGAAAAAGATGAAGGCATGCCCTCTCTCATAGGAACATAGGAAACTGCCATATACTGAGTCAGATCATTGGTCCAGTATTCTGTACACAGACTGGCAGCGGCTTCTCCAGGTTGCAGTCTCTCAGCCCTACCTTGGAGAAACCAGGAAGGGAACTTGAAACCTTCTACATGCAAGCATGCAGGTGCTTTTTCCAGAGCGGCCGTATCCTCTAAGGGGAATATTTTACAGTGCTCACATGTAGTCTCCCATTTGTATGCAACCAGCTTAGCAAAGGGGACAATTCGTGCTTGCTACTAGGGGTGTGCATGAATCGATTTTTTCATTTTGATTTGTACCTGAATCGAAACACCTCCAATTTGTTTTGGGTCTAAATCTGACCGCCCCCCATCACCCCAGTTTCAATTTGTACCAGAATTTTCCAAATCCGAATTATTTGGATTTTTAAAAAGGGTCCTGGGGCCAAAAGAGTGGAGTGGGTAGTAGTGCCCAATGGGTGGAAGCTACCACCCAAATGTCAAAGAAATTGGGCAAAGAGGTGATTTTTAAAGAATTTTTGAAGTTGGCATGTCTTTAAGCTTTCCCTCATAGGGAATAATGGGGATTTCAGCAACATAATAGCTCCATGTGGGGGCACCAGGGTGGCCCAGAGTGGGTTGTGGTGGGTAGTAGTACCCAATGGGTGCAAGGAAGCTACCACCCAGATTTCAAAGAAATTGGGCAAAGGGGTGATTTTTAAATGATTTTTGAAGTTCGCATGGCTTTGGGGCATATTCGGGGCAGAAAGGGGGTTTCAGGGGCAGAAGAGCGGGTCAGGTGGTAGTGCCCCAATGGGTGCTTGCTATCATCCAGATTTCAAATAAATTGGTGAAAGGGGTGATTTTTAAAGAACCTCTGAATCTTGCGTGTTTTTAAGCTTTCCCCTCAGGGAATAGTGGGGATTTCAGCAGCCCCATAACACTACTTGGGGGGCACTGGGATGGCCCAGAGTGAGTGGTGTAGTGCACATAGGGTGCCAACCACCCCAAACCCAAAAACCCATGGGGCTTTTGTTGTTTCTGAGGTGTTCTGGGAGTAGATTCTCTGGTAGCAAATGAGAGTGGATTCAGTGACAGAAATTGAATCCAGTGCCCCATGTGTATTTTAGCCCTAGCTGTCAACAAGATAGTGCCCCGTGTCTGGACCATGCTACCTCAAATAGCAAGTGGGAGCCTCTGTGTGAAACAAGATGCTGGACTAGATAGGCCTTGGGCCTGATCCAGCAGGGCTGTTCTTATGTTCTTATAACTTAAGCTGATCCATATTTTTAAAAATTCCCACACATAGAAAAATAGGATGTTTGAGAGAAGACTAGTCTAGAACCTTTCTCCCTGGAATAATTTTTTGTTCATTCATTCATTCATTCATTTATTTATTTATTTATTTATTTATTTATAACATTTAATATACCGCCCACTCCGAAGACTCTGGGCGGTGTTCAAAAACATGCAAAGCAAGACAACATTAAAATTACATTCTAAATTAAAAACTAAAGTAACTAACAAAAAAGAAAAAAAACCTAATAGGTATATGGAGCCGCACTGAATCATGTGAGCCTACGTCTGAAATTGCATAGCCCATGCACAGGTTTACCACTTTGCTGAGAACTAGGCCTCGGTTACTGCAGAAAACATGCACGTCAGAATGTGTGTTTCAGGTTAGGTGTGATCTGCCAGAAGTCAGAGTTAGATACTAAAGTTCTTCATTGCCATCACTGGC
The DNA here is from genome assembly GCF_027244095.1 of Hemicordylus capensis. Lineage (NCBI taxonomy): Eukaryota > Metazoa > Chordata > Lepidosauria > Squamata > Cordylidae > Hemicordylus > Hemicordylus capensis. The sequence goes on from NC_069667.1 coordinate 7,194,948, forward strand.
AGAGGAAACCGATCTGTGTACCTGTGAAGTTCCACCTGCCACAACAGGCAAAGGGACTTGAGATGTCCTATACAGAAAGGTCCTTCCTGGAGATACTTGTTAAGTGTCTTCATTCTCTTGCAGCTATCGCCACAGGCGCACAGAGCAAGAGGAAGATGAAGAGCTGCTCTCTGAGAGCCGAAAAACCTCTAATGTGTGTGTTCGGTTTGAGGAATCCCCTTCTTGTAAGTCTGTTCACTGGTAAATTTGTCCATTTGCTTGGATTGCTGTGATGATTAAAAAAATAAAATTTTAAAAAAATCAGATTATGGTATAATCAAAGGTTTAGCTAATGAAATGGTGTTTTGTGCTTTTGCAGATGTTAAAGGAGGAACACTGAGAGATTATCAGGTTCGGGGTTTGAACTGGATGATTTCCTTGTATGAAAATGGTGTCAATGGCATTTTGGCAGATGAAATGGTAATATTTGTTGTGTGTGTGTCTGTTGAAAAACAGTTACTTCCAAAGATGCAAACATAAATCCTGTGCATTAGTGCACACTGTATGCAAAGAATCGGTCTAGAATCAGAATGCAGCCTCCTCCCAAGGTGTTCAGTGACTGTCCAGGTGGCGTGTACAGAGAGACTGCACAGAGCATCATGCATGATCCTCTCCCCTCACCCCCCGCCATTTTTCATCACAAGAACCCTCTGAGGTAGCCTAGGCCAAGAGAAAATTAGTGGCTCAGTGAACATCATGGCTGAATGGGGATTTGAACCCGGGTCTCCCTGGTCTAGACTTAACTCTGTATCACATAACCCTCTTCTCTTAGGTGGAAACAAGATTCGGCATGAGAAAGAAAATAAGTATCACAGCTAACCTACCCTCTGTTGCTGTTGTTGACAATGTGTCCCTTTTCTGTAGGGAGAAAACGAATGAAATAGCAGGGATCTTAGATAACCAAGGAAGGACAGTTCTGTGTGCAATTCAAGGAGAATATGCATAATGCATAACCATAGTACAGCCTGAGATTCAAGTGTTCGCTTGTAACATGGCTCAGAGCAAAATGTAATTAAAAATTTCATTCTCTGCAATATCTCATGTATATGAGAAATGCTTATGAGAAGCTGTAATTTTATTGTCTCAGAACAAACTAACCAGAGTTGTAATTTGCATATTGCAATATATTGAAATTATGGCAGATTTCTGTTCCATAGATGGTACTGTGTACATAGACTTTTCCACGCGCTATTATAGATGAAAATTAGTTCAGTACTGCTAACAGTGTCGCATAATATTAAACTAATGCTTTTTGCGTGGGTTTTGTGTTTTTTTTAAACTAGGGCTTGGGGAAAACACTCCAGACCATTGCGTTGCTGGGCTATCTGAAGCACTACCGAAACATTCCAGGCCCACACATGGTTCTGGTTCCCAAATCAACATTGCACAACTGGATGAATGAATTTAAACGCTGGGTTCCCTCTTTGCGGGCCGTTTGTCTCATTGGGGACAAGGATGCCAGAGTGAGTAACCACTGGGGTGATGCTTTTCATGTCACCTCTGGAACGTTTCTCTCTTGTAACTAGTTCAAGTTTTGTGGCCATTTAAGCAAATCAGTTTGATTTGAGCTGGACCAAAAGTTCTTAATAGAATTTTAAGGGGGGGGGGATGTGGATGGGATTGAAAGGGGCACTGAACTAATTCCCCTCTCACGTTATCATTTCCTTTGGTCACCTGTTTTGCGGCAGGGATGGCACTCATTGTGTAGGCTGGTGGTTGCTTCCCCCCCCTCCCAGAAACCTCTAGGAAGGATGTTATAAAATACTGTGCTACTACCACTACTCAGGTTTACCCTCTGCTCACAAATACCTGCGAAACAGACCCCTCATTATATAGTTGGGCCTGTCAGTGGGGCACTGAAATTGGGGAAGGGGAACCATAGCAAGGCACTACCCAGAAAAATGAATGTTATGAATGCTAAGGAAAGCTTTAAGAAGCTTAACGTAGAAGCTTAACGTAATGATCCTCCCCATCTCTGACAATTTTTAAAAAGCATTTGAAAACCCACCTTTTCAGCTTTTAAAGTTTTTAAAATTTTTAGGTTGTAATCTGTGGTTGATTTTTAAATTGTTAAATTGTTTTAAGTTTTTGTATATGTTTTAACTTGTTTTATGCTATTGTTAACCGCCCAGAGACGAAAGTTTGGGGCGGTATACAAATGTGATATCAATCAATCAATCAATCAATAAGAACTAGAATCAGTTTGCCATGTTTATCAGTTAATTCATCCTATTCAGACTTTTTTTGGACCTGTGTCCAAATGTACATGCACACTTGTACATGTGTTTGTGTGAACGACTGTACCAGCATTCCTTTTCAAAGCGAACCTGGGTCCAGGCCCCGCCTCTGATATAGGCTAGAAGTGGTATAGACTGGAAGTGTACTGCAGTACCTGTGCCCCAGCATAACATGTGAATAAGTGTCCCTGTGCACTCTGTACACAGATTGTATAGTGCGTTAACAGGGCTACTGTTACTTGAAGTTCTGAAAGTTCCCTTGGCTTGTTCCCTTGGCTTGTTGGAATAGTACTAGAATTTCAAAGCTACTAAATCACAGTCGTCATAACTTGGAATATAGTAATCCCTCGCCAACCACGAGGGTTCAGTACTGGGAAAACCTTGTGGTTGGTGAATTTGTGGTTGGCGAGCAATAGAAATGCATTGGAAAGGGGTTAGGGGAATTGCGGTCAGGAAAAGACCAAAAAATAAAGAAAAAAGACTAAAAGACCACCCCAAAACACCTGGAATCAGCCATAGTTAGCAAGAAGAGTGAGGGGGGACCTTTAGAAATCACCCCCAAAGCCCCAGAAATCACGAAACACCCCCCTTGCAAAAAAAATCTCACCAAACCACAGATATTTGGGTTGCAGCTGGCAAGACCTGCCACAATTTCCCAGTCGCGGATTCTTAAAACCACAGTTGGGAAACCCACGAAGGTGAGGGTTGATTGTATATTGAGCACTCCTAACTAAGCAGGACAGTGGAGAGGAGAGCTGGTCTGGTGGTAGCCAGCATGACTTGTCCCCTTAGCTAAGCAGAGCCCAACCTGGATGCATATGAATAGGAGACTAGAAGTGTGAGCAGCACTGTAAGATATTCCCCTTGGGGGATGGAGCTGCTCTTGGAAGAGCATCTAGGTTCCAAGTTCCCGCCCTGGCCAGCATCTCCAAGATAGGGCTGAGAGAGATTCCTGTCTGCAACCTTGGCGAAGCCGCTGCCAGTCTGGGTAGACAGTACTGAGCAAGATGGACCAAGGGTCTGACTCAGGATATGGCAGCATCCTATGTTCCTAGTGTTTAGTAGATTAAAGTAAAGTAAAAGTGTGCCGTCGAGTCGGTGTTGACTCCTGGCGACCGCAGAGCCCTGTGGTTGTCTTTGGTAGAGTACAGGAGGGGTTTACCATAGTTGATTAAAAATATTGTGAACGATTAAAAAGATGTTGCCAGTCCCCATTGGCAGAGGCAGCAGAGACCTTCTTAAAAGGGGCATTCCAGCCTGGAATCTGCAAGAGAGGAGGATTGCTGCTTCCCCCATGATGCCTGCTGTGGCACGTGGGTCTCATCTGGGAGCAATGGCTGGGGTTGTAGCTCAGTGGCAGATCATCTGCTTTGCATGCAGAAGGTCCCAGGTTCATTTGCTGTTCGCATCTCCCGGTTAGTCCCCTGCTAACTGAGCAAAGAGGCGCCTTTTCAAAATGGTGATTCTCTTTATTTAGCAGGGGGAGAGCAACCATTCCCAGCATAGCATCCCTCCAGTGGCTGTTGCTGGGGTCCAGTGTCCCATCTAACAAGGATTCTCAGATGTTGTTGACTACAACTCTCAGAATCCAGTGGCTTTTGTTTGGGGATTATGGGAGTTGTAGTCAGCAACATCTGGGAATCCCTGTTAGAGGAAATACTGATGGGGACTATTTTATGTTTCTTTTTTTTAAGGTTGTGAGCTCTTTGGGGATAGGGAGCCATTTTATTTGTTTATCAGACCAGCAAAAGGGCCTTTTCGGTTGCTGCCCCACTTCTTTGGAACTCTCTTCCCCTTCAGATTTGTCTAGCCCCTTCCTTACGGATCTTCAAATCTCTATTGAAGACTTTTCTTTTTCGCCTGGCTTTTGTCCTGTAGTTTACTTTATTTGTTTTCCGTTAGCTACTTTAGTTTTTAATTTAGAATGCAATCTTTAATGTTGCCTTATTTTCATGTTTTTGTACACCACCCGGAGTCTTTGGAGTGGGCGGTATATTAAATGTTTCTAATAAAATAAATAAAATCTACGTAAACCAGTTTGAGACCTTTTGTTGAAAAGCAGTATATAAATATTCGTCGTAGTTGTATTCTGGGTAGGGCTGGGAAAGACTCCTGCCTGAAACCTCGGAGAGCTGCGGCCAGTCAGTGTAGACCCTTCTGAGCTAGATGGACCAAGGGTCTGACTCCGTAGGAGGCAGTTTCCTTTGTTCCTCTGTAACTATGCTTTTTCCTCTTATGCATATTTAATTGATTAAGACTCATATGACTAAGATTTCTTTCAATCGGGTGACAGCCCTGGCATTAACCCTTTATGGAACTGCTTTCTCGAACCTGCTCTCTTTCATCTTTTCACCTCTTATTGATGGCTGTAGGTAGCAGCCTTCTGCCGAGTTAGATCGTCCCCCCTTGTTTAGCTATATCTGTCTCCCGCATTCATTTTCTGTTAGGCCGCTTTCATCCGTGATGTCATGATGCCTGGAGAGTGGGATGTGTGTGTGACCTCCTATGAAATGGTAATTAAAGAGAAATCAGTCTTCAAAAAATTTAACTGGAGGTATCTGGTGATTGATGAAGCTCATCGGATTAAGAATGAAAAATCTAAGGTAACTTTCAGTGTCATTTCTGTAGAAATAAATGCCATAATGCTTGCCTTTTTTTTTTTTTTTTTTGGTGGTGGTGGTGGTGGAGGGATTGGGGAATTTAGGGGAGTGGGAAAGAGAGGAAGACCTTTGAGACTTCCAGGAAATTTAGGGAAATGTAGGACTCACAAAAGGAAGTACTTTTTCACAGAGGCGTAACTAGGGAAAACGGCGCCCAGGGCAAGCACTGAAATTGCGCCCCCCCCCCGCCCATACATCTGACACGCACCCAAAAATTACAAAATTTACCAAAATTACCAAAAATTACAAAAATTACCTGTGGGATGCACTCCCAGCAAAAATTCATAGTTTGGACTCGTTGTTGGCCTTCAAGAGAACTCTAAAAACCTATTTGTTCAGTCTGACCTTCCTAGATTTTTAAATTCTTCTTAAATGTTTTAAACTTGTAAATCTGTTTTTATATTGTTTAAACTGATGGTTTTAAGTGGTTGTTTGTTTGTTTTGTTTGTTGGCCCAGAAAAAAATAATACAAAAAGGGAATCAGTAAACTTGGTAGAGTCATTTCCCCCCTTGCAGCCATGTTTGTTAACAATTCAGAACTCTATTAAAACATTTACTAATTGTACTAATTAAGTTCCTTTCTAACCAGTTTGTCCCAGGAACTAATTGGTACATTTATGTTATTTGCAATTACATCAAATAAATAAAGCATACAATTGTGATTAGCAAAGTTACATTAATAACAAATAAGGGATGAAATATAAATTATGAATAAGCCTGATTCACAAATCTGACAACACCCTTTAGATTTTTATGTGGCAGAGGTCCAAATGCCAATCCTGGTGAATCAATGTGTTTGTAGATGGTGTTTGTAGATGGTGTTCCAAGACAAGGCCTGAAAGAGATGTAGCTCCACTGAAAGCTCTAATTTGGATGAAGCCCATAATTGGGAAAAGTGCAATGGTATTATCTTATTTCAAGACATCTTTGCTATTTTAAATTAAATTAAAAATTAAAACATGGCTTCTCTGATTAGTTTTTGGAGGCTGATTTTGATTTACACAGTTCAACTCAGTGGACTTCCTCCCAAGTAAAAGTGCATAAGATTGCAGCTATAGAAGTGTGGCTTGCTCAGAGGCAGAATATTTTTCGCCAGTTTTGTTTTTACCCTAACCCTATGCTATTTATTATTACTACTACTACTACATTTTATATCCCGCTCTTCCTCCAAGGAGTCCAGAGCGGTGTACTACATACTTGAGTTTCTCTTTCACAACAACCCTGTGAAGCTGGTTAGGCTGAGAGAGAAGTGACTGGCCCAGAGTCACCCAGCAAGTCTCCTGGCTGAATGGGGATTTGAATTCGGGTCTCCCCGGTCCTAGTTCAGCACTCTAACCACTACACCACGCTGGCTTATGCAGATCACAGTGCTGCATCTTGTGCAAATGGGGTGGGGGGGGGGAATCCACCCAGTGACATGGCTGCAGGAAGCGACTGCCAAGGAGAGGGGGTGCCTCCCTGCCCATGCTTGGCTGCAGGGAGGAGACGTGGTGGACAGGGAGCCTCTTAGTCAAGGGAAGAGAGTGGCAAGAAAGTTGGCCATTGCAAATTCACTAAGGGAAGGGGGGCGAGGGAAAGCAGTCAGTCATCCCCCCCACTTCTGACAGTGGCTTCAAAACGTTAGCGTAAAAGCTGCGTGATTTTACACCACTTCCTCTTGCAGTCTGGAAAGCGCCCTGGAGTGGTCCCAACAAGATTTGGAAATGTGCACACACGCACACATACCCTGCCACCTTCATCTCCTTCCCCTACACCCATGTATTTGTCATAAAACTATAAGGACTTGTGTAATATTGTGTAGCAGGTTAACTAGAGAGACAAGTACAAGAATGAAAACTTGACTTTAAAAGTGAAATAAAGATAAGCATATACATGCAACCCTTAAAAGGTTTATAGTGCTGAATTTGGATTGGGGAAACCTAGTTCAATCCCCTTTCAGACATGAAACTCCCTGGGTAATTCTGGGCCACTCACTTAGCCCAATCTACTTCACAGGGTTGTTGTGAGGATAAACATAAATGTGTACACCACTCCGGACTCCTCAGAGGAAGCATGGAGTGTACATTTAAACATGAATAAAGAAATACTTCACTAAAACTATTATGTGACTGCATTCTGCAGCAATGAGTAACTGCAGGTTTGTAAAGCAAAACAGTACAAAATAGAACTGGCAAATAACTGGTATATAATTTTTTGTTTTTAAAAGAGGCTGTACTTGGGAGATCTAAAAATAATCCAAAAATTAAGCACAAGGCAAAGAAGACTCAATAGTAGTTCATTGTGTCATTTTTAAAAAAGAGGCTGAAAACCAGAATGGGGAAGCAAAGAGCACCCAGTATCATGGCTGGGTGGGAATTTGAACTTGGGTCTCCCCAGTCCCTGCCCAACAAAACAAAAAGTGTGCACTGTGCATACACATACATGGGGGGAGGAGGAGGCTCTCCATGGGAGAAGGAGCCACCCCACTTCCTTCTTCTCACTACATCTTGAGCCACCCCCACTCCCTTCCCCTCTCATTTGGAATATAAATTATTTGTTGATGGTGATATGGCAGATACTGCCTAGGAAACATCCCTGCCCACTTTATTCATTCATTGTACTTTTATCAAAGAAACTCCTTAGCAGCCGGACATGGTAAAGTCAAGTGAAATCATTGATGTGTGTGAATATAGATTCCACTTAGCATTCTGCTAAGGAGATTCTTCACTGAAAAATTAAGACATGCATATCACTCTCCATTTTCATGGAAAATATATCACTACTTTCACTTGTTGAATTGCGGGGGACGACTGAACAGACCTTTCTCTCCCCCCAGCCCAGTTATCCGATTCAGAGATCTTCACATCTCAAATGAAGCCTTCTTGCAGAGAGAGAGAGAGAGAGAGAATCAGCACCCCACCCCACACCCCTAACAAACAGTAGACAAATCTCAAAAGTCATCCTCTTCACCATTCAAAGTTCAACTTGCAAAATATGCAAAAGGCAAACTGGCTGGATATCTCTGCCTCTCTCGGGGATAGGCAAGGATATTAGACTTAATAAAAGATTTTGTAAGCAATTTAGGAGGTGCAAATTGTAAAAAACACACACCCCAAAAAACCAAACACCCTAAATACAAACATACTGTCAGTCAGAGGAGAGTAACTATTTTTTTCTCACGTGCAGGTTAGGTGCTAATTGGAAAAGCGTATCTCCAGCTCAGTCAGCAATCCCACTCCTTGCTGATTTGAACTTTGCCAGCAAAGAGTTATGGGTGGAGCACAATCAGGAAGCAAATAGCTGCATCAAGCCACTTGGCTGCTCGCTACTCTTTTTGCCGTGCTATATAGGGGGGCGGGGCGAGCTGGGAGAGGTTACAGACGTTTCTTTGCTTTTCTCTCTCTCCAGCTTGTTGGAAGCCTTGCCCTTCTCCGTGTACCTGCACTAGCTTTCCCCACTTCTTCCTTTGCCATTGAGACTATTGCCCATTCCTCCTCTCCCACCGCAGCACTTCCTTTGGTCCGTATCCCTTCCCCATTCTCCTGGAGCCATACCCACTCTCTTTGCCCCCTGCCCCCCGCTTACACCCCTAGCTCATGGAAAGCCTCCTCTTCATTCCCTGCCTTCATCCACGATGATCCACCAGCCCACTCGCTTCCTGCCTAGGGAGAGGGGCGGGGTCGAACCTTACCGGCTAGCTGGGACAGATCTATACCGAGTACACAGGTTCCGCTGGGCTGCCTCGCTTGCCTACCCCACCCCACTGGCTAGGCATTCCTAGGGCCGGGGAGACTGAGAGCGAGAAAGAGGGAGCACTGAAGGAGATGTCGGCACGGCAGCGTTGAAGCAGCACATGGTTTGGGGTTTACAGAAGCAGGAGTCATCAGCCAGGAACCAATGGTGGGAGAGCACCCACCCCGCCCGGAAAGATCGCGTGACTGGCAAGTCGTGCCTGCGCCGAGGGGGGGGGGAGGGGCGCCACCGCCGACCCCAACTCAAAATATTTTACAAAAAAAATTGTTTGCAAAAAAAAAAAAAAAATTTGAGAAAGGAAGGGGATTGGCGGGGGCACATTTTGGCGCCCCCTACCAAGTGGCGCCGGGGGCACGTGCCCCCCCGCCCCCCCTATCGTTACGACCCTGCTTTTTCACAGAGTGCATAATTAATCTATAGAATTCTCTGCCATGGGATGTGGTGATGGCCACTAGCTTGGATGGCTTTAAAAGGGGCTTAGACAAATTCATGGAGGACAAATCTATCAATGGCTACTAGTCTGAAGGCCACCTCCAGGTTCAGAGGCAGGATGCCTCTAAATAAATACCAGTTGCAGGGGAGCAACAGCAAGAGTGAGGGCATGCCTTCATCTCCTGCTTCTGGGCTTCCAAGAGGCATCTGGTGGGCCACTGTGTGAAACAGGATGCTGGACTAGATAGGCCTTGGGCCTGATCCCGCAGGGTTGTCTTTATGTTCTTATGGTACACTTCCAAAAGCAAAAAGGTGATGTTATAAAATATATGTTTTGTCATGGTGACAGTGAAAGTTTCTTACGAGTGGAATTTAAAACAACTCTTCTACATCTGCTTTATTCAAAGTGTTTATAACTGCATGTTGGAAAGTTAATGATAATTCAGAGCTTTATTTTATATACTTGGTAATACCACTGGTAACAACGTATCTTCGTATGCAATGATAATAAATGCTCTTTTAAAAAAATTCCTAGTTATCTGAGATTGTTCGTGAGTTCAAGACCACAAACCGGCTGCTATTAACAGGGACTCCCTTGCAGAATAATCTTCATGAGCTGTGGGCCTTGCTCAATTTTCTTTTACCTGATGTCTTCAATTCTGCAGAGGTAGGTTTGGACAGGGCATTGGAATCGTCGTGCTGTTCACATCCTTTTAATAATAATCTAGTTTATTGATTTATTGCATACTCACCCACTGCTTTTCTGCCAAAGTGCTCAAGGCAGTCTACGTTTTATAACAACCATTTTTAAGAAGGAAGAGATGGAAAAGGAGGGAGGAACAAGGGGAATAAGTTCATTTGCAGACTTCCAAGATGACAAGGTAGAACGGCCACTTCTGGAGGCCGTGCGGGCAGCGGATGCTGCAAATGGCATGTGGTCCCAGCCAGGCTGATGGAGGCAGCCTCACCGTCTTCCTTCTCTCTGGAGGAATCAACCGGGAGGAATTGGTTTATGCTAGGACTGCACAACTTTGACCCTCCGCAGATGTTTTGGACTACAACTCCCATCATACCTGACTATTGCCACGGTGTCTGGGGATGATGGGAGTTGTAGTCCAAAAACAGCTGGAGGGCTGAAGTTGTGCAGCCTTGGCTTATGCTGTCGGAGCATCTGTGTTGCCTTCTTTCCCACTGACCTCTGCTGATCTACAGCTGTGCTTGAGGGAAGGTCTGGATAGTCTGGCCTTGCTCTTGAAATACTGTATTGGTACAGTCGCTTTGGACCACATTTCAGAGCGGAACTGCAAACAATGAGAGGCACACGGCTTTTGCTGAAAGCAGCATTTCTATGTTGAGTTCTGTCAGCCATCATGTGTCATGCAACTTACCCATGTCCTGACATTATCACATGTAGAGGTCATTCACACAGTCAAAAACGGTGCTCTACCTGGATTTAGGAGTTGGTTGTGTTCCCAATTTTTGGTTGTGTGGAAGCAAAGTAGGAGGAAAACCTGGGTAAAAGGGATTGTGTGGAAGCAAGGTAGGAGGAAAAGATACCCAGGTTTTCCTCCTAACTTGCTTGCACACAACCGAAAACTGAGAGCACACACCGTTCCCAGACCAGGCTAGAACTCAGTTGTTGAGTGTGTGAATGACCTCATTGTGTTTCTCCCATCCCTCCTAAGAGCAGCCAGTGAAGCATATAGAGGACAGATCACACAACGTGATGACGCCAGGGCACAGGGTCATTTTTACTATATGTTACCCTGGGGGAGAACTTGACATGAAGATGCCATTTTCAGTAGCAGCCTCGTGTTGCTCATAAGACATAGTTCTACCCTAACATTTCTACTTGTGCTCTTAAGTGTGGATGACAGGGAAATTACTAACACAATAATAATAATGTTTAAACCTACAGGACTTTGACTCATGGTTTGACACTAAAAATTGCCTTGGAGATCAAAAGCTGGTTGAGCGCCTCCATGCAGTAAGTATGATTACTTTTTTTTTTCCCCTGCAGCAGAATGAGACAGCTACTGTCTCTGTCTTCTTCCTGTGCTCCAGCCATGGCAAATTGTATTGTGAAGCCAGCATTTTATTCTTGGAGTAACTGTGTAATGTATACATCTAAGAAATAACAGATATCCATTGCCATATAGGTCAGTATTTAAGGAGCTGAAGGGATGCATTGAAGTGTTTACATCCAGTTTAGGGTAGCCTTTTGTGGACATGTGTGTCTTCCCACCCCACAGCTGGAAGCAAAGCATCCCATCTTAAATGATATTCCCTTATTTATATGAAACACTCATGTGCTTTTTCATCAGTCTAAATGTAAGGAGGAGTCTTGAGACTCTCCATACCTAGCTCTGATGTCAAGGGTCATTGGGAGGCAGTGCCATTCTCTGCAGGGACCAGGCTGCTCCTGTCCTACCAATGGCCCTAGAAATGCCATAGAAAGTGGCAGCCTTTCTGCACATGCTCAGATGTTCTGCATTGGCTTAGTAGCTCGTCTTCCACTTTATTTTCTTGCTCTTAAAGCAACGACAGCAGAACTGCTTAGTAAGAGGCAGAAGGCTCCGTGTAAGGAACCCAGGACTCTGGTAGAGTCTGTTAACACAAGGCGTGTGGAAAAATCTGTTAAAAAACCCCACCTGTTGTTGCTTTAGGTTTTGAAGCCATTTTTGTTACGGCGCATAAAAGCGGAGGTTGAAAAGAGCCTGCCTCCTAAAAAAGAAGTCAAAATCTATCTGGGACTCAGCAAAATGCAGAGAGAATGGTAAGGTGTTTGTTTATCTTTCATTTAAGACTGGCCCAAGGACACAGTTCAATACTTTAAAAACGTATAGGATCTAGTGCAAGCTCCGTGGAGAAACCTGGGAGATATTTATTTATTTATTTATTTATTTTTTACATTTCTATCCCGCTCTTCCTCTGAGGAGACCAGAGATGGTTAGGTGTACATGGTTAGGTGTAAACCTAAGCCCGTTGACTTAGAAAGTCGTGTTGAAATAAGTAGCACTTACTTCTGAGTAAATGTATTTGAGATGCAGTAAGTGGGGACTCATATTTCAAACGTGGATGATAACAGCTGCTGATAAGTTGCCTGCTAACCCTGCAGGTATACCAAGATCCTGATGAAAGATATTGACATCTTGAATTCGGCTGGGAAGATGGACAAGATGCGGCTGCTGAACATCCTGATGCAGCTCCGCAAGTGTTGTAACCACCCCTACCTGTTTGATGGGGCCGAACCTGGCCCTCCCTACACCACGGACACTCACCTTGTCACCAACAGTGGCAAAATGGTCGCTCTGGATAAATTGCTGGCAAAACTCAAAGAACAGGGTAAGGAAGGCCGATCGTGAATAACTGTTAATTTAGAAATCTCTTTCTGCCTGTCAGTTTCCAGCATTCTGTCCTGTGCTCTAAACACCCCAAAAAGCCCTGGTGTGACCCAGAACCAGAATCTCTGCAGGCCTGACTTGGTTCTTGGCGGGTCGCACTGAAGGGGGCACCTTTCAAAGTGGTAATTCTCATTTTATTTTATTTATTTAACATTTTTATACCGCCGAAAACTTACGTCTCTGGGCAGTTTACAACAAAAACAGAAAAGGTAAAACATTTATTAAAACAGATAAATGACAACAGAGAAATTAAAACATTGGTTAAAATAAATGACAACAAAAAGTTTAAAAATATACAATTTAAAAACTTAATTTTTTTTAAAACAATGTTAAAACTATTAAACTGGCATTTAATTAAAAGCCTGTGTGAACAAATGTGTCTTTAACATTTTTTTAAAAATTGTCAGAGATGAGGAGGCTCTTATTTTAGCAGGGAGCGTGTTCCAAAGCATCAATCGGGGCAGCAACTGAGAAGGCCTGTTCCCAAGTAGCCACCAGACGAGCTGGTGGCAACTGCACAGACCTCTTCCGATGATCTCAATAGGCGGTGGGGTTCATGACAAAGAAGACATTCTCTTAAATATCTCTTTATATCTAGCACGGAGAGAGCAGCTAGCCCTATCCAGCCCCAGCAAAGCATCCTTCCATGGGTGGTTGCCGGTGTCTGCTTTGTGTTTCTTTTTGGACTGTCAACCCTTTGGGGACAGGAGAACCACCTTCTCCTTCTTTCTCTATGTAAACTGCTCTGAGAACTTTTTTTGAGAGGGGGCTGAAAAGCAGTACATAGCAGTAGTAGTTGTATAGGACACACGAGTTGCAATTTTGGAACACAGTTGAGAGGGGACAAACCCATTAGGGATGTGCACGGACTGCGGAGGCGCGGTCCTACGCCGGGTGTGTGTGTGTCTCGCTTTAAGGGCGGGTGGTGGTGGTTTGTACTTACCCCTCCTGCTCCTTTCCCCCCTCTGGTGTTCCATTTCTTAGTTAAATTTTGGGGGTGGCAGCGTTCCTTCCTGCCGCCCCTGCCCCCTTGTTGACTGGTAAAAGCGGAAGTAACTCCCGTGCATGCGTCCGCCGCTGATTCGCACGTGCCGTGCAGCGTGCTGCGCAGCGTGCACACGCAATGTGTGATGTGTGCAGCGCGCATGCGTCAGTGGCGGTCGCATGCACGGAAGTTACTTCTGCTTTTACCAGTCAACAAGGGGGCAGGGGTGGCAGGAAGGAACGCTGCCACCCCCAAAATTTAACTAAAAAATGGAGGGTGGGAGGGGTAGGTACAGCCCCCACTCCAGCTTCGAACCGCCGGACCGGGCCACTTGCGAACCAGTTCACAGGTCTCTAACATGGCCTTGTGTTTGTGCACAAGGTTTGTGCACATCCCTAAAACCCACAGGAACATAGGAAGCTGCCTTCTGCCAAGTCAGACCTTTGGTCCATCTAGCTGAGTATTGACTACACAGACTGGCAGCAGCTTCTCCAAGGCTGCAGGCAGGAGTCTCTCTCAGCCCTGTCTTGGAGATGCTGCCAGGGAGGGAATCTGGAACCTTCTGCATGCAAGCATGCAAGTGCTCTTCCTAGAGCAGTCCCATCCCCTAAGGGGAATATCTTACAGTGCTCACATGTAGTCTCCCATTCGAATGCAATCCAGAGTGGACCCTTCTTAGCACAGGGGACAATTCATGCTTGCTACCACAAGAACAGCTCTCTTCTCCCCCCCCCCCCCATCCTGGACATGGCTGTCTAGAGAAGATTTACCTCTCATCCCAGCTGGTGAGTCTCAGCTGGACTCATTTTTTCTTTCCCATATAAATGAATGGCTGCCATTCACTGTGGTGGCGCCACAAAAGCAAAATGGCAAAGAAGCAGATTCAGGTTACAAATTAGGAGGAATTCCCTAAGTGCTTCTTGACCGTGGAACAGCCTGCCTCATGCAGTGGTGGGCTCTCCTTTGCTGGAAATTTTCAGATGGAGACTGAAGCTCTAGCAGTTCCCTTCACAGAGTTGTGGGCTGGGCTAGATGGCCTTCCATGGTCCTTTCTAGCGCTATGAAGATTCTGTAGTTTTAATTGAATTCTAATGAACAAGATTACGCAGCTGTAAAATATTCCCTTAATATGTTACTTCAGCAGTATCCTAAAATATTCTTTCATCCCCTGCCCCTCAGGTTCTAGAGTTCTTGTTTTCAGCCAGATGACGCGTTTATTGGACATCCTGGAAGATTATTGCATGTGGCGAGGTTATGAATATTGCCGATTAGATGGGCAAACACCACATGAAGAAAGAGAGGTGAGAAGGATTCATTTACTTACTTGAATTTGTGTTCTACTCTGTCCTGGAGGCAGTTTGAAAGCTGGTCAGTAGCTGTCATCCAGCGACGTCACTTCTTTTCGAGCCTCTAAGCTTCCCAAGGTGCCATTTTGCTTGCTAAGGATCCCTTTTGGTGGCAGGGTCATAATCGGGATATTATTGAATGGTCTCTTGGGTTCCTTTTCTGCCATTCAGTCTTCTAATTTAAAGGCGAAAGATTTTTACGACCTGAAGAGAAACCAATTTGAGTTAAACAGTTATGTGATGGGGAAGTAAGTCAAAGGTTCACTTGCAAATGAGACCATAAGCTCGTGCCAGAAAAGAGCAACAGGGCAGCTGAAAGGTATCTGAGGCTGGGGTTAAGATGTCCTTGTAACTGTGCCGGGGGTGTGCAAGGGAAATCACTTCGATCTGTGGTGCTCTTTCCATGACCAAAGTTAGCTCAAGAGCTTTCCGTGGGGACAGAATAAACTGGAATTTTAATTGCCAACAAAAGCATTGTTTGTTGAAATTCCTGCCGTTTTAAGATTGCGCTCTCCCTGTCTCTCTTTCTAGGAAGCAATAGACACCTTTAATGCTCCCAACAGCAGAAAGTTTGTTTTTATGCTGAGTACCAGAGCTGGAGGCCTTGGGATTAATTTGGCCACCGCTGATGTTGTTATCCTCTATGATTCCGACTGGAACCCACAGGTTGATCTGCAAGCGATGGTGAGGAATTTTTTTAGTGTGTCTCGTGAAGTTTGTGCCATCATAGGCCCTGCCCTGGTAGCTTAGCGGGCAAACTACCAAATTGCCAGGAGTCTTCCCTGAGATGAGAAGCAGGTTAGGGCTTGGTTTACATGTAACATGAAGTATTTCCTCCTCCCGCCCCCATTCCCTTCTTCCCCCACATTCAAGCCCTACTAGCTTTGAAATATGTTTCAACAGTAATGGCTCATTCTAATAAGCAAGGAGGGCGCCAAAGGAGACGCAGCTGTCTCTGCTTCCTGGCGGCTCAAGTTGATCCATCCTCTCTCTCTCTCTCTCTCTCCCTCTCCCCTGTCCCACCCAAGACCTGCACTGCCTGTGGGCTGGCCATTCATCAGGCAGAGCTGTGCCGTTAATTGCACCGCTCTACCTTATGCATGGCCAGCCTGCAGGCAGTGCAGCTCTTGGGCAAGAGAGAGAGAGAGGAGCAACCTGAGCTGCCTCCATTGGTTCCCCCCTGGCTTATTAGGACGAACCACAACCGACACAGACAAATCCCAAATCCTCTGGTTCGTGCTAATATCGACACTGTCAGCATTTCTCTGATTCCGTCAGAAATACAGCTGCAGCTGTGTCTAGATGCGTTCTTTAGATTAATTGTCTTTGCCATTAGGATCGTGCACATCGTATTGGCCAGAAGAAGCCGGTGCGGGTATTCCGACTCATCACGGACAACACTGTCGAAGAGCGGATCGTAGAGAGAGCTGAGATAAAACTGAGATTGGACTCGATCGTTATACAGCAAGGTACTGTTGAATGTTTGTACATCTGTAGGTGGCTAAAACAGACTAGGATCCATTCTGTCTCCCTCCAGTTATATCAAATGTGTTATGATCCGGTAGAGAGCTGGTCTTGTAGTAAGCATGGATGGGCCATTTGCGAAGGAGGGTTGGCCTTGGTTTGCATTTAGATGGGAAACTACATGTGAGCACTGTCTGCTGGGAGATATTCTCCTTAGGGGATGGGGCCAGAGCTCAGGGGGAGAGCATCTGCTTGCTTGCAGAAGGACCCAGGTTGTCCCTAGCAGCATCTCCAGATAGGTCTGGGAGAGGCTCCTGCCTGAAATCTTGGAGAGCTGCTGCCAGTCAGTTACTGAGCTAGATGGACCAAGGGTCTGACTTGGTAGAAGCCAGCTTCCTATGTCCCTGTGTCAGATGAGTAATGGTCCCGTTATAACCTGCATTAACACACACACCCCGAGGAGTTTCAGATTATAACTCTTCTCTCTCTCTGCTTCCTGGGGTAGGGAGGCTTATTGACCAGCAGTCGAATAAACTGGCCAAGGATGAGATGCTGCAGATGATCCGTCATGGTGCAACACACGTGTTTGCCTCTAAGGACAGCGAGCTGACTGACGAGGACATTACCACAATTCTAGAGAGAGGTGAAAAAAAGGTCTGGGTCATTTTAAATACCGAGCATGTTGTTTTTGTTTGCCGTGTGCCTGTATAATAACGATCAGCTCTGATATCAGAAGGAAAGAACTAGGCCTGTTTAGCCAGCTTCTCAGATAAGTCGATCACATTGATCTGCATGCTTGACTCAGACAAACTGGAATTCCCCAAAGGTGATGGCATTCTTCTTTGTGACCTGCTCTAGACAGCCGAAATGAACCAGCGCTTGCAAAAGATGGGCGAGAGCTCTCTCCGAAACTTCACCATGGAAACAGAAATGAGCTTGTACAACTTTGAAGGTGAAGATTACAGAGGGAAACAGAAGGTACCCCTTTGCTGTCCCGACAATATACAGTGAGGGAAATAAGTATTTGATCCCCTGCTGATTTTGTCCGTTTGCCCTCTGACACAGAAATGACCAGGCTATAATTGGAATGGTAGGTTTATTGTAGCTGTGAGAGACAGAATAACAACAAACAAACCCTCAAAAGCCCAGTGCCCAAAAGGCAGCGACGGATTTGCATTGTAGTGAGGGAAATAAGTATTCGATCCCTTCACAAAAGATGTCTTAGTACTTGGTGGCAAAACCCTTGTTGGCAATCACAGAGGTCAGACGTTTCTTGTAGTTGGCCACCAGGTTTGCACACAACCCAGGAGGGATGTTGTCCCACTCCTCTTTGCAGATCCTCTCCAAGTCAGAAAGGTTTCGAGGCTGATGTTTGGCAACCCGAACCTTCAGCTCCCTCCACAGATTTTCTATGGGATTAAGGTCTGGAGACTGGCTGGGCCACTCCAGGACCTTCATGTGCTTCTTCTTGAGCCACTCCTTTGTTGCCTTGGCTGTGTGTTTTGGGTCATTGTCATGCTGGAATACCCATCCACGACCCATTCTCAATGCCCTGGCTGAGGGAAGGAGGTGCTCACCCAAGATCTGACGGTACATGGTCCCGTCCATTGTCCCTTCGATGCGGTGAAGGTGCCCTGTCCCCTTAGCAGAAAAACACCCCCAAAGCATAATGTGTCCACCTCCATGTTTGACGGTGGCGATGGTGTTCTTGGGCTCATAGGCAGCATTCCTCCTCCTCCACACACGGCGAGTTGAGTTGATGCCAAAGAGCTCGATTTTGGTCTCATCTGACCACAACACTTTCGCCCAGTTCTCCGCTGGATCATTCAGATGTGCATTGGCAAACTGCAGACGGGCCTGTACATGTGCTGCCTTGAGCAGGGGGACCTTGTGGGCACTGCAAGATTTCAGTCCTTCACGGCGTAGTGTTACCAATTGTTTTCTTGGTGACTATGGTTCCAGCTGCCCTGAGATCATTGACAAGTTCCCCCCGTGTAGTTCTGGGCTGCTTTGTCACCGTTCTCATGATCATTGCAACTCCACGAGGTGAGATCTTGCATGGAGCCCCAGACCGAGGGAGATTGACAGTTGTTTTGTGTTTCTTCCATTTGCAAGTTATCGTGCTGACTGTAGTCACCTTCTCACCAAGCTGCTTGGCAATAGTCTTGTAGCTCAGTCCAGCCTTGTGCAGGTCTACAACCTTGTCCCTGACATCCTTCGACAGCTCTTTGGTCTTGGGCATGGTGGTGAGTTTGGAAGCTGAGTGATTGCTTGCTTCTATGGACAGGTGTCTTTTATACAGGTACTGTAACAAGCTGGGATTAGGAGCACTCCCTTACAGAGGGTGTTCCTCATCTCAGCTCGTTACCTGCATATAGTGAAAAGACACCTGGGAGCCTGAAATCTTGCTGGTTGATAGGGGATCGAATACTTATTTCCCTCACTACAATGCAAATCCATCGCTGACATTTGGGCACTGGGCTTTTGAGGGTTTGTTGTTATTCTGTCTCTCACAGCTACAATAAACCTACCATTCCAATTATAGCCTGGTCATTTCTGTGTCAGAGGGCAAACGGACAAAATCAGCAGGGGATCAAATACTTATTTCCCTCACTGTAAGTGTTTTTGTGTTGGATCTGTACTTAAAGGAGGACAAAAATGATCAAAGGACAGTTCACATTGAAGATCTAAGACTTTATGACATGTTGTGCTTTTCCCAGTTGGCTTTACCTGTAGTTGTTGTAGGGACATCCTCAGACTAGAGGGGAACTGGGGTGGAATAAGATAAAGGGGGGGAAAAGCCCCCCCCTTAGTTAATCTGATGGCAGTTGGACACATAATGGATTGAGGCCTAATCCATGCAGGACAATGGAGTGCAAGGAAATATCCCAGGCATTTAACGAAGTCCCCGTCTGAGCCCAGCACAGCATCCCTCCACTCCTGATAACTGAGGAAAGAGACATCTTTTAAAGTGATGATTCTCTTTTCTGGCCCTCTCCAGCCCCAGCACAGCATCCCTCCAGTGGCTGTTGCTGGTAATCTGCCTTAGGTTCCTTTTTAGATTATGAGCCCTTTGGGGCCATCTTATTTCTTTATGTATTATTTATTTTTCTGAGTAAACCGCTTTGGTTGAAAAGCAGTATATAAATATTTGTAGTGGTAGTTGCTGGTATCTGTCTTGTATTTCTGTTTAGACTGAGACTTTTGGGGGCAGGAAATAATCTTTGTTTTTTCTATGCAAAGGAAACGCGGTATATAAATATTTGCAGTAGTAGTGCAGTAATAGCCCACTGTAGGAAGCATTGTGCTTGGGCAGAGAACTGCTCCTTCTCCAGAGTGCTTTTTGGAGGACTGTTGCTTCAGAGCGATCTGCAGTTTGCTGTTGGACCAGGAGCTTCTACTAGGAGCTTTGGGTCTCTTCAGACGTTGCAGTTCTCTTCGGAGGATAGCATCTTTTGTTGTTTGTAATTTGAGCTTTAAGATAGAGCAGTGAACCTTGGTGTACAACCAGGACATATATTTAGCTCTGTAGCATTATTTCTCTACTTAGAAGACTAAGCCTCTGCATTCACTTGTTTTGAAGGGGTCAGGAATCATGGAAAACACATCCAGTGCAATCAATCTAGAACTGTTCTATATTTGGAAAAGAAAAAAGGCTGGGCAATGGAAGTAATCAGGCCCTAAGGGCTGATTGAGAAGCCTCCTGTCAAACAATGAGGCCAGAGGTGCCCTGGACTTTGGGGCCGAAGTCCGGGTCCTCCACAGCCCCTGGGGCCCCCCAAATCTTCTCTAGTCTGTCTCAGGTGGTGTGGTCACCCGGCTGAGCATGATGATGCTTAATTTGCAGAGGAGGCGGGGGGCCTCCAAAAGCCTTTAGGTTCATGCCCCAAAATTAGCTAGGTGCACCTCTGAATGAGGCACTAGAACAGAACTTGGTACTCAAGGTGTATGGGGATAGCAAGAGATGGCTGGTAAATCAAGCATAAATGGATGATAGTAATCTGTTGCAGCATAAGGCAGGGGTTGTGAAAATCCACTGTCTGAACGGCTCTTCTCAGTAGGCGTCTATAATTTTTAGATGAAAATAGATGCAAGCTTTTCTTTGCTCTTATGTGGACAGACAAGTCTAAAAGACAAGTCCCCTTGAATCGTGTGCTTTGCTAGTATTCATATAGCAATTTAGGTCATTTAATCTTTCTATTGCAACTTGTATTCATTCTTTTTAAAAAGAACACCTCTGTTGACAACCTATCTTGACTGTCCAGAGGAATCTGGGTTACTTCTTAAAATCTCTTGTTACTTTTTTCTTAAGAAATGGGACTGAGTTTAATAGCTGGCTTTTTGTTTTCTAGCTCAGCATGATGGAATGGATCGAGCCTCCAAAACGAGAGCGCAAAGCCAATTATGCTGTGGACGCCTATTTCCGAGAAGCTCTCCGTGTCAGTGAACCCAAAATCCCAAAGGTGAAAGAGCATGGCGTTCTTCTCTGTGCTGTTCTTTCCTGTCTAATAACATTGTTACATTAAGAAAGAGATACTGTCATGTCTTTGAATGAGAAATACTAAATCCCAATGTAGCATTAACATGTATGCATTTTTCTTCAAAGGCGCCGCGTCCTCCCAAGCAGCCAAATATTCAAGATTTCCAGTTCTTTCCACCACGGTTGTTTGAACTCCTTGAAAAAGAAATTCTCTATTACCGCAAGACCATAGGCTACAAGGTAACAAGCAGTCTGATTCCCTCCGCCCCTCCTCTTTTTCAGAAGGGAAGTATAGTGGCATCTGTAGATCTACATTTTGAAAAGGAATAAAATTTGTGAAATTCTTTGGGCAAATGGAAGAAAATACAAATACAGGGCTGGGCCCCAGCCTTTTGTGGAGTGCTGCTCGAAGGAAAAAAGGCTTGTTGGATAGGAAAGTGCCTGGATTTGCTTCCTCCCAGGAGTACTTGCTTTCAAGTAAAAGCAAGGGCAAAATGTCCTTTCTGTGGTGTACTGCAAACTGCTGGGCAAGTGATGTGGAGACTGCATCCCCGAGAAGGCCAGCTGCCAGCCCATTTATTTCTTGCTATGACACCCATTGCAGACGTGAAGCCAGCTGGGCTGCAGGCATTGCCAGAAGATGCATGGACTGTCCACCTGCTGTCTCCATGCAATGCAAATTCCCTTTAACGTTCTCCCCAGTGTTTGTGTGTGTGTGTGTTTACCTAGACAATGTGTGGGAAGCTGCAGTTTGCACGTGGGTTTGCAGTGTGCTTGCATATTCCCTGTGGGCCACTTTACCTATGCAGATTGTCCCCTCCTGGCTGTTTTTTTTTTTTTTTTTTTGCCGCTTTTGTCTCTGCAAGCCAACAGCAGCCCAGAGTGGGCAATTTTGAGTAGAAAAATGGTCTACTAGGAATGCCGGAGGCCCTTCTTCCTCACGGCATCCTTTCCTGGTCCAGAAAGCAGCTTCCAACAGGCTGCCTTTGGTAAAACCAAACCTAGTTTGGCTTGTCCAGTTTGGCCCACAGAATTCAGTTGTATATGACAATGGGATGCTGTCTTCATCCAGAGAGATGGAAAAGGTCTCAGTTCTATAGTGAGTAATGGAACTGCAAGTAATGATGCATTATTCCTATGGGGAAAGTGGGGTTAGGTTCCAGGCTGGAGGGAAAATGGCAAAACATGGAGAAAAAACTTACTTTGGTGTGCTCTGCGGCATCTCCATATGTCCAGAAATCCCCCCAGGTGCCCAGGAATGCCCCCTCAAACCACGGACGCAGTGCCCCCCAAACCTGTGGAAAATTGCTGGGAGAAGTCAATTTTTAAAAATAAATTCCTTGTCTCCTCTTGGGCTTCTGCAGACAAAATGGCGGGGGGAAGTGATCTCCGTGATCACTTCTGGCCCTCTAGGAACTGCGGATATGTGGGTTTTAACCCTTTCATATCCATGGATTCTGGACGCACGTCGCCACGCAAATGGCCGACGTGCATGCGTGCAGCACACATGTGCATGCGCGTTGGCCATTTGTGGGGGGCAGGTTGGAAATGCTAAAGGAACTCAAAGCACCAAACAGTTGCACTTAAATCATTCTTGTAATGCTTAGACACCCCGTGGAAATGCGGATCCGCAAATAATGAGGTCCTACTGTAACTGGCTATTTTGTTTGGTTTGTTCCTGTCGATGGCGAGGGGACAGCCGCATCTGTTTCTCAGACACATGGCTCCCAGGACCTAGTGTGTGTTCTGCCTGTCTCTTGTTTCCCAGGTGCACATTGCAGGAAGCTGCTTGTGACCTGAGCTAGCTTGGCTCTTCTGACACCCCCTCCCCTAATTTCCACCCAAAAGCCAGTAGTAGGCTGAGATCACATCTGGTTCGGCGCTGCCTACCTGCCAGCCCCTGCCCCGCTGCTTTCCCCCTGACGGCACTCTTCCGAAAAGCAGGCACGTGGGGCTACAGCGTGCCTCATTGCAACCCAGACCAACGTCGCCACGCAAATGGCCAACGTGCTCACGCGCATGTGCATGCGTGTCGGCCATTTGTGTGGGGCAGGTTAGAAATGCTAAAGGAACTCAAAGCACCAAACAGTTGCACTTCAATCATTCTTGTAATGCTAAATAATTGTAGCTCATCCTGGATAAAAGTTCATCTCATCCTGGATAAAAGTAACTAGAAAAGTCAAAGTTTGCTCCACTACCTAATAACTGGAGTATATACGGAGACCACTCTCTATAATATGCACACACAAAGAGAGAGAGAGATTTTTTCTTGATATCCTGGAGCACCTTTCAGTAAACCTTTTGGGGTGCATTGCTCACTGGTTGCCATTATCATTATACTTCAGCGGAACAAGAACCTGTAAGCCATGAACGGACAAATGTGGATGATAGAGTTATGGTATGCTACATTCACATTGCCTGGAGAACTTTCTGAGGAATGTACGCACAAGTAAAGGAAACATTGCTTTACCAATGTCTTGATGCCAGGGAAATATTTCCTCCCCCTAACAAATACTCTGTAGAAGAGAAATGCATCAGTCCTGCCTGACTTGTGTTTCAGGAGCAGGCTGTAAAAGGGAGATAGATGGGTGTATATACAGAACCCTTAATGGCCCAGCTTTAAAAAAACAAAACAAAACAATTCATTCCACTGCTGATTTCAGGTCCCCAGAAATCCTGAGCTCCCAAACGCAGCTCAGGTACAGAAAGAAGAACAGCGGAAGATTGATGAGTCTGCTCCTTTGACTTCAGAAGAGGCAGAAGAGAAAGAAAAACTTCTCACCCAGGTAAATTGCTTTTTACACTGCATGTTTTTTAAAAGAAGAAACAATTAGAAGCTTATCTTCTTATTGTGTGACAAGCTGGAATCTGGTGATAAGGATTGATAATAGCCTCACACAGTCAACAAATAAAGTAAAAGTTGTAGTCATACTCTGGAAAACAGAAGATGTCATAATACCTGGTAAATAATCTTGCCAAGTTTATTGCTTTAAAGGGACGTTAGTTACAGCAACCCCGATGCATTAAATCTCTTATGCAAAGAAAAGATGGGAATAACTGCTTATGGTTCCCTCTTTTCAAAATGGCAGCTGACAGACTGTTCCCACCTTCCTGAGGAGATGGGGACAGCTTGTCAGCTGCCATTTGAAAAGAGAGGAGCATAAGTAGGTACATTCAGAGAAGGGAGGTATTGTAATGGGCAAGACCCACTGAGTCTCAAGTCCTTGGAGAATGTCCTTACAATGAAGTTCTGCTGACTTCTCTCAAATTTGAATGCCCCTCCTCTCTGAACATTGATTGCTGTACTAATCTTTCTTGGATGAACATACTCAAGTGAGTTCTTGCTGGTAAAAGCTTCATGCCAGCATTTCTTTTTTCACCATCTATTGTGCCCATTCAGTGTTATTAATATAATACACTTAGATTTGCTTTATGGATTTAACCAGTCCTGTTGAAATCAGTGTAATTGTTCTTGTGAGTAAAGCGATTTAGACTGGACTGCTGGAAGACCATTTTTCAACCTCTCTGCTTTTCTAAGAAGCAGGAAGCGTAGCATTTTGTCACATTTCCCGTAATATAGTTCTGCATTAAGCATTCACATTCTTGAGTGGTGCTCTTAAAATGGATATTTTAGTAATTGTTCTTTGGAAGTTTAAATTGTCTGTGTTGATTGAAGTGAATCTTCACTTGAAATTACAGTATCAACGGGATCATTCTTAGTCTCTCTTCAGACAATCTGAAGGTCTTTAGCGCCAGTATTAATACCTGGAATTAGATATGCCCAAATCCCTGGAAACAACTTTTTCTCTTCGTAGTTCTTTACGCAGATGACTTTGATCAAGTCATAGCAATATGACCTGCTCCTTAATTGTCATTGAGAGTATTAGTTTATGACTCTAAAGTAAATAAAGTATCCTTCATTGAAAGTATCCACTGAGTGTAAGAATATGAATGTAAGAATCAGGGACAGAGGATTCCCAGGCTCCTGTTAATAGCTGAAACACCAGACTACAGTCCACTTCTTATTCAGCCCAAAGCATTTTGAGATGAACCAACAAAACTCAAGATAAATGCCTCATTTAGTTAACTAAAGCAGCATAAGCCGCAGAGTGTATGGGTTATACCGAGTCAGACCATAGGTTGATCTAGCTCAGTATTGTCTACCCAGACTGGCAGCGGCTTCTCCGAGGTTGCAGGCCGGAGTCTCTCCCAATCCTGTCTTGGAGATGTTGCCAGGGAGGGAACTTGGAACCGTCTTGCTCTTCCCCATCCCCTAAGCTAGTGCTTCCCAACCAGATGTTGCTGAACCACAACTCCCATCACCCCCAGCCACAATAAATGGTAGCTGGGAATGGTGGGAGTTGTAGTTCAGCAATATCTGGAGGAACCTTGGTTGGAAACTATGGCCCTAAGGGGAATATCTTGTCACAGTCCCATGTCATCTCCCATTCAAATGTAAACCAGGGTGGACCCTGCTTAGCAGAGGGGGCTATTCATGCTTGCTTTCACAAGCATGAGATCTCTGGGCTAGGGATTTTATGTCCTTCACCCAGACACGAGTTCCCCCTAGCCCTGGAGTTGCTCAGTGGCAATCTCCTCCGTCCCAATGGCAAGTTCCATCCACTGTGCCCCAAGGCAAGGCATGGCCACCCCTTGCCATAACTGTGCTTGTTATCAGCTTTGCCAGCACTTTTGCTGTCATGACTACCAGGACTTCCAACCGATCTGACTTCCTAGACTGAGGATCCCTTTGGCCAAGCCATGAGGCATCGTGGTTGGCCCCAAAGGCTGGTGGCATTAGGCAAAGGGGCCCAGCCAGGAGCAAATGCATCAGTGTTCCAAGTTATTTGCAAAGGAAGTGTGGGACCCAGTGGCGCCATCGTCCTAATGCGGCAATGCTGCCTACAGCTCCCAGCAGAGAGCTGGTCTTGTGGGAGCAAGCATGACTTGTCCCCTTAAGCTAAGCAGGGTCCACCCTGGTTGCATTTGAATGGGAGACTAGAAGTGTGAGCACTGGAAGATATTCCCCTTATTAGGGAATGGAGCCGCTCTGGGAATAGCATCTAGGTCCCAAGTTCCCTCCCTGGCAGCATCTCCAAGACAGGGCTGAGAGAGACTCCTGCCTGCAACCTTGGAGAAGCCGCTGCCAGTCTGTGAAGACAATACTCAGCTAGATAGACCAACGGTCTGACTCAGTATATGGCAGCTTCCTATGTTCCTTCCTGGGAGCAGCTCTGGTTGCTGCTCTCCATCTCTCCTGACCCACTTGAGAGCTACACTGCCTGCAGGCTAGCCATTCATCAGGTAGAGCTGTGCCATTAATGACACAGCTCTACCTGATGCATAGCCAGCCTGCAGGCAGCGTGTCTCTTGGGCGGGGCAGAAGAGAAGGAAGCAAGCAACCCGAGTTGCTGGGAAGCAGAGGCAGCCGTGCCTCCTTTGACACCTCCCCTCGCTGGCTCATTAGGACAAGCTGCTACTGGTGGTGCCCAGACTACCTTGTGGCAGCGCAGAGGACTCTGGGGCCTTCTCGCAGTCTTGTGCCTTGTGGCCCTCACTGGTCACCTCTCCAGGGCCTCTGAATAGCAGTGTTGGCTATTTTAAGGGCGATTTAATACTGGCTGCACAGCTGTGCCCTTCCAGCTACGGTTGGGCTACAACTCCCATCATCCCTAGCCAGAGTGGCCAGTAGTCAGTGATGATGGGAGTTGTAGTCCTTCAGTAGCAGGAGGACTGGAACTGCACAGCCCAGATTTCCTGGTTTCCCTATGCATTGCATCTTCTTGGATTGCCTTTGGTGCGTCAGTCAATAGGAGGATCTCACCAATGGCTTGGAATAAATAGCAGAGAGGAGGGTGCTGGGAGTTCCTTTTCTGCCCATCCAGATGTTGATTTCACTCGCCATTTGCTTCGTAAGTCCTCAAGATGGACTGATTGCCTTTTGTACCAAGCTGCCCAGGAGACGGCCACTGACATCTGGACTAGGGCTCCCAAACTCTTCCTGCTATATTTGTTGCTTGTGGTGGCTGGAATGTGATAGAAGTGAAAATCCATTAAGATTGGCATGGAACCTTGTTTCTTCAGAGACCTGCCATTCGCACGCCTGGCTAAAAGGCGCCTCTCCCCTCCACATGTGGAGCGGTGTGCAAAAACAACTCGCTTGCATTTTTACGGCGGAGTAATAAACCCTGGATAATAGATGTTTATGGAAATCCGGCAAGATCATTAACCCCCTGTAATGATTAGGTGACATTGCACCAGAGCATTAACGAGCGAATCCGACTGTATCCTTCGGAGATGCGAGTTCGAGCCAAATGCTTCCTCCTCCTGCTAACGGCAACTTCTTGCTTTGCAGGGTTTTACAAACTGGAACAAAAGAGACTTCAACCAGTTTATCAAAGCTAATGAAAAATATGGACGCGATGACATAGACAATATTGCCCGTGAGGTGGAAGGAAAGTCGCCCGAAGAAGTGATTGAGTATTCCGGTGTGCCGATTGAATAAATAAGAGGGACTCTAGCAAGAGGGGTGGTGTTGGCTGACCTTTGTGATTTTACGTATAGGGGATTTTGAAGCGGGGTGAGGTGAAGAAGGAATCTCCTTTCCTGCACGGAGAGATTTAAGATCTGCACAGGGATTGTGCTGAGAAAGCTACTGCGTTGCTCTTTAGCCATTACCATTTGCCGCTACCTGATTTTTAGTTCGTGACATGCTTCATTTGACACCGCCGAAGAGGACAAGGCAGGGAGGGAAGCTGATCTATTTATTCTTTATTCCCCTTTATTCTTGCCTTATCTCGAAAGCACCGTCGAGCTGAAGCTGTTCTGGGGATTAGGAAGAATCCAAAATTCCAGGTGTAAGCAAGCAGAATTCTGTTTTGTAGGCCTGTCCATGTAGGATTGAAGGCCAGGCCCATCAGGGAGGAGGCATTAAAACAAAACAAAACAGTGTCGACCATGTCTAGGAGAAAGCCCAGGTCTGGCCGGTCCCCATCCCTACACCCGGCGCCACTGCACTTTACATGCTCATCCGCCTCTGTTCACTGAGAACAGAAGGGAAGAGATGAGCAAATAGCCCTGTGTGTGTAGAACCAGCTGTTTTAAGATGGAGCTTTATCCACAGAGTATTAAGCTGAAGTATCTGGAATCAGCACTTGTAGAGAAACCTAGCAACAATAAGAAGCTGCCTTACGCTGAGTCAGACCATTGCTCCAGCTAAGTCAGTATGGTTGACACGGACTGGCAGCGGCTGTCCAAGGTTGCAGGCGGGAGTCTTTCCCTGCCCGACCTGGCGATGCTGCCAGGGAGTGAACCAGGGACCTTCTGCATGAAAAGTAGATGTTCTCCCACTCTGCGGCTCCATCCCTAAATAAGAGTGACTGCTCAGAAGGCACTGCTGGGATTCAAGCTGTTTTACGCCTTTTCACAAGAGTGCCTTGAACCATATATATGATTTCTCTTTCAACTTTTTAAGGGTATGTAAGATTTGCGTAAAAGGCTATATAAATTCAGTGCAGTGATGATAGGATTTTTTAAAAAAACCTTCCTTTAAATATAGAGACAAAGTAAGCGCTGTACATTGTGTTTGGGTAATCATGTAAAAGAATAAAAAGTTTTAATTATGTACAACTGTTAATATGTTTTATTCCCAAACATCTAACTCCTTAATGCTTGAAAATTTCAGCTGTTTTCTGGGAACGCTGCAATGAACTTCAGGACATTGAGAGGATTATGGCTCAGATTGAACGAGGGGAGGCCAGAATACAGAGACGGATTAGCATTAAGAAGGCCCTGGATGTCAAAGTAATTCTCCAAATGAATATTTCTGACTAATGTCCTTAACAAAGCAGCATGTGGCTGTGTTCCCCACTGAAAGCCTTTGCGGTCCCCTCCTAATTTTGCTGCCTTCTACCAAGTCAGACTATTGGTCTACGAAGCTCAGGAGCTGCTCTTCAGGGTCCCTTCCCAGCACCACCTGTCGATCCCAGAGACTGAGCTTGGGATCTCCTGCGTGCCAGCCATGTGCTCGCCCCCTGAACTGCAGCCCCTTCTCGTTTTGCAGGATAATGCCGATGCTGGTTCAGTGGTGGGTGATGCCATTCTTTTCTGTGACGAGTGGTTTTACTGGATAAAGCCCTTTGGGATGGAATATCCAGTGTACACACACGTGGTTGGTGCTACAGTATTTAAGTTGCTTCAACAATAGTAGACTGCAGCACTGGCTATATTAATGCCTTGATTAGGAGATGATTTAACAATAAAACAAATAAATTTAGCTTAATTCCCCAAACTTCATTGCAGTCAATGTCTCCTAAATGGTAATTGAATGTCTCTTACTTACTGAATCAACCTCTCCCTCTCCCCCTCTCTCTCCCCCCCTCTCTCCCCCCTCCCCTCCCTCTCACATACTATTAATCATAATTTTTTCTTTATTATTATTTTAGATTGCAAGGTATAAGGCCCCTTTTCATCAACTGCGTATTCAGTATGGAACAAACAAAGGCAAAAACTACACAGAAGAAGAAGACAGATTCTTGATATGCATGCTACACAAAATGGGCTTTGATAAAGAAAATGTGTACGAAGAGCTAAGGCAGTGTGTGCGCAATGCACCCCAGTTCAGATTCGACTGGTTTATCAAGTCGAGAACAGCAATGGTAGGTAACAGCACGTGTGTGTGTGTGTGTGTGTGTGTGTGTGTGTGTGTGTGTGTGTGTCAGTTACATTTTGTATGTGTTTGTTTCTTTTAGGGTCTTTGGACTTTTGTTTATGTTATGCTGGTTGTATTGATTGTATTTGTCTTATATTTTGAACTTAACTGCTTAGAGGGTTTTGTTTTGTTTTGTTGGTGAAAAAGCAATATAGGCATATTAAATTAATCAGTTTTCCCGTGTGCCACTCTGCCGTGACCTGAGGATGAGTGGAACTGGTAAGTTTGAGAATGAGTCTGTATATTGACATGATTCCAGTGTAAGAGCACTTCCCAGTGGAGGTGTTTGAAAGGATCTGGCACTCCAAATTGGCCAAGTTGACCTGGAGACTGCAGTTGGACCAGAAGTCTCAGTTTGGTTGCCACAGCAGCGCTAGTAAACCAGGCACCAGAACACCAAGCCCACATTCTCGGAAGTACTTCTTGTTTAATTCCCTGTTCTGGCGTTCTCCTAGCTGGAGAAATTGCCATCTGGAAGCTCCTGACAATGTCATGTCGCCTGCTATGTTGCTGGGCAACGTAGCTGAACACATAGACTTTCCAAGTCAGGCTTGACTCTGTAGTGGCCACAGACATAGATTCAGAGCAGAAGCAGATTTGGCCCTGTTGTGCACATTCACTCATGAAAGTTAGAGGAGTGAAATTCATTCTTTTTCAGATTGGCTGAGTGCTTTTTCCCTCCTAAGAAAACTTGGCATAAAATGAGACTGAAGATCTTTGCATTCTGTGTGTGTGTGTGTATGTGTATGTTTGCACCAGAATATGTAGGGTAGTGTGGGGATAGGCAGAGGCGGGTTGCTTAGAAAGCTAGTTGATCGGAATACTGACTTAATCTTGACATTTCCCTGCACTACAGGAAAACCCCGTTATTCGCTGGGGTTCTATTCCAGAGGTGGGGGCATGGATAGTGAATCCGTGAATAATGAGGCATTAGGTCCGTGGGAATGGGGGGTGGGGGTTAGGTTTCTGGACTGCTCAAAATGGCCAGAAATCGGCTCCAAAAGCACAGTTTTGCCCCATTCCCCCCATCACCCCCCAAAGTGCCCTACCATGCTGCAGAGTGGTCCAGGGCACCCAAGAATCGACTGAAAATTGCACCTCTTGCTCCATTTTTCCAACTCAATGAGCCATAAAATGGCCCCCAAACATAAAATAGTGGCCAGAAATGACCTCTGAGGTCATTTCTGGCCACCCCAACCTGGTTTAACCCTCCCCCTGTCCCCCAGTATACCGAGGTCAGGTGCTAATTACCCAGCTGCACATACGCGAAACGGTGAGTGCTGGACCCACGATTAACGAGGTCCTCTTGTACTTTGGTTTGCCATTATATTCCAATACTTCTCAACAGTGTGCTACCTAGTACAGCTCACTTGTGTTCTTTGTGGTTCATCTGCTCATGTTTCTTGTTCCAAGGAAGATGGTATGTGTGCAGTCCTGCTGGGAGTGAGGTTGAGAGGGTGACGGACAGTATATGATGCAGTGGCAGTTTAGCAAGGATTTTCTGTACAGTCAGGGGAAAGATAGGCTGCCTCAGTAAGCACCGAATATTTTTTTTGTAACCAAATCAGATTAAAGAGTGATTTATTTTGTTTAGACCAATCTGAATTTTGTGCATTTCTATTTTTGCATGTAAAATGGCTCTTTTGATGAGGTGGAGCTTCTTGGTTAAAAGTGGTGTGAGCAATTGATGCTTTTGGTGCTGTTTGACATGGGGCTGTTTCCTACCCTTGGGGGCTACAAAGTCTCCCAGAGAATTGTACGAGAGCCCCGTGTGGAAGCTGCCCAGTAGCTGAGACCTCCTTAAGCTATCCCCCAAAGCTTAGCAGGTTCCCTAGTTCTGCGCTCTTGAGCACCAACGTTGATCTCCAGATTTTAAATGCATTGATTGCATTGGCAAAGCTACTTTGCAGCAAGCAGGATACCTTTTGTATGCTGTGTGGACAAGAAGTCTCAATTTATGGCTTTTCACCACCCCACTCTGTGCCAAGAACAGCATTACATCACTGCTCTGTATCAGTCCATTAGAGCTGTGTGTGCCGTAGTAGTGCTGATGACCTTCACTGCTCTCCTCTTCAGTCTGATCATGACACTGATGCAGCCCCCCAAGCAGTGGGGATGTGCTGATGTAGCACCCAGCCCCTCTCCCAATAGTGGATCGTAAGGTGGGATTCTTGCTCCCTTAAAGTGCCGTCGGTCTGTAATTTTATCCACAATGTGTGCCTGAACATCCAGCATTTTGTAGGGAAAAAATTCCCTTTCTGTAACCGAGAAGAGACTTGCATTGTTACCATATTTTGTTTACCTGACTCCACTACTGGCTGGCATGCAGACGAATGAAACTCTCTTGCACAACAAAGCTGCACTAGTACAAGAAAATCATGATGCTGAGTGAAGTTACAGGGAAGATCTAATTCGCACGGTTAGTCCATGAGCCAGCTGGGGTGGTCAGTACCATCAGTGGGGGATGAATGCTCCTTGAGATTTTTGACAAGGTCCACACCCCTACAGATGGAAAAGAGGCAACTGCATTGCAAGACGTTCAACCTTTATTGTACTGACCTTCAGGCCTGCAGCAGCCAAATGTGCCATGTAGTTTTATAGGGATATTGACAAAACATTCAGAGCATGGAATGGAATGCAAGATCCGTGGAATGTTCTGTCGGACTGTTCTTAGTTGGGCTCCAAAATTCATTCATTCATTCATTCATTCATTCATTCATTCATTTGATTTCTATACTGCCCTTCCAAAAAATGGCTCAGGATGGTTTACACAGAGATGGGGCTCTTCTGACTGCCAGGTTTGTGCAGAGGCCAGGAGAGTGCCAATTTGGAGTCCAAAATGGCACTAAGAAGGTCCAAGAGTTCCAAGCTCAAAACGAGGTCATTCCACTCCAAGCTTGGTTTAAAAAGTCTTAAAAACTCAAAAAGCTATAGAATTTTATCGATGCCAGAGGAAGAGAGATGAAAATTGGCAGGAATGTCCTCCCAAAATTACTGGGAGGACATTGCCAGGAGAGGAGAGCTGGTCTAGCCAGGAGAAGAGAGCTGGTCTTGTGGGAGCCAGCATGACTTGTCCCCTTATCTAAGCAGGGCCTGTCCTGGTTGCATATGAATGGGAGACTTGATGTGTAAGCACTGGAAGAGATTCCCCTCAGGGGATGGAGCTGCTCAGGGAAGACCAGAAGGTTCCAAGTTCCCTCCCTGGCAGCATCTCCAAGATAGGGCTGAGAGAGATTCCTGCCTGCAACCTTGGAGAAGCTGCTTCCAGTCTGTGAAGACAATACTGAGCTAGATAGACCAATGGTCTGACTCAGTATATGGCAGCTTCCTATGTTCCTATGTACTCTATGGAGGGAGTACAACCATTTCTTCATTGTGACCCTGACCTGACTCTACCCCTTTCCTCTGTGCAAAAAATGACTGCAGTTTTACCCTGATCATTTGGGGGAAGGGATAAAGGAGAGGTGATAACACAAAGAAAGCTGTAAGTGCAACAGTGCTGTCACCCCTTTCCCATTTCTAGTGGGGTAGATGTTGCCAAAATCACGATAATCCTGGGCCCCCTGAGATGTTACCGGTGGCCCAAACTTGTGGGCCTGGCTTATGAACTATGTTGCATAAAAGTTCCCTGCAAAATGTTTGGGGCACCTTGTGCAAGTGCAGACATATCTGTGCTCATGCTCCACTAGCCGGCGATTAGCACAACAGTCTCGCACTAATACAGCAAGGGCTTCGTTCGTCCGGATGTCGGCCGCCATTTTGTATTGAGGGTCTTGCAAGAAAATATTTCGAAGCAGACTCCTCGTTAGAACGTGTATCATCCTGCTGCCATTACTCCCCAACTGTAAGCTTTCTCTCTCTAAGATTATGTTGGAACCAGAGAGCCAAACTCTGGAAAAGCCCTTAACTTCTCATTACCTTCTGTTGGCCACTAGATGTCTCTCCAGTTCTGTGTGAATATGGCGGTTTTCCTTCATGTTATTTCACCTCTGCTATATATTGATTTGAAAATTTCTGGTCAGAAAACAAATAAAGTTCTTGTGTGTTTCTTATTGTCTTGTGAGCTTATGAGCTCATAAATGGCATGATGGTTTCTGTGAGCTTCCAATTTTTCTGCAGTTTCTGTTTAGATGCTTTGCTTTTGTATGTTCTTTGTCTTTGTGCCTTGAAAATGGGGGCGGTGAGCACCGTTGACTCAAAACTGGCGTGGCATGTGTCTGTTCTCTGCATACTTCCCTAACCCTAACCCAGGATCTCTGGGTTCTGCGTTCTCTACAAGTTCGGATTAAATGTG
The DNA here is from genome assembly GCF_027244095.1 of Hemicordylus capensis. Taxonomy (NCBI): domain Eukaryota; kingdom Metazoa; phylum Chordata; class Lepidosauria; order Squamata; family Cordylidae; genus Hemicordylus; species Hemicordylus capensis. The sequence continues at coordinate 7,228,731 of NC_069667.1, forward strand.
TCTCACGTTTTCTGCATCACTGTTAACTTGTTTACAGCATAGACCTCAGCAGCAGTGAACAGGATCTCTTTTCTACCTCTGGGAGATGAGGTGCACATGGTTGTCAGGAAGGATAGTCCACCCTTGAGACTTTTTCCTTCAGGATCCAAAGTTCTTCAAATATCGGGGAGCATTCCCTGTAGAGGCATGAGCAGTTGTTAGAAGTGCAGACACACAGGTTGAAAGAGAAAGTTTACGACATAGGTGGTGCCCGTGAGGACACCTGCTTTTCTTACTCCAAGCGGTAACCTATCCAGGGTGCCAAGCCTAGTGAAGCTTGGTCTCTAGGGCAGGCTTCTCAAGAAGAGTAAACAAGAGAGTTCCTATAATGGTTTGATTAGCAAGTTTTAAATCGGAAGGAGCCCGGAGATGTTCTCAAAAGGCATGGAATTGTTTCAAGTGTGGGATACAAGGAAAGTTGAGATTAGTGTTTGTAGAGCATCCTGTTGTGGACACAAGAGGCCTGCAGGATGTAGCAATTCTTCATGCTTTGGACATCAGAATTATATGGATGAGAAATTCTCAGGGAACACCTGAAAGGTGGAAAACTTGGGAAATAAATGACTACTAAAGCTACTAAATAAATGACTACTAAAGCAGGTTTCACTCCTGCTTGTTGGGCTTGAAGTGTGTGAACATCATCACGAGGAGGACAAATAGCATGGGCTGAATTTTATATTTAATTTTTATGAGTTTTACATATCTTTTTAAAGAAAAGGGGGAAAACCCACCAACCAAGCAGTTTCACAACAAAAAGTAGCAACTGTGCAGCAAGATGTTAACATTACAGGGAAATATCTGTTGGATACAAGACAATCGGAAAAAGAAAAATAGAATAAAAGGAACTGTTTTTATTTCAGAGAGAGAACGTCCTTCCAAAATGTAAACTGTCTTTTAGAGCCATGGCAGCAATCTGGATGGTTGTTTGTGTATAAGAGGATACCAGCAGTTAATAAAACAACCTGAGGTGGAAGCCTCTTGAGAAATGTGCAAGTGTTGAGTTAATTTGTCCATCAGTGCAATATTCCACAGATCTCTGGAGGATAATATTGGATCTTAGGTAGGATCTATGCAAAGAATTCATGAATCCAGATTAACTCCAGAAATCTGGACTGCCGTTGGTATTAGCAAGAAATATCTAGTTCTAAACCCTGCTCCTCAGTGCACTGAGAATTGGTATCATACTCAGTGCTCCTCATACGTTTCTTTCCCGAGGCAGCTTTGCAGAAAAACCAGTAGGCATTATTGACTATTCTGTTTCATATACGACAGTGATGGTATCAGTGACACCAGTAACCTTCAGTAAATCATGAACTCTTGGTGGCCTTCATGCTTCTGTGGTCACAAACACCGCCCTGTGTTGATGTGCCAGTAAGGACAGGAGAGAGCTCTTGAGTTGTGCACTAGATTTCGAGGAGGAGGAGGAGGAGGACAGAACCGCATCTTGGAGGAATCCGAGCTCATTCACATTCCAGCCTGCACAAAATAAAGAATATTTCATGCGTGTCTCTTGGGTACAAGTTCTGAATACTTCCAAAGTGTGCTTCTTCCCCCTTCTTGAAAGCTAGTGCATGATTCAACCCTACTATCTGCTTAAAACATAAGCAAGCTGGTTGGGTGGGGGTCTGATTAGCCTTTGCCTTCTTTGAGTAAGGGAACCATCCTGATATGTGCTGTTGAATGAATGTGACAATCAACCAGCTGCAGTATCCTGGCCATGCTACACCTAGGAGGACCGAGACAGAGAGAGACATTTTCAGTGTTCTAGTGCAGATCTGTTAAACGTCCAGAAGAATTCCTTTCCAAGCTAACACCCCCCACGTCCTTTGGAAGCCTGTGGAGTGAAGGCTCCAGTGTTTCATCTTCGCAGAGTCTGAGGAGGAATGTGCCACTTGTCCTCTTCCTATCTCCCCTTGTGCCAAAACCGTCCATTTCAAGCCCACATCCATGGAAGGGAGGAAATGGTGGTAACCAGTATCTGTGTGAAACAATCTACGTATTAGAGTTGGGGAGGCAGCAGCATTCTGAGTCCTGCGAGTTCTCTGCTTCCCTCCTGGGCAGATCCTTAGGGACTCCCCCACTGCCTAACTCTGGCCTCATCCAGCTCAGCCCAGCACCTTTTCCAACAGTAGCCTTGGCGGTTGGTGGGGATGGTGCCGTTCCCTCCCCCCCTTTTAAGTGGATTTTATGTTGACAGTGTCATCTTGATTTTACTTGGTCTCTCTTATCCCCGAAACCATTAATGTTTTAGGGTTGTGAACCCCCCTCGGGGGACAGGAGTGTTAACCAACAGATAAAATACGACTCTGGGTTTTATGCGCTCAGTGGAGGCATCACTTCAGCAGAGGAACATGCCGCTCAAAGCAAAGCATACGACAGCCTTATCCCATGCTAAGATGATTTGTAACGCGAACAGTGTGTGGCATTTACAACGTGAACAAGGCTGTTTATCACTTTCAAGGATCCCAAGTTTTTAGTGTGTTTTAAAACATAACATCTGTTTTTCTCAAGTTGCCTCTTTATTTCGCAGACTCCACAAGTGGGGCTTGGAAAGGCTGGAGGTTTCACTGAAGAGCGTAAGGAGGCCTGCTTTTCCACTTCCAGTCTCTTGGCAGTTGGAGGGTTCTCTGTGTATCTGGAATGGCCAGCTAAAGCTGGCCTGCTGGTTAAAAGGCTATATAGCTCCCTTAAAGCAGTGCAAATAGTTTGAGATTTCTTAAAGTGCGGAAATCTAAACTTAGGAGTTATACGGACACAGAAAGCTGCCTTCTACTGAGTCAAGCCATTGGTGCATCTCGCTCAGTATTCTCTGTACAGACTGGTAGCAGCTTCTCCAAGGTTACAGGCAGGAGTCTCTCCCAGCCCTGTCTTGGAGATGCTGCCAGGGAGGGGAATGGAACCTTCTGCATGCAAGCGTGCAGATGCTCTTCCCAGAGTAGCCCCAACCCCTAAGGGGGATATCTTACAGTGCTCGCATGTATTCCCCCATTCAGATGCGAGCCAGGGTGGACTCATGCTTGCCAAATCATGCTTGCTACCAGCTCTCCTCTCACAGCTCGTAATTAATCTCTGGATTTCTCTGCCACAGGATGTGCTGATGGCCACCAGCTTGGATGGCTCTGAGCAGGCTTTAGACAAATTCATGGAGGACAAGTCTATCAGTGGCTGCTAGTCTTAATAGTTATAAGCTAGCTATCTCCAGACTCAAAGGCAGGATTCCTCTGAATAGCAGTTGCAGGGAAGCAAGTGTGGTGTAGGGATCTAGGACCAGAGAGACCTGAGTTCAAATCTCCGTTCATCCATGAAACTCACTGGGTGACTCTGGGCCCAGGCCTTCTCTCTCAGCCTAACCTACCCCACAGGGTTGTTGTGAGGATAAACATAACCATGTACACCGCTCTGGGCTCCTTGGAGGAAGAGTAAGATATAAATGTAAAAATTAAATAAATAAATAAACAAATAAACAAATAAATAAAGCAAATCTGCTGGACCACTGTGGTTAGCAAGATGCTGGATTAAATAGGCCTTGGTCTGGATCCAGCAAGGTTTTTTTTTAATGTTCTTATGTGAAGTCGGTCACTGCTGCAGAGTAATGAACAACACTGTAACTCATGCCTACAGGAACTGCTTTTCCAGTCTGCCTCAGTGCAAAGCAGATGCTGACATGCAGGCTCTGGAATTCAGAAGCTGCCCAAAATAATGGAGAACAGCCTCTCTGTCCTCTGCCTGAAATAGAGGCTTTTCAGTACGTGCTTATGTGAGACAGCTATTTAGACACGGCCTGGCTTGCACCCATCGCACGGGGTCAGAGACTGAGCGGAAGATCTGATTGACTTACCGCGTTCATTGGATTCCCTGTTTTTTCCTCTCTAACCGCAATAATGACATTTCTTTTTAGAGGTCGAAGAGGAAAATGGGCAAAATCTCTCCCTTCCGTTCCTGTTCAGCCAGTAGACATGATGGGTGATAATCCATAACTCGTGTAAGACATGACATGCTTGCACTCACTCAATGTATTGTAGTCTCTTAGAGGTTAGTGGAATGGAGGTAGTTTCCATAGGCTGATGTGCTATGTAGTGTACCATGGGTGGATCTGCACTGCCCACCAGTAATTTTTTTCATCGGTGTGTGGAATGGGTTTTGGTCTGAGGAGCAGCAGTATCAAGGCAGTGTGGCCAGAATGCCTATCAAGGCATTCAAAGTGGGGCCTTCTTGATTCAACCTGAGCGGGTTCTAAAATTAACAGAACAGACATCAAAAACCATGTGAGCACATGCACACGTGCACGCCTTAGAGGGAACACTGCTGCCCACACAGCTGCGGGTGTCTAAAACAGTGCTAGCAATGTTGTGCAAGAGCATGTTTGTGAAACAGCGGTGGCATTATTTTAGAAGTTCGCAGCAGCTCTGCAGAAACACAGTATTGCTTCCCCTTTTAATTCCACCCAGGGGAGGAGAACTGGCCTTGTGGTAACAAGCATGAATTTGTCCCCTTTGCTAAGCAGGCTCTGCCCAGGTTTGCATTTGTATGGGAGACTACATGTGAGCACTATAAGATATTCTCCTTAGGGGATGAAGCCGCTCTGGGAAGAGCATCTGCATACTTGCATGCAGAAGGCTCCAAGTTCCCTCCCTGGCAGCATCTCCAGATAGGGCTGAGGGAGACTCCTGCCTGTAACCTTGGAGAAGCCGCTGCCAGTCTGTGTAGACAATAGTGAGCTAGATGGACAAGGGTCTGACTTAGTAGAAGGCAAGTTCTTGTGTTCCACCTTTCCTCCAGAGATCTCAGAATGGTGTACATGGTTGCTCCTGTATTTTATCCGTGCACAGTAGATTAGGCTGAGAGCCAGGGTTACCTTGTGAGCTTTGAACCCGGGTCTTGCCGATCCTAGTCTGGCATTATTTTATTTTATTTTTATTTTATTTTATTTTATTTTATTTTATTTTATTTTTATTTTTATTTTTATTTTATTTTGGAATTTGTACACCGCCCCAAGCTTTCGTCTCTGGGCGGTTAACAATAGCATAAAACAAGTTAAAAACATATACAAAAAACTAAAAACTTAAAACAATTTAAAAATTTAAAAATAAACCAGAGATTAAAACCTAAAAAAAATTAGGAAGCTGAGAAAGCTTGGGCGAAATGATGGGCTTTCAGGTGTTTTTTGAAAATTGCCAGAGATGGGGAGGATTGTATCTCAGCCAGAAGCACATTCCACAATCTCAGGGCAGCAACCGAGAAGGCCCGTCTCTGTGTAGCCACCAAACGAGTTGGTGGTAACTGGAGACGGACTTCCTCAGATGACATCAATGGGCAGTGGGGCTCGTAGTGAAGAAAACACTCTCTTAGATACCCAGGGCCTAAGCCGTTTACCCATTACCCATTACACTCACTTGTTCTACATATTACGCTGACTATTTCTGTGTAGAAGTGTCTCACCTTGCTTCACTGCAGTGCATCTTACCATGGGGTCGGTCACGTAAATGGCTTCCTCATCAGCTCAGGATATTTTGGGAGGCTTTTGATGCTTGTATGGAAGCTCCCCACACAGTCTGAAATTGCAGAGTATACATAAATTGCTGGTATACATAACCAGCACTGGTCAGTTAGACGTGTTAAATGGTTAGACCGCTCAGGAACCGCTCTTATCCCCTCCCTCCAAACCCTTTTGAGTGCCCTAGGAGATCTGTTTCTTGCTCAGTGATATGATTACATCCTGGACTTGTTTCTGAAAGCACTGGGTTGCAAGGTTACAGAACAAACAGCATTGTATGTCTCTGCTTTTGAGGTTCATTAGAGTGTGCATGGGTGTCGATACTGCCTTGAAAGAGGTTGTGCATTTGCCTCATTTACGCTTGGAAAAGATGTGGAAAATTCCCATCGCAGTTTGTTAACCGCATCATAAGGTCATTTTAGGTCATTTTTAATATCTTCAGGTTACTCTTGTCTGGAAGGGCAGCTCCTCTTGCAGAGTGCCTGTCCTAATAAGTAGAAGGGACAAATGGACTGTCTTCATGAGCAAGAAATAAGATTGTTCTTTTGTTTCAATGTATTGTTCTCAAGGAATTGAACAAATGGGATTGTTCCAAAATATTTCTATATAAAGCTCAAGAGATCTTTCAGCTTTTATCATCTCCAGTTCCCCTTCACAGCAATTCCGACACACACAGATGCCATCCGAGATCCAGAGAGAGATACCTAGTGAAATCGCACAATCCTTCTCTAATCAACTTTTATATTGCCAGGCTTATGGGACGTCAGCACTTTCAGTAGGTGGACAGTGTAGCAAGGACAAGAGATGAGGAGAGGATCAAAAATATTTGCAGTGAGAAGAAATGGAGTTATTAGACTGACCATTGTGAGCTGGATGAGGCCACCTGAGGAGAGAAGTGGATATTGGGTTGAGAGATTGAAAGGAGGTGGCTGGAAGACAAGGACATTTGCTGGCCAGGAACCTAGACACACAAGTTCACCCAGCAAATTAAAAGACAGTTTTCCCTTTGCTTCTCATGCATGGTTCGAAAGCTCTAGAAGAGTCTTGCCTCTGTATATCCTCTATAATAAAACCCTTGGTGTCCGTCCGTGGACGGACACCAAGCGTGTGTCCGTGCCTCCCTGTCCTGTCCTGGGCATGCGCGGAGCGCATGCCCAGAACAGAGCAAGGGAGACACGACCACCGGCACCCGGTGGCCATCTTGAGCGGCCAGAAGTGGCCGCCCAGAAGAAGCCGGGTGAGCGGCGGCAGGGGACACTGGCCACCGCCGCCTTGGCCAGAGGACACGCCGAGGTGACAAGGCAGAGGGCCCGGGCAGCGGTGGGCCCGGCTGGAGCCGCGGGCGGCGGCGGTGGGTGGCGGGCCCGCCGGAGCCGTGGGTGGCCGGACCGGCCAGAGCCGCGGGCCGCGGTGGGTGGCGGGAGGGGGAATGGCGGCGGGGGTCCAGACCGGCCCAGGGAGACGGAGGCCGGAGGCCGAATAAAACTTAAACTGAAAATGCTGCCGCCGCTGTTGCCCCACCCTCCCTCCCAACTTCCGAAACCACCTTACCCTGGCCCGTGACAGTTGAGCAAAGACAGACCTCAATTGAAGAGGGAGAGAGGAGCTCGCAAGCAGTGCTCCTCCCTCTACAAAGCCTCTTCCCGAACTGGCGCTTTGGGCAGAAAGGACACCTCTTGCGTCCTTTCCGCCTAAAGCGCCAGTTCGGGCAGAGCCTTTGCTCAGAGAGGAGCACTGCTTACGAGCTCCTCTCTCCCTCTTCAATTAAGGACTTACTTTGCTCAACTGACACGGGCCGGGGTAAGGTGGTCTCGGAACTATGGGACTTTGGTGGCAACAGCGGCAGCAGTATTTTTTTTAAAAAAAAACCAATAAAGAGGAGAGGAAAAGGCTAGCGCCCGTTATTATAACGGGCTTCAAAATACTAATCTGTATATAAGAGTCTTGCATCCATACATCCATATGTTGCATCTGTAGTTCTCAGTTTTCAGCTTTTAAAATAACTTTTAATTTGAAACTTTTTTTAAAAATTGTAATTCTAATTGTAATTCTAAAGATCTAGCCTGGTTTTTTAAAACTTGTTTATTAGTCTTATTTTACATGGTGTCTATTTTATTAATGTTGTGAGCCATCCCAAGCAGTAGCGTACTAGAGGGGCAGGGTATGTATGTATGTATGTATGAATGAATGAATGAATAAATAAATAAAATAAAGCACTGATTTGATATTGTCAGAAATGCTCATTTCACTGGCAGTGCAGTCATTTTGTGCAATGAAGTTGTTTGAAGATGTACATATCCTTGTAAGTTGCTACAGAATCTCATAAGAAACAGTTCGGGGTCTAATCTACATCCCACCAGCTGACATCCAGGCTAATTTACTGAATACTACTGCTCAGGAGTTGCTCTAAAAGGCTACTTCATTTCAAGTGGAATAATTCAGTCTGGATGTCAGCTGTTGCATTTTCAGAATGAAGCACACTCAGATTTTAATGGCTTTGAACTGCCCCCTAAAGCTGCAATCAACATGAAACGAATTTCACAGGACTTTGTGGCTGTGCTTTCAAAATTTCAACCAGTCTGAGTGATCTGTGCTTTCCCCAGGTATCTGGCCTTTAATATGCCCACTGTATGTTTTGTTGAACAATGCTGCAGAATTTGATGTTTCTTTTGTCACGTTGCCCAGGAGCTCCAGAGACGTTGCAATACACTCATATCGCTTATTGAAAAAGAAAATATGGAAATCGAGGAAAAAGAGAAAGCTGAAAAAAAGAAACGAGGAACAAAAACTCCAGCGGTAATTAATCAGTGTTTGTGTATCTTTTTAAGCTTGTTCCTTAAATACTTACCATGTGTACAGCCCACTTTTCCAGCACGTATGCAAAACAGCTTATGACAGCACACAGAGAGAGAAAAAACTTAAAAGTGGTGTAAACCAGTGCAGCACCCGTAAGTGGTGTGACACTATCAAATCTACGGCCGCCCATAAAGAGGTGGGCTGCTGCATTCTGGACTAATTGAAGCTTCTGAATCATTTTACGATGAATACCATTTCTCAAGAAAAGTGCTCACAGTGGTTTGGATGGATGGATGAGATGTGAGTCCCCAATGGCTCACAATCCGCTCTCACTTCTGATGTGGTCTTTAGCATTCCCACTTCATCCATAAATATTGTTTGAAGGGTGGATTTTTCTTTGCTGCTCCATGTGAGTGTGGGGGTACCTTCTGCTGCTTTATAAGATGAGGAAAACTACTCGAAAGTAGTCCCATTGAAATTAAGAGGACAAGATAGGCATGAGCTAGTCTTGTGGTAGTAAGCTTGAAATGTCCCCTTTGCTAAGCAGGGTCTGCCCTGGTTTGCATTTGAATGGGAGACGTGTGAGCACTGGAAAATATGCCCTTTGAAGGGGTGGGGACATCCTGGGAAGAGTATCTGCATGCTTGCATGCAGAAAGTTCCAAGTTCCCTTCCTCACAGCATCTCCAAGATAGGGCTGAGAGAGACTGTAACCTTGGAGAAGCCCCTGCCAGTCTGTGTAGACAGTGCTGAGCTCGTTGGACCAATGTCTGACTCAGTGTAAGGCAGCTTCCTATGTTCCCTTTTTCATATCTGTGGGACTACTTTGAGTGATTTTCCTCATCATATCAGCCAGTAGCAGCTGAGTGTGCAGATGGAGGGCCTTATAAAGTTAGGACTAGCAAGCAAGCAAATCTTACATCGAATGCGATCTCCATTGCTGGTCTTTTACCCTGTGTGTATGTTCATGAATGGATGAAATGCTGAGAAATTTAAAATCCTTTGTTATCTTCAGCTGGCAACATCATGGTCTATTAGATTTCAGTACATTTATATGTGTATAGTATCAGAGTTTGTTAAGACTGCTGAAATTGAGGGTTTTAAAATTTGTGTTTCCCCCTCTTTTTAGTCACAAAAAAGAAAAGCAGATTCAGCTGCGGAGAGTTCTGGAAAAAAGGATGCCAAGAAAGTCAAGACATAAAAGCGGGGAACAAAATGTTCAATTTAAAACTGCCATCTTTCCCTCTCTCTATCTGCCAGTGTTATTGCCACCGTCGATGTATTCATGGTACTCGTAAGAAAAAAGAAATCCCATGGTTTTAATTTTTGCAAATCTGTATATTTTACAATGCCTTTCTTTACCTAATGTGTAGCTTTATATTTTATGCATTCCAATATTTTTGTGCACTTGTATTTTGTGATTTTTCATGTCTTCAGCAAAATTGACTCAGTCCCAGTTCTTCTGAAGCTTGTGCTGAGGTTTTCGCTTTTATATGTTTTATATGCTGCTGCTTTGACAGAAGAAAATTCCCCCTTGATTCTATCGTTGTATTATTGTTGTTTGCTACTTTATATGATTGTGGAAAACAAACTGAATTAAAATGACTGGAGGAGTCTTGTGGAAACACTTTTTTCATGTGTTTTTGTTTTTTGTTTCCAACTTTTCTCCTTGCGCAGAACTTTTTCAAACAGTCTCTAAGAGGATATTTACTACTGGAGGAACAGAAGATAAGAGAAAATATATGAATTTGATGCAATTTGTGTTTGGGAGTACTGTGGTCCTTTCTTTGCTTTGGTCATGCTTGCTGGATATCTATTCAGCTCTTGAAAATGTAAATTAAGCTCCTAAGCTTTTGAAACTTTGGAATAGCAGTGTAATCTTTTGGTGAGGAAGCCACTCTTTGCTCCATTTGATCCCTGCAATTTGCGAAAACGTGTTCCAGTTGAGTGAGTTCAACAAACAATGGTTTGTTTGGATTGCAGACATGAGGCTAAGGACCCTCAAACCCACACGCTTCCTCCTCCTGCTACCTCCCCTTGCTTCTGGCATGGAGCTGTGCAGGGGCGTAACTAGGTTGGAGTGGGCCCTGAGACAAGATTCTTAAATGCCCCCCCCCTGAGAAATTTTTTTTAATGACTTCAAAAGGAAGATCGGGTAGGCGCTCTGTGCTTGCTAAGGAAATCAAAACCTGTAGCTGATGAATGAGTCTTCCTGCTGCGGGGTTAACTGGATAAGTCTGAAAAGGGGCGCAACATCCCAGAGAGGAGGGGTAGGGGCATGGCATAGACCAGTGTTTCTCAAACTTTTTGGAGTCAAGGACCGCTAAATTCTTCGTGCAGAGTTTCAAGGACCGCTACATTCTTCATGCGCAGTTTCCCGGACCAGCAGTTAGTAAAGGGGTTTCAAGTCTGTCTATCTATCTATCTATCAGACTTCTATACTGCCCAAAACTTGCATCTCTGGGCAGTTTAGAATGAAAATAATATAAGCATTGAAATAATTAAATTTGGAATCTTTTGCAAACATGGAATATTAGGGGTTCTTAACCTTGGGTCCCTCAGTTAAACTCCCATAACCCCCAACAACAATGGCATTTGGCCATTATGGCTGGGGATTATGGGAGTAGAAGTCCACCAACGTCTGGGTACCCAAGGTTGAGAACCCCTGAATTTAAAAGCCTGGGTGAACAAATTTGTCTCCAGTATGTCTGGAGTGGAGGTGCTTGTGATTACTCAATGGAGAGGGGATGTTGGGCCATTAGAAAAATTCAAAAGCTACATGGGGCCAATGAAAACAACATACAAGCAAGCCCCACTGATGCAAGAGGGAAACAGCGTTCCCTCTCAAGGCGCCTCAACCACAACAGGCAGCTGGGTTTCAATCAACCAACCTTTGGCTGCAAACAATGAGCATGCAAGAACCAGTAGCCCTTCAAGTGGCGCCCACTGCCATACTTTTTCCTCCATGCCCCCGCATCGCATACAGTTTGAAGCTGTAAAGATAGGGAATAAGATAGCTGTAGGAAGATCTCAGCAGCACGTGGAGGCAAGGCACAAGAAGGGTCCCATGCCTCTGTGATACTCTTCCTCTTCCATGCCATGTGCAAAATTGAGGAAGTGAGTGCCTTGATTTCAGTTGGGGGGGGGGGGGGTTGACTCCCAGTCAGGGACCGGCACTCAACCCTTCGGGGACCGGCAGCGGTCCAGGGACCGGTGGTTGAGAAACACTGGCATAGACTACAGCTGTAGGAACAGAGGAAAGGTATGTGTTGTGTGGCTATCCAGAGGAGGTGATGATCGAGATAGGGGGTGGTGTGTCTTGGAGGCTGTGCGAGTGCTCTGAAGAAGGATTCGAGGTGGGTGGGGAGACATCCCTCCAGCCTTCCTCTGCGGAGGGAGCATTATGCAATCACACCCCCTCCCCTCCTTCCCGGCTTTGATGGGATGGAAAACAAGGAGCGAAGGAGACATAACATTTCTCTCCTCCTCCTCCTCCCCGCCCTCGTCCCCCTGCAGAAGTAGCAGCTGCAGCAGCAGCAGCTCCTCCCGTCCCGGTTGCCTTGGGGGAAGAAAGGGGGAGGGCTCCTCTCGTGTGCTCTTTGGGCACCTCCGTGAGCTCTGCTGTCCCACGGCAAGAGAGGTTGGTTTCAGCAGGAAAAGGAAAGCGATCGAGCAGGGACCGGGCGGGGAAGGGGGGCCGCCCCGCGTGGGTCTGAATCCCATTAGCGATCCGTGACATCCTCCCGCGGAGAGGCAAGGTCCAGGCCAGAAGGGCGATGGTGAGCAAGATTATGGGGCCGGGCGGCTTCTTCCCGCGTGGCGCACGGTAGCGCAGCAGCGGCCAGCGAGCTGCTGGACAGAGACGCCTGTAGGGGGCAGAGCGGGAATCGGACCCCGCTGGGAACCTTCGGAGGAATCGCGGAGGTCTTCTATTTAAGTCCAGCCCCCAGCTGCTCTCTGCAGCAAACGGCGACAGAAGGGCTCCAATGTCTGCCCCTCCTTGTGCTTTCACCAGCCTGCGCTTCTTTTAGCGGCGTCCCTACTTGTGCCTCACTCCTTCGCCCTCTCCTTTAGCAGCTCAGGCGGGTTTGCAGGAGAAGTGAGACGAGCCTCATCGGGCAGGGATGGGTGGGGGAGAGCCTCTGAGGGCCCCCCCCAACGCGGGGGCCCCAAGACAACGGCCTCCCCGTGCCTAATTGTAGTTACGCCCCTGGAGCTGTGGCTTAACTATAGTTTACAGATCAGGCCATGAAACTGGGAAACGGAATTTTTGTAAATTAAAAAAACAACCTAGGTTTGCAAACACCCTTCTGCAAGACGGACACTCCCCAGCACTGGATTAGACCAGGGGTTAGGAACATAGGAAGCTGCCGTACACTGAGTCAGACCATTAATCCATCTAGCTCAGTATTGTCTACCCAGACTGGCAGTGGTTCCTGGGTCCTTTAGGTTTGAGGACCCTCAACCCTAGGTCCTCAGATGCTGTTGGACTACAATCCCCATCACCCCCAGCCATGAAGGCCAGAGGCCATGAGAACTGTAGTCCCACACAACATCTGGGGACCCACATTTGAGGACTCTTGGATGAGACCATTATTCTATCCCCTTGCTGCAGGGTTGTTACTGATACGTAGGTGTGGAGTGAGATATTGGAGGAGGGAGGGTCATCATTGGGATACAGCCAAGGGAGATTCCTATTTTGAATACAGATGGATTGCTGGTCGCCACCATTCGCTGAGTTATTCCTAAGACAGGGCTGCTGCACCCCTTTGACCCGCCAGTTCTTGCTGGACTTCAGCTCCCAGCATGTCCAGCCACCGTGGCCAATAGGGGTGATGGAGCTGTAGTCTAACAGCAGCTGAATGGCCAAAGTTTGTAGCCTGCCCCTGGACAGTTCTGTCTTTTATCAAGAGGGGCTCAGTACTGCCTGCTCCCCCAAGCTTTCTGGAATCTTCCTGATCCATTATTTGAGCCCAGAGAGACATAGGCTTTGATAGCCCTATTCAGAAACTAGGGATGTACAGAAATTTGACCAAATCAATTTGAATTTGAATTGGTTTGACTCAAAACTGCGTGCACAGAACAGGATTCTTTCGAATCTATTCGAATTTGGCTGAATCCGAATCAAATTCACTCGAATTCAATGTGAATTTGATTCAAATTTGCCCGAATTTCAATAGGTTCAAATGAATCCCAATCCGTGCAAGCAGTTTCGAGCCTATTCAAATCTGATTTGGATTCGAATTGATTTGGTTGAATTTTTTGCACATCGCTATCAGAAACCTGGTGCTTATTGAACTTGAAACTTAAATGTTATTGTTACGGTCCATAGACCAGCAAAATAATTGCATAGATACATAGATAAAACACAAGAAAGCATAAACAACAATTCAGGGAATCGCTTAATTGGGTACAGTTTCAACATGAAGAAACCAGACTGTCTTGTAGCAATGCACCTCTTGACTTTCTGGATGGAAGCAGACCAGAGAACAATGCTGATGTGCAGTGGAGATCAGAGCAAAAAGTCCCCATCAATGGGAGTGAGCAATCCGTAATGTTCTGATGGGAGAAGTTGCCTTCGGGCTCGTCCTTTTGATGATTCGCACACAAAAGGCCTGGCCAATGGTTCATATCTCAAAATCACAAAGTCTAAACACAAATCTCTTATGCTGCCAAAGTGAGATGAAATCGCCCAGCGTGTGCCTTTATCTCGCTTTGAAGCGATGGGATTCTGCACATTTCTGATCTTTGTCGGTCTGCGAGGCGCTGGCTGAGGTGTTCTCTCGGATTGTGGATTAGCATTGTGCTTTGTTTTGGTGTTAATGCCACACAGAGGTGCGTAAGAAAAGATCCCCCTTCCGTTGCTGAAATGCGGAGTGAACAACAACAGTCTCAACAAATTACTCAGGACCCCTCTGGCCTGGAGGGAAATGATGTCCGGCCGACATGCTGTGGCAATATTTTAGCTCCTGTCAAGCGTTGTGATTGGGCACAGCGTCTGTTTGCAGAATTGGATAAAAGCGCTTTCTCCAGGGGGCAGCTGTTTGTCCAAGTGCAATGAAAAGATTAAATGAATTCAATGATGACTAAAGAATGGCCAAGTTTAGAAAAGGCAGGGATCTTATAGGCTGAGAAGGCTGGGGAAGAGAGCGGGTCTTGTGGCTGCAAGCCTGGATTGTCGTCTTTGCTGATCAGGGTACGTCTTGGGGGGTTACAGGTGAACACCGTAAGATATTCCCCTTAGGGCTGGGGCCATTACTCAGTGGAAGAGCATCTGCTTGCATGCAGAAAGTCCCAGGTTTGATCCCTGGCAGCATCTCTAGGTAGGGCTGGGAAAGACTGCTGCCTGAAACCTTGGAGAGCTGCTGCCAGTCAGTGTAGGCAATACTAAGCTAAATGGATCAAGGGTCTGACTCTGTATGGGTCATTTGTTTAACTTTGGCTTTCCCCAGGTTATCCTGGCAGTGCTACAAAATGTTTCAAAAGAAGTTCGACCAGAGACCAGGGTAAAGTAAAGATCAAGTTGTGCCGTCAAGTCGGTGTCGACTCATGGCAACCACAGAGCCCTGTGGTTGTCTTGGGTAGAATACGGGGGGGGGGGGGGGTTTGACCATTGCCTCCTCCTGCACAGTATGAGATGATGCCTTTCGGCATCTTCCAATATTGCTGCTGCCCTATATAGGGGTTTCCCATAGTCTGGAAAACATACCAGTGGGGATTCGAACCGGCAACCCCTGGCTTGCTAGTCAAGTTATTCCCCCGCTGTGCCATTAGGGTGGGACAAGAATAACTGGTGGGCAGTGTTCATTCTGTCATACCAGCTTGGACATTTTGGGAAACTATCTCCTGTGTCCACCCATCGTCAGTAATTAAATAGGAGTTATAATGGAGATTCCCGCCATCTTTTTTTTTTTTTTAAAGGCTTCCATCTGTGGGGCAGAGGTCTCAAATGGCAACCCTCCAGCTGCCTCCTAGGCTGCAGTTTCCCGGCCACAATGACCAGTAGCCAGGGATGATGGGAGTTGTAGTCCAACATCTTCAGGAGGGCCACAATTTGAGACCCTTGGTTTATGGCAAAGGTAGGTAAGATCAACCAATTGACTGAGCACCAGCGTGGTGTAGTGGTTAGAGTGTTGGACTGGGGCGAGGGGACCCGAGTTCAAATCCCTGTTCAGCCATGAAACTCACTGGGTGACTCTGGGCCAGTCACCTCTCTCTCAGCCTAGCCTACCTCACAGGGTTGTTGTGTGGATAAACAAAACTGTGTGCACTGCTCTGGGCTCCTTGGAGGAAAAGCAGGGTAGAAATGTGACAATAAAATACAATAAAAATAGCACAGAAATTCAATTTCTAAGGACCTTGTGTAAAATACGATCTCTGATTTAATATAGCTGTTGGACCTGCTAATTACGATGACATTATTGTAACAAGCCATTTTCCTAAAGCAACAGCGAGCGACAACACGCTCTTGAAGTGCGGTGCTTGAATTCTGCTCTTTCGTCCACTACAGGAGCGCCGTTTAATGTCAAGGTTTTCAAGCCCATCGCAGGAAAAATCTGAGGACACGTGAGCCCTACATGCAGAATATAATTGCCGTTGCATTTTAAAATTCCAGGCGATTTCCGTGACTTAAATAAATGATCAACCCACACATCGCAGAGAGGCGTAACATTTACTCTCCTCCTCTGCTGAAGCAGTGACTTGAATGCAACCGAGTCCTTGAAGAAATTTAACCTAGTAAAATTTTAATTAGGTGTCTGTCAAATGGAGGCACTGGATATAATGCTAACATTTTTATAGTAATGTCAGCAGCTTAGTCAGTGATTGTATTGGGAAGCCATAGGCTTCTTAACATTTTTATTATCTCTCTGCCAATAGGCAGTTTTCTCCATCTGCACCAGAGGCGTAACTATAGGGGGGGCAGGGGGGGCACGTGCCCCGGGCGCCATCTTTTTTGGTAACATGGGGGGCGCCGCCATAACAAAAAATTAAAAAAATTTTTTTTTTAATACAAATGTTTCCTGCTCAGTGCAGCAGTGCTGCAGCAGTCAAGGGAGCGCGTCAGCGCCCCCTCCCCCACGAGCGGTCCCTTGTGTGCCGCCCGTGCCCCCCCCATTGCTTTGCTGGCGCCTGGCGGCCAGTCAGTGGCCTGGCTTGGCGGCGGCGGCGGGCGCTTGTGAGGAAAAACCTAAGTATAATGTAGTATGTTGGGGGCGCGGGGGGGGGCACCATTTCAATGCTTGCCCCGGGCGCCGTTTTCCCTAGTTACGCCTCTGATCTGCACTCTTACAAAACTTGACTCTGCATCCCCCGGTTTTCTCTTTCGCTTTCATAATCTACTATCTTATTTGAATATATCTCACTATGGGCCTTGATTAATTTCCTCTGGCTCTAGGAGCCAGCACCCAATGTGGGAGCCATACGAACACAGAAAACTGCCGTAGACTGAGTCAGGCCATTGGTCCATCTAGCTCAATATTGTCTTCACAGACTGGCAGTGGCATCTCCAAGGTTACAGGCAGGAGTCTCTCTCAGTCCTAGCCTGAAGATGCCAGGGAGGGAACTTGGAACCTTCTGTGTGCAAGCGGGCAGATGCTCTTCCCAGAGCGGCCCCATCCCCTAAGGGGACTATCTTATGATACTCACACGTGGTCTCCCATTCAAATGCAAATCAGGGTGGACCCTGCTTAGCAAAAGGTTCAATTCATGTTTGCGACCACAAGACCAGCTCTCCTCCCAGGTAATGGACACTTGACATAATTACTGGACTTCAAGATGACAGCTTCCTCTATTCCTATCGACTTCAGCCACAATGCCCAAAGTCCACTCCAGAAAATAGGGACAGTTTGAACTGATGAACCTGAAGCCCTTCTGAGGGCAAAGCATGTGTTCTGTCTTCAAACAATAGAGGAAAAATCCCTTTTAGGAACATAGAAAGCTGCCTTATACTGAGTCAGACCCTGGTCTGTCAAGCTCAGTATTGTCTGCACTGACTGGCTTCAGCTCCCCAAAGTTTCAGGCAGGAGACTCTCCCATCCCCATCTGGAGATCCCAGGGAATAAATCAGGAACCTTAATACACATCCCTAATAGACATCCAGCCACTTAATGGCACAGCAGAGAAATGACTTGACTTAGCAAGCCCGAGGTTGCCGGTTCGAATCCCTGCTGGTCTGTTTCCCAGACTATGGGAAACACCTATATTGGGCAGCAGCGATATAGGAAGATGCTGAAAGGCATCATCTCATACTGCGCAGGAGGAGGCAATGGTAAAACCCTCCTGTAGTCTACCAAAAAACTCCACAGGACTCTGTGGTCGCCACAGGTTGACACCAACCCGACGGCACACTTTACCTTTAATACACATACAGTCAGTGTCTCTCCAGAGTTGCAGGCAGGAATCTCTCCCTGCCCTGCCTGGAGATGCCAGAATTGAACCTGGGACCTTCTGCATGCAAAGCAGATGCTCTACCACTGAGCTATGACTGATCCTCTAAGGTGCTTAAAAGTGGTCTCCCATCCAAATGCAAACCAAGGTGGACCCTGCTTAGCAAAGGGGGCAATTCATGCTTGCTACTGCAAGATCCGCTCTCCATGTAGGACTGGAAAAAGGAGCCCCCTCCCCCTTTACTTCCGTAAGGGTAAAGTGTAACGTCAAGTCGATTTCGACTCCTGGCACCCACAGAGCCCTGTGGTTTTCATTTGGTAGAATACAGGAGGGGTTGACCATTGCCTCCTCCCGCGCAGTGTGAGATGATATCTTTCAGCAGCTTCCTATATCACCGCTGCCCGATATAGTACCAGCGGGGATTTGAACAGGCAACCTTATGCTTGTTAGTCAATTTAGGTGGCTTTTTTTTTAACTCTCATAGTCTGTGAATTTTCCCAGCTCAGTAATTATACATTTTCTGCTTAGAGACGTTCAGTCCCTGACTTTGTGATATTTACTGATAATTAACTGCTTTTGTATAACCACAACTTATCGATGCTTTATTTCCCACACAGACCTGCAGATTTTCTCTGGAAAACAAAAGGGAAATCAATCTGGGCAAATTCAGTTGTTGCCTTTTTATTAGGTTACGGTACTCAATGTAAATTAATGTTTTGAATTTATGTCCTCGATCAATAGGTGCCACTATTGATTGCGGTCACGTGAGGCAAAAAGGGAGTGGATAAAAAAGAGACTTTGCTGGCTTGGATTTTTTTGGTTTTGTTTTGTTTCTAGCATGAAAATATACAATGGCGTCCACACAGCCATCAGCCAAGATCAGAGAGAAGGAGGAGAACCATTTCTGAAGGCATTGCGCTGGTTGCCTATTTGTTTCTGGGTGCAACTCAAGGTGCTGGTTATTACCTTGAAAGCCCCGAAATGGCTTGGGCCCTGAGTGCCTTAGGCACTGCCTGCCACCAGCTGAATTTACCCACCTGACTAGATCGGCTGGGAGGGCTCTGCTCCGCGTGCCGACAGCTGCTGAGGCCCATTTGTCGAGCACGTGAGACGGGGCCTTCTCAGTAGGGGTGTGCACGGACCTGGCTGGTCTGATACGGTCTGAGTCCGGACGGGATCTGAACCAGAGTGGGCCAGTTTGGTGCAGCACCCCCTCAAACTCCCTGGTCCAGTCTGATCCGGGGGGGTTCATGAACAATTTTTTTTATTTTTTTAAGTAAGTTAAAAAAAAAAGATTTATTAAGAAAAAAGTTTTTAAAATCTGTGGACCTCCCGAACAGTCGGGGGGTGTTCGGTCTGGGGCCGGACCGAACAGGGGATGGTTTGGTTTGACCCCAAATGGTCGAACCTGTTTGCACATCCCTACTTCTCAGTGGTTGCCCCCAGGCTGTGGAACTCACTCACAGTTGAGATCCACACAGCTCCCTCTTCCCCAGCATTTCGGAGGAATCTGATGACTGCCCTTTTTAAACAGGCATTTGGCCAATGAATGACTTGGAGGAGAGCTGGTCTTGTGCTAGCAAGCATGACTTGTCCCCTTAGCTAAGCAGAGTCTGCCCTGGTTGCATATGAATTGGAGACTAGAAGTGTGAGCACTGTAAAATCTTCCTTAGGGAATGAATCCACTCTGGGAAGAACATCTAGGTTCCCTTCCTGGCATCTCTAAGATAGGGCTGAGAGAGATTCCTGCCTGCAACCTTGGAGAAGCCTCTGCCAGTCTGTGTAGACAATACTGAGCTAGATGGACCAATGGTCTGACTCAGTATATGGCAGCTTCCTATGTTCCTATGACTCCCAGCTCTCTTTTTAATGTAACTGTAATTTTCCTTTAGCAGTTTGTTTTCATTGAAGCTTTAGTACTGTTTTGATCTTGTTAACTGCCTTGGGGTCTTCAGACAAAAGGTGGTATAAAATGATGAATAATAAATAAATAATAAATAAATTGTCTTGTGTGGCATATTGGGGGTTTTCTGGAGAGCTCACAGCATCCTATAAACAAAGGGTCTGGGGGGGGGGGTCCCAGGTGAATGCACAGCTGCTCAATAGTTTGCATGCAGATTTGATGCTGGATGCTTCGTTGCTGAGTCCTTCAATGATGTTCAGCTCATTTTTGATGCCATGGGGAATTGTTTCTACGTCTCTGCACACTGAAAATTAGCTGATGTTGACCCACTGCTCTGACATGAGCCAGAGTCCTTTAAATTGAGGTGGTCTTTAAACAATGGAGGCTTTTGAAAATATTCAATTCATTTTAGGGATGTGTACAAATCGAATCGGCGTGTCCAGTAGGGACGTGCCAAATCGATTCGGTGTGGCCGACTGGATCGTTTCGGTGGGGTGGAGAGCGGTACCTTTAAGCACGAGTAAAGGAGGTCCTTACCTGCTCCACTGCTCCCCCCCCGACTTTTCAGAAGTCTGCATATGGCTGTGGGGCTTCACCCAGCAGCCTGCATGTTGTGGCAGGACGCACATGGCCCCTGCACATGCACAGTGGCCATGTGCATGGTTAGCAGGGTGTTGCCGAGCATGCACATAGCAGCCGCATGCAGGCTGCTGGGTAAAGCCCTGTGGCAGCATGTGGACGTCTGAGCAGCTCAGCGTCATACCTGGGAAAGAGGCAGAAGGGTGGAGGAGCAGGTAAAGACCTGCTTGACCCATGCTTAGAGGAACTGCTTCCCGCCCTGCCCAAACATCAGTGCACATCCCTAATTTATTTCTTTGTATTGATTTATTTTGCATGCCTGGGAAAGAGGCAGAAGGGTGGAGGAGCAGGTAAAGACCTGCTTGACCCATGCTTAGAGGAACTGCTTCCTGCCCCGCCCCAACATCAGTGCACATCCCTAATTTAGTTCTTTGTATTGATTTATTTTGCATGCTTATATACCATCCCAAACTCAAGTCTCTGGATGGTTTACGATTCAAAAAAACACAAATTAAAAACAATGTTGAAACATGAAAACAATGGAAAGCAATGATACATTCTGTAAGTCTAATTGAAATGCAAGACCATAATATGCTTTGGCTGTATTGTCTGATGCTCGGCTACAACGTTCCAGTCAACTGGAAGGGGGAGAGAGAGGGGGAGTGGGGCGTATGTTGCGGGGGAGCATCCTTGGAGTCATTGCTGCTGCTTTCCCTAAAGGTTCTTTATTCTAGCCCCTTTCACTTAGGGGTACTTGCACAGAGTTGAGACTTCTGCCAAAGGAAAGAAAACCCAAGAGTGTAACCAGGGAGTTCCCATTTTCTCTACATTCACAGCCCGCATTCTGAATCATACCAGGCCTGAGCACAGCAACAGTTCCTACTTTCATTCCGTGGCGGGGGGGGGGAGGGGGAAAAAAAAAAGAGGAGCTTCCGATCTGATTACGGCTGAGCCCAGAGGGACAAGATGAATCACTGGTGTTTGCAGAGGCAGGTGGTGGAGCATCTGCCATAATGTGGCTTCCATGCCTTTCACAGCATGTCGCACATGTGCTAGGTGGTGTTTTATTTTCCCACCGAGGCACATTGGGGGGGAAAAAAGAAGCAAAAGGAGAGACCTTACCCGGAATCCTCCAGGCTTTGGGCCAAAGCTGTCTTGATTGTGTCTCGTTGATACTGTACTCTCCATGGTAGACGTATCCTTCATCACCATAAGCAAAGGGCTCTCTGAAGCCCTGGTAATCGCTCAGTCTAAGCATCTGGTAATGCAGAAGATTGCTGGGTTGTATTCTGCTCTATTAGTGGTGTGCAAACAGGTTCAATGTCAAACTGGTTTGGTTTGACTGTTTGGGGTCGAACCGAACCACCCCCTGTTTGGTCCGACCTCGGACCGAACCTCATTGGGGGTTCATGATTTTTAATTAAAATAATAATAATTAATCACTTATCCCCTCCAGGGGACTTCCTCTAGGTGGCAGGGGGCTGTCCACGGGGGTTCCTCCTCCCCCTGCCAGCCTCACCACCCTAACTGGCCATTCGACTGGCTCTTCATGGCCGGCTCATCCTCCAAAATAGCCGGCGTGCCAGAGGGGGAAGGCCCGCGAAGAGCCGGCTGAACAGCCAGTTAGGATGGCGAGGCCGGCAGGGGGAGTGGGAACCCCTATGGACTCCTCCGCCATCTAGAGGTAGTCCCCCAGAGGGGGTAAGTGATTTTTTTTTGAAAAATAAATAAATCCGTGAACCCCCCCGGACTGAACCAAATGGGTGGGGTTCGAGGGGGTGCCAGACTGAACTGGCCTGGTCCGGTTCGAGTCCGGTTTGGACTGGAACCAAACTGGGCCAGCCAGGTCCGTGCACACCTCTACTCTCTATACCCATACCAGCCACCTAATGGCGCAGCGGGGAAGTAACTTGTCTAGGGAGCAAGAGGTTGCCAGTTCAAATCCCCACTGGTATGTGTTCCAGACTATGGGAAACATTGATATCAGACAGCAGTGCTATAGAAAGATGCTGAAAGGCATCATCTCATATTGAGCGGGAAGAGGCAATGGGAAACTCCTCCTGTATTCTACCAAAGAAAACCACAGGGCTCTGTGGGCACCAGGAGGCGACAGTTAACACCAACTCGATGACGGCACAAATTTACTTTCCTTATATCCCTCCCTTCACTGCAGCTTCAGCCTCTTGAGTGATCCTATTCATTGTCAAGTATCTTCTCCCCACGGAATGAAAATGCCTTCCATGTTAATCTCTCCATTTGATGGTACACATTGCAAAGCATCAGAAAGCACTAGAGAATTGGAGGCCAGTTGTGTGTGAGTCACACAGCTTTGCAAGGTTAGGAGAGTATTGCTGTTTCAGTCTTCGGTTGAGGTCATGGCTAGGGAGGGCCCATTTCAATCCACTGAAGCCAGAGCTCTGATAGACAAGAGCTGCAGAGGTTTCAAAGACTGCGGCCGTATGTTCACTTCTTCTTTTGTCACGTTTAACTGAATTTGGGCTAGGTTTTGATTCATCTGATTTGATTCCTTCCCCATCTCTCTGCATTGATCTGATTATTTATTTCGTATTATACTTATACCCTGACCATCCAGTACACCACTGCTCAGGGTGACATACAAAATCAGTTTTGCTTCTTTAGCACTTAAATATTGCATTGTTGTGGTGTCCAGGGTTTCTGCCGTTTGGGAATGGCACATTTTATTTTATTTTATTTTATTTATTCAATTTATATACCGCCCTTCCTAAAGTGGCTCAGGGTGGTTTACATTAAAATAACATAATAAAACAATTAAAATCAAAAAACATTTTAACCAGATTAAAACTAAAACTAAAACTAGATATCATTAAGAGCCAGGCTAAAAAGATGGGTCCTTTAAGGCTCTCCTGAAGGCCTCCAAAGAAGACAACTCTCATCCACAGGGAGTGTATTTCACAACCTAGGAGTCATAACTGAAAAGGCCTGATCCCAGGTTTCCACCAGATGAACCGGTAGCACTAGGGGAGTGCACAAAACCAGGTTGCCTGGTTCGGTTCAAGTCTGAACTGGACTGGTCATGTTTGGTTTTGTGCACCTTGAATGCCCCCAGTTTGGTTTGGGTTTGGGGAGTGTGCGAGTTAAATAATAACAACAACAATTATTATTTATTTACACAGTCAGACAGGTGTTATTGACTGGTTTGTTTTCTCCAGACATTGAGTCCTTCCCAAGGACCTGGGATGGCTGAATTTTATTATCAATGTTGTTGCTGTAATTATTATAGATATTGTCGCAGAATATAGGCTGTTCCCAATAAAGTGGCTTTTTGTAAATGGCTGAGGGTGATTTCTGTGGCCCCTATGGTGTTGAGGTGCTCTTCAAGTTGTTTTGGAACTGCATCCAGGGCTCCAGTGACCACTGGGATTATTTTGGTCTTTTTCTGCCACAGCCTTTCAATTTCAATTTGTAGATCTTTGTATTTTGTGATTTTTTCTATTTCTTTTTCTTCTATTCTGCTATCCCCTGGTATTGCTATGTCGGTTATTTTAACTTGTTTTTCTTTCTTCTCGACTACAGTTATATCTGATGTATTGTGTGGCAGATGTTTGTCTGTTTGTAGTCGGAAGTCCCATAATATTTTTGCATCTTCATTTTCTTCAACTTTTTCAATTTTATGGTCCCACCAATTTTTGGCTACAGGTAGCTTGTATTTTTTGCAGATGTTCCAGTGAATCATCCCTGCTACCTTGTCATGCCTTTGTTTGTAGTCTGCGCGATCTTCTTACAACAGCTGATTAGGTGGTCCACTGTTTCATCCGCTTCTTCTCGGCAGCACTTGCTGTTTGTTGTGGATTTTTTTTACTTTTGCTCTTATTGCATTTGTTCTTAGTGCCTGTTCTTGTGCAGCCAGTATTAAACTCTCTGTTTCTTTCTTCAAGTTGCCATTCTCAAGCCATTGCCAGGTCTTGGTGATGTCTGATTTTCCACTTATATTGTGCAAATATTGACCATGCAGTGGCTTATTTTTCCATTTTTCTGCTCAATTCTTGACTTGTTCTTTCTTGTAGGCCTGCTTTGTTTCATTGGTGTTGAATAGTTTCGCGTTCTTGACCATTTGAAGTGCATCTTCTTCACTGTCCTTGATATATTCTTCAAGGCCTCTTTTCTCCTTCTCTACTGTTTGATGGACTTGCAGCATTCCTCTTCCACCTGAGCTGCTAGGGAGGTATAGCCTCTCGACATCACTGCGGGGGTGCAGAGCATGATTGATGGTCATGATTTTCCTGGTCTTACGATCTAGTGTCTCTAGCTCTGCCTGGGTCCAGTCTATTATTCCTGCACTGTATCTGATAACAGGTATAGCCCAGGTGTTGATGGCTTGTATGGTGTTCCCGCCATTGATTTTGGACTTGAGGATTTTTCTAACTCTCCTGATGGTGATTTCTGTGATTTCTTTTTCTTTTGACTTCAGTGTGTGCAATGTTATCAGCCTGGAGAATGCCCAAGTATTTGTAATGTTCTTTCTCTTCCAGGTTCTTGATGTTGCTTCCATTGGGCAGTTCTATTCCTTCTGTTTTTGTTATTTTTCCTCTGTTCATTATTAATGCAGCACACTTGTCTAGTCCAAACTCCATTGCTATATCGCTACTGATTATATGGACAGTGTTTAGCAGTGATTCGATTTCTGACTGGGGCTTTCCATACAATTGATGGTTCGTCCAATCAGATTGTCCATGTACAGCAGATGGTTGATTTTACTTGATGTTTTAGATGTTTGGTATCCGAGGCCTGTTTTGTTTAGTATTTGTGAAAGTGGGGTCATGGCAATTACAAACAACAGAGGGGATAGTGAGTCCCCTTGGAAAATGCCTCTTCTAATGCTAACCTGTCCAAGTGTCTCACCACTGATTGTTAACTGTGTAATCCACATGCTCATTGCTTTTTAAAAATAAATATCTGAATGTTTTTGCTGACACCAGTTGTTTCTAAACATCTTAGTATCCATGTGTGAGGCAATGAATCGGAGGCTTTCTTGTAGTCAATCCATGCAACACTTGGATAGGTTTTTCTTCTCTTGCAATTTTCTAAAATCATTTTGTCAATCAGCAGCTGGTCTTTTGTGCCTCTGGTGTTCGGGCAATTTCCTTTTTGTTCAACTGGAAGCTGTTTGTTAGTTAATAAGTGTTGCATCACTTCATCTGCTATTATTCCAGTTAATAATTTGAACAATGTTGGCAGGCAGGTTATCGGTCTATAATTACTTGGAACTGCACCTTTTGCTGGGTCTTTCATGATGAGATGAGTTTTCCCAGTTGTTAGCCATTGTTCAATATCACCTCCTTGCAAAATGTGATTGAACTGTTTTGATAGTTGTTTATGAAGGCTTGTTAGGTGTTTAAGCCAAAAGTCATGCAGTTCATCGTCGCCTGGCGCAGTCCAATTTTTAATTTTCTTTGCTCTTTCACTTATTAATTCTGGTGTTATTATTAGATCTTGCATTTGTTGGTTACATTTTTTGACCTCTTTCATCCAGCCTGCTTTTTCTTATAATCTATTGGATTGTCCCATAATTTCCCCCAGAATTGCACGTTTCTTCTTTATTTGGTGTTTCTAGGTTTCTTGCAGTTTCTCCTTCTATGCTTTGGTAGAAACGTCTCTGATTCGACTGGAATTGGAGATTCTGCCTGTGTTGTGTGATTCTGGCTTCGTATCTGCTAATCTTCTTTGACACTGCTGTTATTTGCTGCTTTACTATTTCCAGGACTTCTCTAATTTTCCTTGAATCTAGGTGGTATTTTTGGATCAGATACTGTTTGGTGTTTTCATTCTTCAGCTTCTTGTCTTTCATATCTTTCAATTTACTAGCATCTGATCTAAGCCTGGAGATTTTATTTTCTAATCTAATCTTCCATTTAGGTGATGTACTACTTTCTTTTTTGACAGGTCCATTGATCTTGTATCCCAGCTCTTGTGTTGTTATTGTTGCTGCACTGTATATTAGTTGGTTTGTTTCTTGCAAATTATTAGTTATTTCTGCAAGTGCAGCATTGATATCTTTTAATACCTGAGCAAGATGTTTTTTGGCAACTGTTTTTAGTGCTGGAAGTCAAACCCTGGTGGTTGTTTGGTTCATGTGCTCAGTTATTTTTTGCTTTAGTTCTTGTTGCTTTTCTGTTAAACGGCATTTGGGTTTTTGAGGTGAAGGCAAAGGGGAGATTGCCTGGTTTTGATTTTGAAACAGTTCAGCAACGGTGGCATCCTCTATTTCCAACACCTCCTCCACCTGCGCCTGAGCAACTTCTTCAATTGGTGGTAATTCTTCTTCCATATTTTGAGCCTGTGTTGCTCTTTGCAGTTCTTCCGGCTCAACTCCTGTGAATACTTTATTTCTTATTATGAATCTTCTCTGGTCTGCTAGCCTTTGTTCTGTTATTTCTGTATCTGGATGCTTCTCTTTCCAAATTTGGTACATTCTTTTTAAATAACCTCTTCTAGTTGGACTAGACTTGTAATTATTTCTTGTTTACACAGTCAGACAGGTGTTATTTACTGGTTTGTTTTATCCAGACATCGAGTCCTTCCCAAGGACCTGGGATGGCTGAATTTTATTGTCAATTGTTATAGATATCGTCGCAGAATATAGGCTGTTCCCATTAAAGCTGCTTTTTGTAATTGGCTGATGGTGATTTCTGTGACCCCTATGGTGCTGAGGTGCTTCTTCTTCTTCTTCTTCTTCTTCTTCTTATTATTATTATTATTATTATTATTATTACAGAAATAGAACTCACTGCCGCTGCTCCGGGGGATTCTCTGAGGCCATGGGGGCGGGGTGTCTCCAGAAGTCCCCCTTCTCCCGCAGGCCTCCATTATTTTCCAAATTGCCATTTCGGGCAGTCTTTGGCTCATTTTGGGCCTCACCCCCATGGAGGCAGCAAGTGTGGCGGCCTCCTTAAATAAATAAATAATAATAAAAACACCAACTCACGAACCCCCCAAACATGCCAGGTGGGGTTTGGCTCGATATCGAACCGAACCGGGGTGGGGGGAGTTCGGTCCAATATTGAGCCATCAAACCGTACCAGTTCGATGTTGAACAGGTTTGTTTCCAAACCTGTTAGAACATCCCTAGGTGTCACCTGAAGATGGATCCCTCCTGATGATCTTAATGAGTGGTAGAGATCTTGTAGAGAAAGGAGCTCTCTCGGGTAACCTAGACCTAAGCAATTCAGGGTTTTGAAGGTAATAACCACCACTTTGTAATTTGCCAGTGCAACTGTTTAAGAACAGGCATAATGTGATCTCTCTGGGACACCCCAGAGACCTATCTGGCTGCCGCATTTTGGACTGACGGACGTTTCCGAACTATGTACAAAGGCAGCCCTACACAGAACACATTGCTGTAGTCCAATATGTATGTATATATGTATGTTTTCTGTATGCATATGTTTTGATGGATAGTCCTAAAACATTTACACACACACACACACACACACACATGCACATGCACATGCACAAATAGAGACATGCATATGCATATATTTAGACCTGCATGCACACACAAACATATGTGGGCATACATCACAGCAACTTTAGCAGCTTCATTGGAACATATAAACATAGGGACATAGGAAGCTGTCTGATACTGAGTCAGACCCTTGGTCTATCTAGCTCAGTATTGTCTGCACAGACTAGCAGCAGCTCATCCAAGGTTACAGGCAGGAGTCTCTCCCTCCCCCCCCCGGAGATGCCAGGGAGGGAACTTGGAACCTTCTGCATGCAAAGAAGATACTCTAGGGAATGGACTAAAATGAATGACAGGGAATGCCCACTGAAAAGCCCTGGTTCCTTCCAAATGACTATGAAATGCATTGGTCAATGCATGAAATCCATTGGCCATTCAGAAATTCCATGCATTCCTATGGCCCTTTGGAACATAGGAAGCTGCCATATACTGAGTCAGACCATTAATCCCTCTAGCTCAGTATTGCCTACACAGACTGGCAGCAGCTTCTCCAAAGTTGCAGTCTCTCTTAGCCCTATCTTGGAGATGCCAGAGAGCAAACTTGGAACCTGCATCCAAGCATGCAGGTGCTCTTCCCAGAGCAGCCCCATCCCCTACAAGGAATATCCTACAGTGCTCACACATGTAGTCTCCCATTCAAATGCAAACCAGGGTCAACTCTACTTAGCAACAGGGACAATTCATGCTTGCTACCACAAGACCATCTTTTCCCTTCCTCACACCCATATGTCTTCTCTCACAGTTATAGCATACTGTATGTGAAGGATTTGGAGGGATGGGAGGAAACCTTGGCCTGCGCTGTCAAGGTTCCTCTTTATGTCCCACCCAATTAAATATTTAACATGTAAGCAGAGTAATCACCGAAAAGCAGGAAACAATTACAGAATGAGACCAGCCCGTAAATGAGCCCATCTTTCATACCCAGCCAGCTAGTTAAGATCTTCTAATTTTCGAGTGGAAGGGCAGAGAGTTGTGCTAATATATTGGGGACACCCGCTCTATAAACAAGCCATCAGTATAGATGAACTCCCCTTAAAGAGGCTGTGTTTAAGTGCCGAGAACCGTCACTTGCAAATGAAGTGAATCACGGCCGCAAATAATGGGGGAACCAGAGATGTGGTTTATATCCTTCTTCCCGAAATCAAAAGGTCTCATAAATAGAGTCTCTAAAAATGTCTGTGGTAGAGTTAACATAACTGTACAAGCAGTAAGCCTGACCTTTCTGTGTAATTTATTTTAGCTTTGTTCAATCCCTTTTTATTAAAACTAGCACATCTGAAGCAGAATTAAATCCTATTATACCAGCTCTGTGATCAGATCAATTTTTCTCTGGCACTGGCACACATTATTAAAAGTTACTTTGTTCCACAGAGGATAACACAATCAGGGGAACAGATCAGGTTTTGTGACTCCTTTGGTAAGGAAAGATACACCTCTCATCCTTGCCTGGGGAAGAAGTGGGCACCAGCCATGGAATATTTCCAAGGCAAAACCTACCATGAATAGAAATGTTAAGGCCTGGAAAAAACCCAGGGGGGAAAACCCCGTGTTGTTCCTTTTCCCCTCACAGTATATTCTGGGGAAGTATTAATGTAACCACTTCATGTACAATCACCTTTATGGTGTACGGTACACATTTAAATGTACAGTCACAAATGTGCAGTGCACACGACTATTAATTGGGTTGGACAAGAGTCCTCCTCAAGAGCTGTGTGCATTCCAGATTTTTGGTCATGTAGCAAGCCAGAGGTTGCCGCTTTGAATCCCTGCTGGTATCTTTTCCTAGACTATGGGAATCACCTATATTGGGCAGCAGCGATATAGGAAGGTGCTGAAAGGCATCATCTCATACTGTGCAGGAGGCGGCAAAGGTCAACCCCTCCTGTATTCTACCACAAAAAACCACAGGACTCTGTGGGCTCCAGGAGTTGAGATCAACTCGACGGCACAACTGTACTTTACTTTATGAGTTAAAAGCTAGCGATCTGGTTCAATATTTTATAACCAGACTGGCAGTGGCTTCTCCAAGGTTACAGGCAGGAGTCTCTCCCAGCCCTATCTTGGAGATGCTGCCAGGGAGGGGACTTGGAACTGCCTGCCTGCAAGCATGCAGGAGCTCTTTCCAGAGTGGCCCCATGCCCTAAGGGGAATATCTTACAGTGCTCACCCATGTAGTCTCCCATTCAGATGCAATCCAGGGCAGACCCAACTCAGCTAAGGTGACAAGTCATGCTTGCTACCATGAGACCAGCTCTCCTCCCTCAATGCTGCTCCTTGTCAAACACGGAAGAAAAGCACCATTGGCTATCTAAAATGAAAATAAACTTCCGCAATATACTCTGTTAGGGATGTGCAAACTGGTTCGATGTTGAGCTCATTTGAGATCGAACCGGTTCGGTTTGACAGTTTCCCGGATCCCAGACCTACCCCTCCCAGTTGTTTGGCTGGTTTGCAAGTGTTTTTTGTTAAAAACATTTTTTTTAGTATTTACCTCTTCTGGGGGGCATCTCTGAGGCCATGGGGGGGATCCGTGGAGGTTCCCCCTCCCCCGCTGGCCTCCATTTTGACAAAAGCTGCCTGGTTTGGGTGTACTTAAGCCCATTCCGGGCCTTTCCCCCATTGTGGTGGCCATTTTGGAGGCCACGGCACAAGCAATGGGCCCCTGTATGGCCAGGCCATGATCCAGGCCATGCAGAGGTCAATTGCGCATGCACGGCAACCTAAAAAATGGCCACTGCAAAGGGGAAAGGCCCTGAATGGGCTGAGGAACACCTGAACAGGGCAGTTTTTGGCAAAACAGAGGCCGGCAGGGGGAGGGGAAACCTCCAGCCCCCCCACCACACATGGCCTCAGAGAAGAGCCCTGGAGGGGGTAAGTACTAAAAATTTAAAAACAATAACGCCATAAACCCCCCCAAACCTTGGGGGAGTTGGTGGGGGGCAAAGCCAAACTGGCCTGGTCCGGTCCAGGTCCAGTTCAGACTCGAACCGAACCAGACAAGCTGGTTTTGTGCACACCCCTATACTCCGAGACTTCTGAGTCCCCATCTGTGGAAGGGGGAATCTTCAAAATACAAAGAGACACAAATGGAAGCTGGGAACATCGGAAGCTGCCTGATATCGAGTCAGACCCTTGGTCCATCTAGCTCAGTATTGTCAACACAGACTGGCAGCGGCTTCTCCAAGGTTGCAGGAGGGAATCTCTCTCAGCCCTATCTTGGAGATGCTGCCAGGGAGGGAACTTGGGAACTTCTGCTCTCCCCAGAGTGGCCCCATCCCCTGAGGGGAATATCTTCCAGTGCTCAAACAAGTACTGTCCCATTCAAATGCAACCAGGGTGGACCCTGCTTAGCAAAGGGGACAAGTCATGCTTGCGACCACAAGACCAGCTCACCTCCCAAGTTGTGGGTAAGTCAAGGATGGTGGAACCTATGCCCACCTCCCACAGGACCACTCCCCGCTCCCTGATCTAGTTTTTTAACCCACACATGACCAAACATGGGACGCGTGCACAGCTCCCATCCCGAAGGTGGGTAGAACACACTTCATGATTGTGTGTATTCAATCCAGAACAAGGTGCGACCCCAGGTACCTTGACAGTTTCAAGGTCTGAAGTGACATCACTTCAGTGACATCACTTCCAACAAACTCTAATTCCCGATCTCTTGTTTCTTGTAGGTGAGCAAGAAATGAGAAGTTGCCTCTTTCTGTTTTTGAATTATTTGTTGATTTCTCCATGAGCTGCTCTCCATCCTCAAAGGAACGGATGGGATCACAGGAGGCTGTTGTGTAACTGAGTCAGACATTGGTCCATCTAACTCAGTATTGTCTACACTGACTGGCAGCAGCCACCGCCGCTCCAAGGTTTCAGGCCGGAGTCTGTTTCTCCCAGCATTATTTTACCCTCAAAGCTGTCTTTGCTGTGGACCGCACAAGCTCTTCTGGGGTCACTAAACGACCGCCCACTTCTTTGGAACGCATTGATTGGAAAAGCTGCAAAGTTCTATATTTGGCTTGAACGTGGCGGGTTTTGCGGAAGCAGAACAGGGTTCCCGAGCAGACCTACTGAAATTGGCAGTGTTTAAACCAAATCCAGGAAGACCACTAGTGCTTTTCATTGACAAAGTAATGACTCTTCTGTATTGCCACAATATTTTCACGTCGTCTCAATATCAGGATGACCCAACTTTCACCCTCTAGCTGTGGTTTGGCTATAATTCCCACCACTGCCCCAGCTATAATGGCCAGGGGTGATGGGAGTTGTAGTCCCACAACAGCTAGCAGGTCAAAGCTGTGCAGCCCCAAGCTATATAAAAAGGGCTTGTGCTGTGAAATCCATGATGCAGGGCAACTCTGATCCAAAAATCCTTGCATGAGAAGCTCCAGGACCTTTGAATGAGGGAAGTGAAAGCTAAATTTGGTTCCTAAATTCACCTCCATGAAGAGGGGGGTTCGTGCTGCTGTAGGACTGTGAAACCTATGATGCAGCCCAACTCTGATCCAAAAACCCTTGCATGAGAAGCTCCAGGACCTTTGACTGAGGGAAGTGATGAAGCGCTGGGACCTTTGAGGCGGGTGGTTCCTCAATTCACCTCTATAAAGAGGGGGGTTTGTGCTGCTGCAGGACTGTGAAACCCATGACGCAGCACAACTGCGATCCACATGCCCATGCATGAGATGCTCTAGCAGCTTTGAATGAGGTAAGTGATTGCGTTGACTAGCTGGAATTCAAATGGGGGAGAAATCCTTGTGACTCGGGAAATCGATCTGAAAATTAAACCTCCTCCTCAGTGTATATCTGCCTTGTCGTCCCTTGCTTGTGTTGTGTCCTTCCTGGGATGGGGCACGGGCAGAGACGCTGCTGGAGATCTGGCCTGTGCTACTTGCGAGCTTCAAGCCCATACCGTATTTTACCGTTGACCAAGATCAAGCACATTTTGTTGAGTTTACTGTTTCTCTTTAACGGGCTGTTTACTATCACACTATATCAGTCACCGTGTTTTTTACGGTGTATATTTCCACCGGCATATGACAAGTTTACCGAGAATAATAACAACAAACATATTTTTTGTGCACAGGTTAATGCTCTCCCCCCCTCTCCCCAATCCAGGCTCGTAAATTGTTACGGGTCTGTCGCCTGGAACAGCCGTGGTTCCCCCCATCTGCTTGACTTCTGTGTGGCGGCTTTTATACAAGGCTTGGGAAGGATTTGCTACAAGCGGGCCTTGATTACAGCTGGACACTGAGCACCTGAGGCCAGTTCTCGATTATGGAGGCTGTTTTTACGCCATTCGGCTGCTGGCAGAGCTGGTTCAGTGTCCTCTCGCCCCTCTAGGAATCCCTGGCTTGTATCTTATCCCAGTGTTTCCCAGCCTTTTTCATTCCGACACACATCTGCAGTAAACAAACACACAAACTGGGGTGCAATTGCTCCCCAATCCAGACACACCATGATATCTGTTCATGCTTCCCTCTTTGCTCACTCAGCTCCAAAGTGGAGCTTTATGAACTCCGCTTTTATATTGGAACATAGCAAGCTGCTGCCAACTGAGTCAGACCGTTTGTCCATCGAGCTCAGTATTGCCTACACTGACCGGCAGCAGCTCTCCCAGGTTTCAGGCAGGAGTCTCTCCCAGCCCTACCTGGAGATGCTGCCAGGCAGTGAACATTGGACCTTCTGCATTCAAAGCAGATGCTGTACCACTGAGCACCGCGGCGCCCACATGTTGTTTCCCATCCAAATGCAAACCAAGGCTGACCCTGCCTTGCAAAGGGGACAGCTGATGCTTGCTAACACAAGGCCAGTTCTCCCCGCCCCCTTGTGGAGCTGCCCTTGAAGAATATTTGGAAGCAACTGCTAGCGTGTAAGGCAACAACTAGATTGAGGTGACCATATGGCACCAATCCCAAAGAATCCGCAATGGCTCCTGATTGGCTTCTGTGTCCATTTCAAGGTGCTGGTTGTAATCTTTAAAGCCCTGAATGGCTTGGGCCCCAGAGATCTTAGGGGCTGTCTGCTCTCAGCTGAATCTACCCAGCTCAAAGAGCTACCAAGAGGGCTCTGCTTCACGGGCTGAGGTCAGGCACTCACTGAGGACTGAGAGGAGAGCTGGTCTTGTGGCAGCAAGCATGACCTATTCCCTTAGCTAAGCAGGGTCCACCCTGGTTGCATATGAATGGGAGACTAGAAGTGTGAGCACTGGAAGATCTTCCCCTCAGGGGATGGAGCCGCTCTGGGAAGAGCATCCAGGTCCCCAGTTCCCTCCCTGGCAGCTTCTCCAAGATAGGGCTGAGAGAGACTCCTGCCTGCAACCTTGGAGAAGCTGCTGCCAGTCTGTGTAGGCAATACTGAGCTAGATGGACAAATGGTCTGACTCAGTCGGCAGCAGCTTGCTATGTTCCAATATAAAAGCGGAGGGCCCCCAGCTGTTTTTGAACTACAACTCCCATAATCCACAGTCACAGTGGCTATAGCTAGGGATTATGGGAGCTGGAGGCCAACATCTGCAGGAGGGCCGAAGTTGAGTAGCCCTGGTAGACAATACTGAGCTAGATGGACCAAGGGTCGGACTCATTATATGGCAGCTTCCTATGTTCCTATGACCGGGCCTTGTGGGTGGTTTACGGCTCACACAACTGCCTGTCCTTCCTCTGAGGATTCAGGAGGGTCCTCTACTCCTCCAGAATCCCCAGATTTGGGAACAGGCTCTATCAGTTAGACCAGAGTTTCTTAACCTTGGGCCCCCAGATGTTGCTGGACTACAGTTCCCAGAATCCCCCAGCCACAAAGGCCATGTCTGGGGATTCTGAGAGCTGCAGTCCAACAACATCTGGGGGCCCAAGGTTAAGAAACCCTGAGCTAGAAAGATCACTGCCCAGTGATCTGTCCATGGTCCTGTGCTTTCCCAGGACCATGGACAGATCCCAGCTCCTGGGAAAGGACCAGTGAGTGATGATTGGTACAGGTGGCCCTTATGAAGCGTGGACTCCTTGACCGCTGGATCTCATAGCTGTGATTGAGTCTTAGAGACCCAGTTTCTTTCTCTGCGGGTAAAACAATAGGTGAAATTCATCTTTCTGCCACTTTGAATGGCCGGAAATGACTCCTTACCTGGAAATGACTCCATTTTACAGAGGACAGCCATTTTGTGGCTCTTAAAACAATTTTTTTTTGGGGGGGGAGGCAAATATTCAACTGTTTTCAGGGTTTGGGGGGCATGGCTGGAGAGCTGAAGAACAAGGTACAGTGCTTTTCTCTTCTTATTTCTGCCTTTCTTGCTTTTTTGGGGGGGTGGGGCTCCTTTTTTTGTTAGGAACCTAACCCCTAGATTCCCATAGAGGTAAGGTTTTATTGGTGCTTTCCATATTTGTGCCTATAGGTGAGAGCAGAACCCCTGTGAAGTTATACAGGTGGCCTCCATGAGGGCCACCTGTATATAGTCAATGATCTAGGCTGGGGTGGGCAAACGGATCTCCATCTGTTGTTGACTACAACTCCCATCACTTCCTGCCACAATTTATTGTGGCAGAGGATGATGGGAGTTGTAGTCCAACAACCGATGGAGGGCCAAGTTTGCCCACCCCTGATATCGGCTCACAAATTTGGGTCACTGGTGCCATCTCAAGGGATCAAGGCCCATGGTGATTCTTAGCAAAATCTACTCCATTAGAGATGGAAAATAGGTGCTCCGTTGCTCTTACAGGTTTCTCTGTGTTATCACCCCTTCTTTAACCCTATCCCCAAATGTTTAGGGTAAAACTGGAATCATTTTTGCACAGAGCAAAGGGTTAGGGTAACAATGAACCCACTGCTGTGCTCCCCCTATGGAGTAAACCTGGCAGAACATTCCTTCCAATTTCCATTTCCATACCTTTGACAACATCAATCACATTTTATAGCCGTTTTTGTGTTTTTAAAACTTTTCAAAGCTTTTGAAATGCCATCGCAGATTTGGCGGCTGCAGGCCTGATGGTCAGGACCATAAAAGCAGGATAACACACTGAAAGCTGAAACTCCCGCCTTAGCAGGGGGAGAGCAACTGGCCTTCTCCACCCCCAGCACAGCATCCCTCCAGTGGCTATTGCAGCTGTCTACCTGGAAAAAAAAAAAAAGCTGGTGAGCCCTTTGGGGACAGGGTGCCATTTTATTTATCTGTTTATATCAGTGTAAACCGCTTTGGAAACTTCTGTAGAAAAGTGGTATATAAATATTTGTCGTATCCGTATTCGTTAAGTCCTGCAATGCAATTGCCTCTTTCCCATCTCTGGGGGTGTAGACTGGTCAAAAATCCCAATGAGCATTCATCCCACCCAACCACTAGAGCACCTTCCTTGGGAGGCATGACTTCAACCCCTGGGGCTTTTTAGTTTAGAAAAAAAGACAACGGCGGGGAGACATGGTCGAGGTCTATAAAATCATGCATGGTGTGGAGAAAGTGGATCGAGAGAAATTCTTCTCCCTCTCGCATAACACTGGAACCATGAAATTGATTGCCAGGAAATTTAGGACTGACAAACGGAAGTACTTTTCCACACAACACATCATCAGCTTGTGGAATTCTCTGCCACAAGATGTGGTGACGGTCAACAACCTGGATGGTTTGGATCACTTCATGGAGGAGAGGTCTATCGATGGCTACTAGTCGAAGGGCTATAGGCCACCTCCAGCCTCAAAGGCAGGATGCCTCAGGATGCCTCGGAGAGGAGAGCTGGTCTTGTGGTAGCAAGCATGACTTGTCCCCTTAGCTAAGCAGGGTCCACCCTGGTTGCATATGAATGGGAGACTCGATGTGTGAGCACTGCAAGATCTTCCCCTCAGGGGATGGAGCTGCTCTGGGAAGAGCAAAAGGTTCCAAGTTCCCTCCCTGGCAGCATCTCCAAGACAGGGCTGAGAGAGATTCCTGCCTGCAACCTTGGAGAAGCTGCTGCCAGTCTGTGAAGACAATACTGAGCTAGATGGACCAAGCGTCTGACTCGGTATACGGCAGCTTCCTATGTTCCTATGTACCAGTTGCAGGGGAGTGACAGCAGGAGAGAGGCAGAGGTGCTCTTACTCCTGGACTTGGGGGCCTAAGTCCAGGGCCTCCACAGCCCCTGGGGTCTCCCAAATCATCTTTAGTCTGTCCCAGGTGGTGTGGTCACCCAGTGGAGCACAATGATGCTTAATTTGCAGGGGAAGGTGGGGCCTCCAAAGGCCCTTAGGTTCAGGCTCCAAAATTACCTAGGTGCACCCTAGATGGGTCTTGGGCCTGATCCGGCCGGGCTGTTCTTATGTTCACCCCTGCCCCTCAGATGTTACCAGCCACCCCAGCTGGTTCATGTACTCTCTGAGATAATGAAGTACCTTCTACTTCATTATCCTTACATGCTTTTCGAAAGGTCTAAAAGGGACCTTCCGAACAAGCCATCTGGCTTCTAATTGGACGGCCTGAATTAACGGCAGAGAAGGATTCAGAGCCGTGAAAACCGATCCGCAAACAAAGAAACCCAGATATCTGCGCACGTTTACCAACGACTCAATTAGAGCACATTATTGTCTGCAAAGCCGCAGCCCTCTGTTTAGTATGCTCACGGCGCAGCCCACCCAGCTCAGCCGCTTTCCCGGGCTCACAATTTTCGCTCTGCGTCTCAAGCCATCTAGCTGGGGAATGCCATGAAAGTGTCTGGCGTTAAGTTGCTCACGCTTGGCAATTCTTTTGACTGCGGGCTGATTTGATTCACTTGAAAATGACTTCAGTGTATTGGATTTACAGTTCATTTAGCAACTGCTGTAGGTGTCAATGCATTAGTGCAAACCTGATGCAGGTAGTAATTTGGTTTCTAATGAGGTTCCCGAGCAGGATCCTTTCATGGAAAATGGGCCTGTGTGCAGTGGAGCACAGACTTTGTGGCGGGTGGGGTGTGTGTGTGCGTGAGATCCTGGTGATGGACTTCAGAAATTGCTCAGGAACTCAGCAAAGTTGAAGCTAGGGAGAGAAAAAGCCTTACATAGGAACACAGGAAGCTGCCTTCTACTGAGTCAGACCATTGGTCCATCACTTTCAGTATTGTCTACCCAGACTGGCAGCAGCTTCTCCAAGGTTGCAGGCAGGAGTCTCTCTCAACCTTATCTTGGAGATGCTGCCAGGGAGGAAACTTGGAACCTTCTGCATGCAAGCGTGCAGATGCTCTTCCCAGAGTGGCCTCATCCTTGAAGGGGAATCTCTTACTGTGCTCACTCATGGAGTCTTCCATTCAAATGAAAACCAGGGTGGACCCTGCTTAGCAAAGGGACCCTGCTTAGCAAAGGGCACACTTTGTGTTTGCATGTCAGGGACAGCCCACACCAACCTTCCCACTCCTCTTGGTTCAGGACTCTGGTGCTGAAGGGATATGCAGGAAGGAATCACACGGTGAATCATTCCGGAGCACATGGAATGAGCCATTGAAATTTGGTTTTTGACATCCACCCAGATTTATCTCCAGATCCTGCTGATCTTGTGGGAGTGAGCATGAATTGTGCCCTTTGCTAAGCTGGTTTTGCCTTGGTGTGCATTTGGATGGGTGACTACCGTTGTGCACTATAAGGTATTCTCCTTTTGGGAATTCAGTTCAGTGATAGAGCGTCTGCCTTGCACGCAGAAGATCCCCGATTCAATCCCTGGCAGCATCTCCAGGTAGGGCTGAGAGAGACCCCTGCCTGAAAGCTTGGCCCGATCCACCCCCAGCACAGGACCTCCAGTGACTGTTGCTGGTGTCTACCTTATGTTTCTTTTTCAATTGTGAGCCCTTTGGGGACAGGGGTCCATCTTATTTATTTGTTATTTGTCTGTGTAAACCACCCTGAGCCATTTTTGGAAGGGCGGTATAGAAATCGAATATATAAATAAAATAAATAAATATGCAACCAAGGCAGACCCTACTTGGCTAAAAGGACGAGTCATGCTTGCTACCACAAGACCAGCTCTCCTCTTCCATTGGACCACTTCTCTCCAATGTCTCTCTCTCCTCCACTTTTCCCTCCTCTCTTCTCCGCCTCTCTCGCCCACAAAAATTGTGCTTCCTGCAAACAAACCCCCACGAGAATCGCGCATGCTCCAGTTGTGGTTGACAAGCAATGTCCCAGCCGTGGATGCTCAAAACCATGGTTGGGAAAACCGCAGTTGGTGAGGGATAGCTGTATTTCTTCTCTACAAACAACTCAGAGAATTTGGATTGAACAACTTAATAAAAATCAATCAGCTAACTAACTATCTAACTAGATAAATTTTTCAGGAAAAGTAGAAGTGTATGGAGATGCTGTGGGGAGGAAGAAGCGCCAGAGGAGATGGCTTCACCTGTTGAATATCTGTCTGCCATGAGCTGTTAAAAGCACACACCCTTGTAAGGAGAAAAAAATGTCAGAGATGCATTTCCCAACTTGATAGGATTGTTTTCTTCTGCAGCTGGTGGGGAATATATCTCTATGCATCTGCAGAATGCTCGTCCCTTAGTATTATAGTTATTTCCAACAACCTCAGTTCATCTAGGACAGCAGTTTGGCAGTTCAACCTCCTCTCTTTTTACAATCCAAACAGTGCAAATTAACAGCTCCTGCTTCACGCAGTATCCCATCTCATCACACCCTGCCATCTCTGCATGGCCCACCAATGATTGAATCATTCTTCTTCTCAACAATAAATGACTCGAGTTCTCGCCCTTTGATTCAGATTAACCTTCAGGTTTACTGGGCAGTTTAATGAGCGGGTTGATATATTTTGAGCAATAATGTTTGATTCTGCCAGGGAATACAAAGTTTAAAATGACGGAAGACGTGATTAAGCTGGCCAGTTGCCATTATCAAAGAAATACGGTGTGCCCAGAGATATCTCTCATAGGCAAAGGGTTCTGGAAACTCACACCGGCAGAGGTAGAGTCTGATGTCTACAGATCTCAGTTTGTGAATGTTGTTATGGTAGTCTCGTGCTCCTCTCAGAGAAATCCATTAGAGCCAGATACATTCAAAGCAGAAACCATCAGAAAATCAATGTCATTGAGAAGAGAAAGACCGTATAACGACTTCTATTCCAATTCCTGTTCGTGTACTGTGTGCCATTAAACAGCTACTAATGACACTTCCTAGTAGAATCTTTCCTGGCTAAATAGGAAACGAAGCCCTCACAGGGAGCATTTTGGGAGCCATTGGTTTGTGTGACAGGAACGACTTAGAAAGGTGTGTGCAGTGGAAGTGGGAGGGAATGGTAGCACCCATCCCATCATTTAACAACCTCAGATCCTGTATGCTGCTGTATGCATATTTGTATATAACTTGTGAATAACTGTATGTTCATAGAGATCAACAATTCTGTGCAGAAGGGGAAATTCCCCAGGTAGGAATCAGGCGTTTCCCCACTTTTTCAACCACTGTCACCGTAAGCAATTTCCCAAGTCGATATTATATATACTCACTGGCAAGAGAACATACTATAAGGCCATGTTTTTTTGCAAAACCCTTATAGATGATAGGTAGTGTATGAAATGTGCAAAATGCACATTTTGTCACAATGAGGAAGCCGGGGCAGAGCTGGGCAGACGGGTTCAAAGAACCTGAGCCGCCCAGAAACTGGAGGCCGCCTTTCTCGGCCTCACCTTCTCCTGAGCTTCGGTAGGCTCATTTCCCAGCCAGCTTTGTTGTCCGCTAGATATTGTCTTCATTCTTTCCCTTGCTCAGAGGGGAGGAGAGCGCAAAGGAAACACCCAGCCAGCAACGGAGCCAGCTGGGAAACGAATTGTGGAGGGCTGTGTTGGCCCTTGGTGGGGGGCTGGCCATGCCCTCTGCATGCTGGCCACACCCATGGGTGTGACATCACACACAGGGGGTGTGGCTGGTGCACGTGAGGGACTGCTGAGGAGAGGGGGGAAAGCTCTCCGTGGAGGCAGTCTTGCCAACACATCTCCCAGAAAATAACTGGGAGAGGCAAGATGCAGCAAGAGAGAAGGCATAGCTCTTGCGTGTGGGCTTCCCAGAGGCATCTAGTGGGCCACTGTGTGAAGCAGGTTGCTGGACTATCAATCAATCAATCAATCAATCAATCAATCAATCAATCAAGCATCTATATTACAGTCAAAGACCAGCACAGGATATAGTACAAATACAATGAAATAAAAGGTCATTAAAGTTATTAGAAACCAGATTATCTTAAAGTAAGATAAGGTTAAATTGTGTCCTCGAATCGGTGTCGACTCGTGGGGCCCGCAGAGCCCTGTGGTTTTCTTTGGCAGAATACAGGAGGGGTTTGCCATTGCCTCCTCCCGCACAGTATGAGATGATCCCTTTAAGCACCTTCCTATATCGCTGCTGCCCGACATAGTACCAGCGGGGATTCGAACCGACAGAGCACAACTAAACTGCTGCAAATTCGTAACTATAATTAGACTATAAGATTATGATTAGTGAAATACAAGTCTAAAAATTGTGGGGTGACTAATAAAATGAGATAAAACCAGGGTGAACTTATGAGATACAATCATAGAAGTTGTGGGGAGATTAATAAAGTAGCGATAAAACAAGGGTAAGTAGACAACTATTTTTGCAAGTAGGGCATCTAAAAGTAGAAAATAGTTAAAATAACACATAATCGCTAAAATGCGAAGTAGAGCCACAAATTAAAACGAGACAATCAAGTAAAATAATCAGTAGCTAGAAATCTGGTGCAAGGAGCATGGACAGGCAATCAGGACCTGACGGATCTTACATGCTGCCACGGCAGAGATGCTGGACTGGATGGGCCTTGAGCCTGATCCAGCAGGGATGTTCTTAAGTATATCTGCAGCAAGGAAACAACTCATCTGGTTTTGGTTTTGATCTCTCTCTCTCTCTCTCTCTCTCTCTCTCTCTCTCTCTCTCTCTCTCTCTCTCTCATTTAGTCAGCTACTTAACCTTGACTTTTGGCTTCGTTTTTTCCTCATTACCTTTCTCCATTATATATTATTTGGTTTTGTTACAGTCACTAGACTTTAACTGCGTTGACAGATTAATATTTAATGGCACAAATGACTTCATTAAAATAATGTCCTTCAAGTAAGTATACTTGGCACTTGGAGTGCAAATGCCCAACATGCGATCAACTGAAGTGCAGGCTGGTCGGATGACATATTCCTGGTTCCTGCAGTGCATGATGGGAACGCAGAGCCTTGGCCGCCCCCAGAGAAAGGCTCCAAGCACAAGCCGCCGGCCTTTGGGTCCTGGGTACCGTCGCATCTGTTGCACAGTTTAAACGGCCTTTGTTCAAGAAGATCACCAAAGAGGTGAAGAAGATCACCCAAGAGGTTCTTGAATAATATTTGAAAACAGACGTCATTCCAACTAAACATCGAACATAGGAACATAGGACGCTGCCATATACTGAGTCCATCTAGCTCAGGATTGTCTACACAGACCGGCAGTGGCTTCTCCAAGGTTGCAGGCAGGAATCTCTCAGCTCTATCTGGAGATGCTGCCAGGGAGGGAACTTGGAACCTTCTGCTCTTCCCGGGCAGTTCCATCCTCTGAGGGGAATATCTTATAGTGCTCACACATCTCCCATTCATAGGCAACCAGGGTGGACCCTGCTTAGCTAAGATGACAAGTCATGCTTGCTACCACAAGACAAGCTCCCTTCTTTTGGTGGGTCATTTAATAACCACTGGAGGACTGGGGAAAAAACTAGAGATGTGCACGGAATGGATTTTTCCATTTGTTTCCAATTCAAATTGAATTCTGAAAATTCTGAATTTGAATCAAGTTCAAATCTGGTCCAAAAATTTGATTCAAATCTGAATAGAATTTGAATCTATTCAACCCTGTTTTGGTGCCTTTTTTCAACCAGTCAGGGGGCCTGAATGGTTTTTAAAAGCTGCCAAAGAGTTCTCAAATCAAATTTGAATCAAATTTCAAAAAGAAATTTCAAAAAAAATTGAAAAGAAATTTCAAAAAGATTTTGAAAAGAAATTTTTTAAAAAACTTTTTTGGGTTCAAATCAAATTGCCCTTCTAAGTGGCGATTCAATTCAAATTCAAATAACTCGAATCACTCAGATTCAAGTTGAGCTGATTCAAATTCATATTGATTTGCCAATTCGTCTCGATTTTGTCTCCAAGAAAAGACTCCTGCCTCAAGCCCTGGAGAGCCACTGCCAGTCAGTTAAGACAATACTGAGCTAGATGGACTGACGGCTTGTCTCAGTAGAAGGAAGCTTCCTATGTAACTATGTCTAAAACATTTTTGGGGATGGAACCATTGCTGAGTGGTAGAGCATCTCCTTTGCACGCAGAAGGTCCCAGGTTCAATCCCTGGCAGCATTTCCTGGTAGGGTTGGGAGAGACTCCTTCCTGAAACCTTGGAGAGCCGTTGCCAGTCATTGTAGACAATATTGAGCTGGATGGACCAATGGTCTGACTCATTATAAAGCAGTTTCCTATGTTCCTATGTTTTGCGCACTGCAAGTAGAAAACTAGCACAGCAGGAGTGGGCTGGGTTAGAATCTTTCTCTCCCTGATGCACAAGTTCTCTACTTGCAGGGACAAATACGTTTTTACATGGTATTACATGGTCTTGTAAACCGCCCAGAGAACTTACGTTTATAGAAATGTGTTAAATACATAGAAATGTATAAATAAATACATAAAAATACATAAATAAATATAGTTTACACAAGCTGAATATATCACCTGGGGTCCAAAGTGGTAGTGTGTCAACTCTATCACCTCGAGATTCTGCCTCTTTACTCTGCAGCAACCAGAGACCAAGCTGATTTGCTTCCTCTTCCATTCCATTCTTTTTTTTTTTTTTTTTTTTTGCAGCAAATCTGAATTTCAATAAAGCTCTTTGCGGAGATAGCAAAGCCATCAAGGAAAGACCACTTTGCAATTTTAAATGGGACAGGGCAAGCGGAGAGTTCTTAAGTGAGAACAAGGAGACTGGCGCGGTGGCAAACATATTGGATTAGTAACCCATCCTTGGAAGCGAGTCCGAGACGGAGATTTCAATTAAATGAGGATATTTTTACATCACTCCTCAATCCTCCCTGGATAAAAGGACTTTAGA
The DNA here is from genome assembly GCF_027244095.1 of Hemicordylus capensis. Classification (NCBI taxonomy): domain Eukaryota; kingdom Metazoa; phylum Chordata; class Lepidosauria; order Squamata; family Cordylidae; genus Hemicordylus; species Hemicordylus capensis. The sequence continues at coordinate 7,272,470 of NC_069667.1, forward strand.
AGAAACACACATAATCTGGGGACCATGAAGCTGACTGAATTTCTCTTTGGATCAAAGCTGTGTGTGTGTGTGTGTGTGTGTGTGTGTGTGTGTGTGTGTGTGTGTATGTTGGAGGGGGATGGTGGGGGGTGCATCTCAATATCTAAATCCACTTATCCTTTGTGGGGGGAGCCTTTAAAATGATTCCTGGGTCTTTTGCTGGCTCAGGAAGCAGAGTTGAATTTTGCAGAAGTTTCTTCCCCTTCCTCCAGGCCTTTCTGCAGTCAAACAGTATTTACAGAAATGGGAGCTGTCTCCGAATCTCTGCTGAGCAGCTGGCCACTTGAGCCATGTTGCAAAGCTGGGCCGATAACACACCGTGTTAAAAAAATAAATGCTTATGCCTACTGTGCATGTGGCAACCTTCTCTAGGGTTTCCTAATTATTTCCCTTCCACCTAGCAAAGGTTTATTTCCAATCATTGTTACACATGTCTCTAAAGAAGAAAATACCCCCTTTCCCGTCCACTTGTCAACTGCTTGTTTATCTGCTCTGCTCTTCCACGCAGGTTGGTTTTGTAGTACACATTGTGCAGCATTGACATGGATTTCTGGCTAAAGGGCCAGAGAGGTGCTGGTGGGAGGCATCTCTTGCTAAGGGGTTGGGGGGGGGGAGGGAGAGGTGAGACAAAGAGAAACCAGTAGCAGCCCCTGGAGGGATGTTGTGCTGGGGCGGGATAGGGCCAGTTGCTCTCCCCATGCGACATATAAGAGAATTGCCACTTAAAAAGGTGTCTCATTGCTCAGTTGGCGAAGAGTAACAATAATAAAGAATAGTTGTCCATGCATAGCGCTCGATACAAGATGCAGAAATTAAAATGGGACCTTGAGGATTCTTATTGCACTAATTTCACTTTGGAAGCAAGACCAGATCACTCAGAACTGCAAAATTTGAGAAGAAATTTCTGAATCCTTCTGTATTACTGAATCCTTAAATTTTAGGAACCATAGACATTCTCGACTACGTTGGTTGGTTCTGTGAAATTTAGCATCATTGCTGATCACGACTGAAGAATGATAAATCTTCCCCCTTTTAGAAATAATTTAGATTCACAATGCCCTTGACCGAATGGTGCTACAATGATCATTTAGTTATAGCATTACTGAATCCTCAAATTTCAGGAATCATAGACTTCTTGTCCACGTTGGTTCATTATGCAGCTCATCAGTAATGTTTCTTGCAGGTGTCATTCACAACCGATGTCTAATACATATGAATCCTCTAGAAGTTCTGCCTGATGTCAAGGCTATTTCCACCGCGGGAGGTTTTACAATAGGATGGGTTGTTTTTGTCTTATGTAAGAAGTAACTAGTGACTATTTGACTCAGAGAGCAAGCTGAGGTTGGTTCAAACTCTTCCCTGATTGGGTGGGGAACTTCCTCACCCATTCCAAACATTGGATGTTACTTTGATGGACAGAAGATGGCACAGCTTTTCAGTCAAAGCCAGAAAATGCTCTTCTTTGATGCTTCATAAGGCACAATTGACTATTCCAATTTTGTCAATTTTGACACATCTTTCTGTGTCAAGCCTGAGGTTTCCAGATTTTTTTTGGTGATGGTTCTAACGAAATCTAGGTTTTCAGTCAGGATTATGGGTCCATAAACAGCCATTCTGAGTAGCCGTGGTAGGCTATAGTAATGAGAACTACCTAGAAACTAGGACATGATTCCCTTCCACTGCACCCACCCATATGAGTCTGGCTTCATATGTTTGGTTCAACAGAATGGTTTCTTTCCCTTTATCCTCTCCTTTTCTCCCCCTGACTGGCATGCATGCATGGGCATATGTAGATGGCCATAATTCACGATGGGAAGTTGGTGTGCCCATAGCATGCCCCTCCTCTCCTTCTCTTCCCTGACCTGAACGTTGTTGGGATTCTGCCATAGCATTGTCTCAGTTCTTGTACTAGACATGCTTGTCTGTATGGCTGCATTTGCACATAACACAGAACTGCAGGTCAATGGACCTGAGGTTCTGCTCCCCACTCCGCTGCTCTCCTGTCTGAATTTGGATGTAATGGAGAGCACTCCCTCTGCAGTCAGTGAGACTGCAGAGAGGAGGGGGAATTGACTGTGTCAGCCTCCTTCTGATGTGAAGGACAGCCTGCACTGCCAATCATGGCTGGAGGGAGGGTGGAGCTTCCTCCCTCAGCTCCAGTCCCAGGGAATGCAGCCTGCAGTTCCAAATTCAGACGACACACTGGCTGTGTGGAACCTCGGATTGGGGTGATGAAACTCACAGAAACTTGCAGGTTCAGATTGCAGTTTCAAGATGCCAATCTCAGTTGGGTCGCCTCACAGAACTGGAGTTGCACACAATCGGACATCACGGTGAGTTTAATTAGTAATAAATATCAAACTCTTGTTTCTCATTTAAAGTTGCTTCCTGTAATTTCTCTGCAACACAAGTTACTCTTGTCTGCCTGTGGGTAGATCATACCCTTATTAAATTTAGTGGCTTAAGAAGTTGGAAAACTGCCTTAATCTAACTGTACCTATCTGCCTTGATCTAAGTGCTCCAAACACTTGCTAGTGTTCTGGAAGCTTCTGCTTGGCCAACACTGGAAATCAAGTGTTGGACCAAAACAGATGTTCAGCAAGCTCTTCTTATGTCATCAGTATTACCTCCCAGTAGCTGTGTTTGGGGCAGGTATCAAAAGCCACTCCTTGCAAGGATGCAGTTTCTTCCCTTGCAGATGAACAAGCCATATTAGTTATTGTAGAAGAGCGCTGGTCTTGTGGTAGCAAGCATGATGTGTCCCCATTGCTATGCAGGGTGAGCATTGTAAGATAATGGCTGCATTTGCATGTAACATGGAACTGGAGTAAAAGGGGCCAGAAGTTGTCCTACCATTATGTCTGAATGAATGCAACTCTGGTTCCGCGAGAGGAGTTACCCAAGGTTTCCTCTCAGGAACTCCAGTTTGAACCCTCGGGTTGTAGTGAGTTTCGTCATCCCAACCCTAGGTTCAATGCAATTTGCATTGCATCCAAAATTGGAACTGCAGGCTGTGTTCTTTTCAACTGGAGTTGAGGAAGGAAGCTCCTCCCTCTCTCCAGCCATGATTGGCTGTGTGGGTTGTCCTTCATGCAAGAAGGAAACCCACACAGCCAGTCCCCCCTCCTAACTGTAGTCTCGCTGACTGCAGAGAGAGTCCTCTCCGTTACATCCAAATTCGTACAGGAGAGCGGGGTGGGGTTGGGGTTGGGAGTGGAACTGCACATCTATTGGTCCTGCAACAAGGCATTACATGTGAATGCAGCCATTCTTCTTAGGAGATGGAACCATCGCTCAGTGGAAGACCATCTGCATGCTTGCCTACATAAGGTCCCAGGTTCATTCCCTGGCAGCATCTCCAGATAGGGTTGGGGATTAAAGACTCCTGCCTGAAACTGTGGAGAGCTTCTGCCTGCCAGTGTTGACCACACTGATCTAGATGGACCAATGGGCAGCTTTCTGTGTCTCTCTATTGCTAGCCTTGTCCCGAACTTGAAACCGGTGGAATCTAGATCTATATGACCTCCCAGCTAATTAGCTTTTCTTTATCTTTTGGACTTGATTCCAGTTCCAGCCAAACCAGAGATAAAGCTACAAGCAAAATAATTTAATCTCTCTCTTTATCCCCTGCACGACTTATTTGCTTCCAAGGTGTATTGAAACATGGGCAATAACTGCATTCAGAACAGCCGCCACCAGCTCTATAAACCCTTTTACCTTCACATATGAGTTGAACGTGCCTGTTGTGTAAGATAGATGACAGAAGCAACGGTGCTTGCAAAATCCACATAAGTCTGCGAGAGAGATACTTGTTCTGAGGAGCATCAAAACATTAGACGGTTTCAGTATCAAGGCACTACAAATGGCCAAAAGTTCATGAGGAATTGTGGAAGCTTTTTTCTATGTAGGCATAGCTTTAGATTCTGGCCACAACTTAATATACATATGACTGCCCATCTATTGACCATCAGTGGTAGCACTAAAGTTGGGTCCATATCAATGTTTGCTTGAGGCCCACCCCCTGCAATAAACCTGGATATCTGCTTGCCTTGGGAAATAAATCCACCCCCTCTTGCAATAATTAGGGCACAGACTGGACATCAGGACAGGGTAAACAACAACAGCAGCAGCAGCAGCAACAACAGCAGATGATTGTGATGATGATGATAATGATAATGATGATAATTAAATAATAATCGAATTAAATAAGAATTAAAGTAAATAATAGTTAAATAAGAATAAAAGTACTTTAATTATCAGGCCCTTTCCAAGGGTCTAGGCCGGGTAACTAAAGAAGAATTAAAGACATCATCGTAGTGTTTGTGCTGTCCCAAGTAGTGTGGCCTTTGGTAGTTGATGTGTTGTAATTTTTCTCAACACCTTGAGCATCGAGATGTGTTGATGTGTTGTAATAAATTTACAACACATCAATTACAGAAGGCCACACTACTCGGGACACCATGAATACTATGACAAAATCTTTCATTCTTCTTTACTTATCCTAGACCCTTGGAAAGGGCACGATAATTAAAGTACCAAATCCAGTCAATAAGATCTGGTAGACTGTGTGTAAATGGCATAATAATAAACAACTTTATTTGTTAGCTGCCCCATAACAAATTATTCTTTGGACAGCTCACAACAACACACACACACACACACACACAAAACCCTTCCAATTAAAACACAAAACAAACAAGTTACAATAGAAAATAAAAAAATAGAAAATACAATTTAAAAACCTTTTTAAAAAATCAATTTTTACAAGCCCGAGTGAACAGAAAGGTCTTCACCGGGTGTCTAAAAGAACAAAGTGAGGGTGCCAGGCATGCCGACTGGGGAAGCTATTCCATAGATGGAGTCCCACCACTGAAAAGGCCCTTCTCCCTAGTAGTCACCTGCCTCACCCCTTTTGGCAAGGCACTCAGAGCAGGGCCTCCAAAGAAGATCTTCAGGTCTGAGTCATAAGAACATAAGAACAGCCCTGCTGGATCAGGCCCAAGGAGGCTAATCTAATCCAGCATCCTGTTTCACACAATGGCCCACCAGATGCTGCTGAAAGCCTACAGGCAGGAGTTGAAGGCATGCCCTCCCTCCTGCTGTTACTCCCCTGCAACTGGTACTCAGAGGCATCCTGCCTTTGAGGATGGAGGTGGCCTATAGCCCTCCGACTAGTAACTGTTGATAGACCTCTCCTCCATGAAGTTATCCAAACCCTTCTTCAAGCCTTCCAGGTTGTTGGCTGTCACCACATCTCGTGGCAGAGAATTCCACAAGTTGATTATGTGTTGTGTGAAAAAGTACCTCCGTTTGCTAGTCTTAAATTTCCCGGCAATCTATTTCATGAGATGACCCCTGGTTCTAGTGTTATGTGAAAAGGAGAAGAATGTCTCTCGATCCACTTTCTCCACACCATGCATGCTTTTATAGATCTCTAACATGTCTCCCCACAGTCATCTTTTCCCCCCTAAACTAAATAGCCCCAGGTGTTGTAGCCTTTGTTGTAGAGTTGGGACATAGCCCCAGGTGTTGTAGGTGTTGTAGAGTCAGGACATACAGGGCAAGGTGTAATTTCAGGTAACCTGGCCCCAAGCTGTTTAGGGCTGTAAAGGTTAAAACCAGCCCATTGAATTTAGCCTGGAAATGGACTGGGAGCTTGTGCAACCAAGGAAACACTGGCCTGATGTGATCAGAATGCCCAGCCCCAGTAAATAATCTTGCCTTAACTGGGCCAAGTGCAGTTTCTGGACCATTTTCAAAGGCAGCCCCAACGTGCAATGTGAAGATCGTGGCCAATGGCTGCCAACCTGCTGACGTCTTGCCTGTAGTCTGGTGATGCATGCTGGGGGACTAGGAGGATGGTGGGGCTCCTCTGCCCTGAAACCAGAGGCCACCTGACCCAGGTTGGAAAATCATCTGCAGGACGATCCCTGGTTTCAAGAATTAACTTCAGGTTCATCAACCAGCGGTTTCACGTTACGTCTGAAAGCACTCATACTTTGACTCAGTATAAACTAGCTTCTTGAATGACTCATTGGCCTCCATGTCCAGAGGCTGTTTATCTGTTACCACCAGATCATTTATCTGTTATTATCAGTAGGGAAAAAAGGAAAAAAACCCAAACTCCATTGTATCCTGCTTATGCATTTCCAGGAACATCTGGCCGATCACTGTTGGGAGACAGATTGCTGGTTTAATCCAGCAAGGCATTCAAGACAATTCCTACAGTTGTTGAATGGATGATCGTTGTCCTAAGAAGCTGAGAACTATATATAGTGCACCATTAATGTACGGCTTCCTTTTCCAATTAAGGTCTAAAGAGGGTTTTAGGGTTTGTAGATTAAATGGAATGGCTGGATCCAAGTGATTGGGGATGTTCTTATGGGCAAATATCAGGATACATTTCATGTTTAATCCCATGATTCTAATAATGGTGCATTTGCTTCTTGCTTCCACTCCATTTTTATTTGTTCGTGTGATTCTTTTAACTCTGCAAAAAGCGTGGGAATGGTGGGAGAGAGAGAGAGAGAGAGAGAGAGAGAGAGAGGATGAAAGCCACACAACTACAAATTCTCTTTAGATAAACACACACGCCTGGCATCAAAAGTCCAACTTTGGAGGAGAATTCAAAGTACAATTAAATATCTCTTATTGCCCTCTGTCAGCACGGACTCCTGGCAGAAGCTGGTGATTACCATCATGCTGACACAAGCAGTTGAGACACTTTAAAGGGACCTCAAGAAAATGTGCTCCAAGGAGAAATGCTCTGTACATTTCTGGCATACTATTTCCACAGAAAATGTGTGATTGTTTTTACTCTCCGATTTATGCTAACCAAATTATGACGCTATTGGCAAACATTCAAAAAGCTGCTGATAAAAGTATAATAATATAACTGAGAATATGTAGCTACTTTTTGTGGGGGCCATAAATATTCTTCAGAGGCTGTTTAGAAGCAATGTTTACTGAAACGCATTTTCTCTGCTGAATGGCCTTGAGAGAATGAATGTAAATGCATTTGAAGTTCTCTGTAGCTCCTTATTATCTCTAATATACCGTATTTACCCAGTTCAAAGATTACTCTGAATTTAAGACGACCCTCTTAAAAAGCAGAGGTTAAATATGATAAATAAATAAACAAAACAGGTTATGCCTGCATTTGCTCAGAAGGAACAGGACTCTGGATTTAAGACAGCCTCCTGCTTTCTAATATTAAACAACTTGGTAAAAAAACAACAACCTAGTGTTGGATTCAAGTAAATACAGTAACTAACTACAAGTTTCCAAATGCAAGAATTTGGTTCCAAACTGTAAAACTGTCCCCAAATTTTTCTGTATCTAATTGTTTGGAAAAGCTGCAAATTTGATTATGAAAAATAATCATTATGTCAAAACCAATATGAATGATTCCACTGAATATGATGATGAAAGCCACGCATTATCCCTCACTCTGAAAATGTGCACGTCTAACTTTACTGCCACAGTAATTGCCTGAAAATATGTAATACTTAATTAATTCCAAGGTGCCAATCTTCATAACTGTTTATTAGAAAATTTTAATTGATGGAGCTGCTGCTTCCACGACCAAATGTAACTACGCCTGAAACTGACATTCTGCTCTAAATATTATTCCATATAGAACAACATTATTTCCTCCTGTGCAAGCTCTGTTACAGGTATGGCAAATTGATGGGGCGGTTGGTTAATTATTGGCGGTGGAAATTAAGACCATTCAGTCCCTCTGGGTCGAAGTGCATCTAGGGCCCTACCACTACAAGAGAAATTCTCAACGAGCTGGTGGGACAATAAAGGGGACAATAATTTTTTGCAGCCTTACTCCAGGGCAATGCAGGCCAATCCAACACATGCGCAGTATCTCTTGAGAACGTTGTGGTCAGGTCTGAAGCACTGGCAGTCACCACCAGCAAAGGACAGTGAAGAAAGCAAAAAGGGTGAGAGGAGGTGGAGATGGAGAGAAAGCAGACGGAGAGACAGAGACCAGAAAATTGGAAATATTCACAGAAATACAGGAGCAGGTTTATTTATTGATTTAATAGATTTTTCTACCACTCTGTTAAAATAGCTCCAGGAGGTTTATAATAAATAAAACCAACAATCAATTAAAATTCACACCATTCTGTTGCACAGCCATTAAATATGGATAACTAGATGTTTCACTAAAAATAATAATGCATGTTTCTTGAAAGTGTTGGAGATGTGACTTCAACTTCGGCCCTCCAGCTGCTGTTGGACTACAGCTCCCATAATCCCCAGCCACAATGGCCAATAGTCAGGGATGATGGGATTTGTAGGCCACATCTGCAGGAGGGCCAAAGTTGTGCTGCCCTGCTATAGGCATTGACTCTCATCGCCAATAATGCCTACTTACCAGTGGGGACATCAGGAATAGAAACAGAGACTGTAGGATTCCCCCCTTGTTCTCTCTTTATATCCTTGTATATTTGCTCCAAGTCTCTTGTGATAGGTAGTCTAATACAGGGATCCTCAATGTAGGGTCCTCAGATGTTATTGGAATTCAACTCCCATAATCCCCAGCCCCAGTGGTTGGGGATTATGGGAGTAAAAATCCAGTAACATCTAATAGGCCCAATAACAGGCCCAGGATACCTGAGGGACTGCTTGCTCCCAAGAGTTGCTGCCCACTTGACGAGATCATCTGAGGGGGCTCTGCTCCGGGTGCTGACAATGAGGGAGGCTTGGTTGTCGTGCACGCGGGACAGGGCCTTCTCTGTTGCTGCCCCCAGACTCTGGAATGCTCTCCTGGTGGCTATTTGCTCCTCAGCCTCCATCGCAGCTTTTAGAAAAAGTGAAAAATCTTGGCTTTTTGCCCAGGCATTTATTTGATTCTCTGCTGCTGCTCTTTATAGTCTGTATTGCTTTTATGCTTTTGTTTTAAATTTTTAATCAGATTTGTTTAATATTTTCTTCACTTAATATTTTAATTGTGTCTTTTTCCCCATCTTGTGTTTAAATTTTTTGCTGTAAACCACCTTGGGATTGCTTTAATGAAAGGCGGTATATAAATTTAACAATCAATCAATCAATCAATCAATAACATCTGGGGACCCAATGTTGCAAATCCCTGGTCTAATACCAAGGGCGGAGCCACCATTGGGCGAACAGGTTCAAGGAACCCAGGCCAGTACCAATCCGGGGCTGCAGGCACGTCCCCCACATCTGACGTCAGACGTGCGGGGGTGTGTGTGTTATTTCAGTCCCAAACAGGCTGTGTGGCCCCATTTGGAACCCAAATCAGCCCTTGCTGCGTGGGCGGAGTGATTATCCCTGCTTTAAAGGCAGTGAGAGCCGCTCCTGGTCTCGCTACCAACGCAGCGAGGCTGATTAATCTCCCTCGCAAGCGGGCCCACACAGCCCCGTTTAGGAGAGAGATCAGCCCATGCCGCATTGGCAGCGTAGCCAGAACAGCTCTCCCTGGCCTGCCTTTGAAGCAGGGAGAATTGCTCCGGCCTGCACTGCCCAATGCAGCGCGGGCTGCTCTCCCTTCCAAATGGGGCTGTGTGGCCCTGTTCAGGAGGGAGACCACGCCCCCACGTCTGACGTCAGAGGTGAGGGAGATGCTAGCTGGGCCCCTACGTCTAACATCAGATGCAGGGGGTGGGGTCAAGAGGCTGCAACTGCGACCGCACATGAGCCGCCGCCAGCCTCCCTATGTGGCTGTCTAATACTCTTAGGACACTCCCTTCTTCTGGTGGCCTCGCTGTTCCCTCTTCTTCCTTCCACCAGGAGGTAGCTAGCACAGCTTGCAGACTTTCTGGCCACCTTCGGTCATAAAGGCAAATCGCAGGTCTGACAGACCTGCGGTTAGCCTCCATTTCCTGGCGCACTTCCAGATGATCGTCGTGATCTGTGGTCTCTGGGAGACTGCAAAGGAATTGGCTGCATGTCCCTCCTCCTTCATGTGAAGGAAAGCTGTGGCAGCCAATAGGGTAGGAGAGAGGGAGGAGCTTCCTACCCTTAACTCCGGGTTGTGCAGCTTGAACAAACTGGAGGACACTGCGGCGGAACCCGGACGACATGATGCCTGCTAACTTGGCAAAGAGGCACCTTTTTAGTGTGGTGATTCTCTTCATTTAGCAGGGGGAGAGTAACTGGCCAACCCCAGTACAACATCCCTCCAGTGGCTGTTACTGGTATCTGCCTTATGTTTCTTTTTAAATTGTGAGCCCTTTGGGGACAGGGGACCATCTTCTTGATGTATTATTTATTTTCTATGTAAACCACTTTGAGAACTTTGGTTGACAAGTGGTAAGTAAATATTGTAGTAGTAGTATCCACCCCCCAGCACAGTACCTCCAGTGACTGTTGCTGGTGTCTATCATGTTTCTTTTTAGATTGTGAGCCCTTTGGGGACAGGGATCCATCTTATTTATTTATTGTTTCTCTGTGTAAACAACTTTGGAAGCTTTTGTTGAAAAGTGGTATATAAATATTTGTTGTTGTCATCTTCAAACCTGAGGTTTTGGTGGTGAAACTCAATGCAAACCTACGGTTCAAATTCAGGTTTTGGGTTGAAAACCAACCCACGGTTTGGCGACAAAATTGCAGTTTCACACATTTGGACTAGCACAATCTTGAACCTCTGGCATGTTTGCCTCTGGTCTTCTGTTATGTCTGAAGGCAGCCACTATCTAAGTTTGTAACTTCTTCAAATAAATCTTTACTCATTTTAGACCTTAAGCAATTGCCTCAAGATCTCCACCCTGAGCTCTGTTCTCACCAAACTGGGTTTCTCTGCCAAACAAGGAGTTGATTCAAATTCTCCCCTACAGAAACTAACAGAGGAGGATGCATGCAATCTTATGTCTAAATCTCTGGTTTCTGATTTAAGGAACAATCACTATTATTAACTTCAGTGGATGCAGCATGTATACATAAAACTGTAAATTAGCTCTTCCAGGGGAGTGTTAAGGCTATATTGCTGGTGCATCATCTTTCTCTTCTCATCCCTCCAAAGTTTTGTAAGAAACTGAGAGATATGATTTAAATCTGATATTTGCATTGTTTATGGATCTGTCGTCGGCGATTTTTCAATTATATCCACTCTTTTAAGAAGGTATGAATATTTTAATAGGTATGTCATTGCTAAGTTCGAGATAAGCAACTTTAGCTAATAAAGTTAATAAACTAAAGTATTTTTTTCTTCTGGGAAATTTGAAAGTGGCAAGAACAAAGATGTGTATAGAGAGATTAAAATTATAAGACAGGATCTTAAGCTTTCCTTCAGAAACCAAAAAGGATTGTAATACAAGATTTGAGGCTTGTATCTTATCTCCAAAAGTTTGCAGCTGTTCTACACTGGGGTAACTTTGTCCCTTCATGTGTTCATTTACACTCCCTGTTGCTTTAAAAAAAATGAAGATTTTTTCCCCCTTCAGGGAAAAAAACCCATTTCCCCTCTGTAAAATTGACACAGGGAGTTTATTTAGAAGCCAACAAAGGAGCTAAAATGGTTTGCAATTATCTGTGATAAACAATACATTGTGTTTGGGTTTGTAAGATCAAAGCTTTATCATGGAAATGCCCGTCTGGTAATATTTTGTGCTGGTGTTAGGCTTTTCAATTATGCATCTCAAAGGGAACTTTTCCCTGACAAAGGCAATGAAAGAGTACTGCTTTCCCTGTGTGTTGCTTATTTCTCCCCTGTTTCATAGACCTTCAGTGCCTCTTCAAATTTAAGCCTGAATGACAGGAATTCGGGAGTTAGAAAGTTATTAAGGATGCCTCTGCAGCTAATGCAATATGCACATTTACAATACACAGAAAACATCGAGGAAACTGCAGCAATTTTAATATTTAATATGGGTTGGAGGAAATATATATATATATATATATATATATATATATATATATATATATATTTGCAAATGCAGCATATGTTAATCTATGGCTGAGAATTCATCTGGCAGTTTCCGTTCGCACTCATAATTTTTCATTTATTAGTCTCGCTTTCTCATAAACACCAGTGTATATTCAGATCTATGTCGTTGGTATCAGGTGCTACATCCAACAGGGAAGGCAGTGATTTATTACAAAGAGTGATGGACTCGAATATAAAGACCAGGAGCCTGTCTGTGGAATAAATATCGATTGTGATTTTTATCTCTACAGTGTGTCCTGACTTGATGCTCAGGACTACACTGAGAAGAAACCCAGCAAATGATATATAGAGACGCCAACTCCATCACCAAGGTATAGAGCAGTTGCTTAGTTAAGTGTCTAAGTTTTGTGTTAAGTATTTTAGAGATGGACCCTAGCCTCAGTGGTAGAGCCTCTGCAAGAAGGTCTCAGGTGCAATTCCTGGTAGGATCTCCATGTAGGCTGTGAAAGATCTCCGCCTGAAACCCTGGAGAACTTCTGCCAGTCAGAGCAGACAATACTGAGCTAGATGGACCGATGGTCTGACTCAGTGGGCATAGATTCCTATGTTCCAGGGTCAGTGATGCATTTGATGTCATATAGTTTGACCCAAAGAAATGATGTGGCTACTTTCTGGGAATGAGGCAACGACCTGGTCAGGCAGAGGCCCATTGGGCATGAGTGGTGGCCTCCAAAATGGCCACCGCCATGGACAGGCCTGGAACGGGCTGAAGACCGCCTGAACTAGGCTATTTGGAATTAAATGGAGGCCAGCGGGGGGGGGGGGAATCTCTGGAGAACCCCCTGTGGCCACGCAGAAGCCCCCGGACCAGGTGGCGGAGTTTAATTACGTTTTTTAAAAATCTTTAATTTTTTTCCTTTTTTTACGAACCCCTGAACCCAACCCGGGGGTTGTTCAGTCTGAGATTGGGTCAAACAGGGGCCAGTTCAGGGGTGGTTCTACACTGAACCATTGAACCGGCCATGTTTGATGTTGAATGGGTTCAAATTCGAACCTGTTCACATATCCTTACTGTTTATTCCAGCATAGCATGGCTCTCAGTGGTTGCTGCTGGAACAGAGGAAGTGCCTTCTACCTAGTCAGACCCTGGGTTGCTCTGGCAGTGGCTCTGCAAGGTTTCAGGTGGGAGTCTTTCCCAGCCCTACCTGGGGACGCTGCCAGGGATCGCACCTGGGACCCTCAACATGCCAAGAAGATGCTCTGCCATTGAGCGATGGCTCCATTCCCCGCCATGGTTCTTTCCCTCATATCTTTTTGTATTTAGATTGCCAGCCTTTTTGGGATAGGAACTGTTATTCTGTTTCTTTTGTTGTATAAAATATTTCAGGAAATCGTGTAAACCATTCTGAGAACCATTTTTTGGGGTTGAAAATTAGTATATAAATATTCTCATGAAATAATGATAATGATAATGATAATGATAATGATAATGATAATGATAATAAAATTCTGTGGCCATAGGGACCATAGAAATCACCATCAGCCAATTACAAAAAGCAACTTTACTGGGAACAGCCTATATTCTGCGACGATATCTATAACAATTGACAGTAAAATTCAGCCATCCCAGGTCCTTGGGAAGGACTCGATGTCTGGATAAAACAAACCAGTCAATGACACCTGTCTGACTGTGTAAAAAAAAAAAAAAGTATACGAATACTACAAATATTTTATATACCGCTTTTCAACAAAAGTTCCCAAAATGGTTTACATAGATATAAATGAAGGAATGAATGAATGAATGAATAAAAAATGAATCCCTGTCTCCAAAAGGCTCACAATACAAAAAAGAAACCTAAGACAGACACCAGCAACAGCCACTGGAGGGATGCTGTGCTGGGGATGGATAGGGCCAGTTGTTCCCCTCCTGCTAAATATAAGAGAAGCACCAATTTAAAAGGTGCCGCTTTGCTCAGTTAGCAGGGATGACAATGACGATGACAATACAACAACAACAACAACTACTACTACTACTAAAATAATTAATAAGTTTGTTAACTGTCCTAGGAAGAAAAGGAAGTTGTGTTTCTGCAGATGAAAGCTAAGCAGCTAGTAATGCTGGTGAAGGTTTGCTCCACTCTTCTCAAGTTGGGTTTCTTAAGTGAATAGAGTCAGGCTGTTGCTCTGTGTCTATTCCAAGGCAGTCATTGAACACATCCACTTTATCTTGTAAGATGGTCACCTGCCGTCACCTGCTCGGCTGCAATCAGTCAATGTTTGCGATTTAGAATTATCTTGAAGCCGCAGCATGGACGGCGTGAGAGCCTTCAGGCAGCTGCCGGTAAAGTCTGGCATTCAAAGGCTAAGCTATCAGCCCAACAGCAGAGAATTGCCCGAAAACCAAAGCAATTAGGTTTACCTAGGAAGGGAAGTCTTCCAAAGGTAATTAAAGTGGGCCAAAGGATGCATCCTGGATGAATGCAGCATTCGGCCCGGCTGGACTAGGTTGAAGTCCATCTCACCCAGCATTCGTGTCTCACAGTGGCTGCTCAGGGCTGCTGGAAGCTGATAGATAGACAAGATCAGGCATGGAGTGATAACTGGGCAGATGGGTTCAAAGAAACACAGCACAAATTGGGGATTGAAGATATGGGGTGGGTTATTAGATTTGGGAGGGTTTTAAAAAATAAAAAGAAGGGGGATTTCTTTTTTTTAAAAAATTATTTCAACTAAAGGACGAGAGCTGGTCTTGTGATAGCAAGTATGAATAGTCCCCTTTGCTAAGCAGGATCTACCCTGGTTTGCATTTGAATGGGAGACCATTCTGGGAAGAGCACCTGCCTGCTTGCATGCAGGAGGTTCTTCCAAGTCCCCTCCCTGGCAGCATCTCCAGATAGGGTTGAGAGAGACTCCTGCCTGCAACCTTGGAGAAGCCGCTGCCAATTGGTGTAGATCAGGGCTGCTCAACTTCAGCCCTCCTGCAGATGTTGGCCTACAACTCCCATAATCCCTAGCTATTGGCCACTGTGGCTGGGGATGATGGGAGTCGTAGTCCAAAAACAGCTGGAGGGCCTAAGTTGAGCAGGCCTGGTGTAGATGATACTGAGCTAGATAGACCAATGGTCTGACTTGGTATACAGCAGCTTCCTATGTTCCTATTACAGCATTACAAACAATGTAACATAATCAAAATTATGAATTATGTATATGTATAACTGAAAAAAGAAAACAATGATTTTTAAAAAAAAAAAACCCTTAAGCATTGAATTTAACATAATTGGCCAAAACAAAAGGGAAAAAAGGGGAAGGGGGGCATCTTCTAAGCATATATTTCTTTGAAATGTGAACAATTCATTAAAATTGGACCGTATTGCTGAAAACTCCTCTTCTTTACCTTTCTGTCAAAAAACAAAAACAAAACCCAGTTCAAATGCTGACAAGGAATACCTATTGGTTATCCAAGGATGTAATTCAGGAGTAAATTTATCCTTTCAGTGCTGTATCATCATTCTTTAGGTAACCCCCCCCCCCAACGATAAAAGTTCTGGAATTTTTCTCACAGGTCAGATGGATTGACTATAGCTCTGTGCTGGGGCTGGGTAGGGCCAGTTGCTCTCCCCCTGCTAAACATAAGAGAATCACCACTTTCCAAGTGGTGCTTTGCTCTTTGCTCAGTTAGCAGGGGTTTGAGTATCTGAGCACTGTACACATCACTTACTTGGAAGGAGATGGAGAGCAGGTGGGTACAGAGTTGGACCAGACTATCAAAACTCTTTTAGTGGTTTTTCATACCACCATTTTCACCTGGAAATGTTAAGCTGTGGAAATTTTCAATAGGGATGAAGCACATCTAACATTATTAATTATTACATGATCCAAATGTTTGTCTTCTGGCAACTTTTTGTTCAGTGGCCTTTAGTGAGATGCTCTGGGGACCAAGGCAATGAAGATGATTCATTCAGTGTTGGGTTTATTCGCGAGACCTGAGATACTTGGTAGTCTCTCCAGTTCCGCAGATCTCTCTCTCTCTCTCTCTCTCTCTCTCTCTCTCTCTCTCTCCTCCCTTCTCCCCTCCCTCCCCTCCAATAAAGTGGCAGAACAAACCTTCAGCAGCTGTTTGCCAGCGGGCACGGAAAATGTGCCTGCTACTCCGTTAGCAAACACGATAATACTAAAGCAGTTGCTAATTGAGCAGAATTCTGTCCGATTAATTTTCTATAGCACAAATGAGGAAACCTGGGAGGAAGCTACCACGAATCCATGGTGAGGTTCATGCCACTGATCTCTCAGCATAAAGGCTAATAAACTGCTGTGTTTACACAAAATAATCGCATGGTTTACTTAGTTCTTCTAGACGTAACTGCATCTCTCAGTTAGATTTGCAGATAGGGTTCTAATGACTTCTAATGACATCCCCACAACTAGTTCCCTTACGGAATGTCCATAATTCAGATCATATCTCACTTAACCCACACACGTTATAGGTAGTTGTGTTGATCCATTAGGGAAAACCCCCAGATATTATTTTTATGGACTAACATGCTCCTTGTTTTTTTGGTTTTTTTTAGTGAGATGAACCGTATTATGGGACATAAGAAGCTGCCAAGTTTGGAGAGAGACCATTTAGCTCAGTATTGGCTACAATACCGTCAGTATTGCCTTCCAGTTTTATCTTTGGAGCAGACATCAAAAGCCACTTTACGCAAAGATGTAGTCTCCTTGCGGGCAGATGAACGATCTAGATTTGTTCTTCTAGAAGAGCACTGGTCTTGTATGAACAAGCTCCCATGATGGGACCTGCAATTCAGCCACATCTGGAAGACCACAGGTTGGGAACCCCCTTTCTAAATACATGCATGAGACTCTGAATAAATAAATAGTTAAGTGTGACATAAATCATTCCAAAGTTTACGAGATACCTGCTGCCCTGATACCCTTTAAGGTATCATTGTTACCCATGAAGATTAAGCTACCATTAGGATTAAGTTGCCATTAACAGGGGCGTAACTACCATTAGGCAAGGGGAGGCAGTCGTCTTGGGGGCCCACTGCCTCGAGGGGGCCCCCAGAGGCACATCACATCACTCCCTATTCCGCCCACATGTTGCACCCCCTATGAATTATGTTGAGTCTCTTGGAGATCGGCAGGAGCAGAGAGTAAAAAAAACTAGATTCAATGTGAACTGGATATTCACTGTATTCATAATGGGGATGTGAGTGTGAGTGCACTATATATTTGTGAAGTGTGTTTGTGTGTGTATATCAGTGAGGGGCCCATTTTAAAATCTTGTCTCTGGGCCCACTGCAACCTTGCTACGCCCCTGGCCATTAAGATACACTTAATGATACCCTCTGCCCTGGCAAACCAAATGGTGGCTAGCCAGCTCCCTCAAAACTTTACCAGGAACTTTACAAGACTTTTTGTCCTGCTCCAAACTGCTTAGCCTTTTAAAAAAGAAAGAAATGAGAGATTTCTGCCAGGCTGCAGAAAGACAGCTGGCTGAGCCTACTCCTGGCTTACCCCAGCCTGAAGGCAAAGCGCGCTGTTCATTTTCATGGTTGCTTAACCACTAGAGTCTGTGTTTACCTGCTAAATGGCACCTCAGCCTTGCTGCTGGCCGGCTCCTGAATTCTCATTACACCAACAGTCAGGGAATGTAGCTCCAAAGGAATCCAGACACACCTTGATTTATTTTATTGTTTAAATTCAGAGCCCTTCCAGTGCACTACTGCCCAGGATGACTTAGATTAATAACATAGAGACCATAAAGAATAAAAATAAAATAGATTCAATATGTATTTAAAAGGTCAGATATAAGCAGCACATAAAACTTTAAGAAGCCTCTCTAGAAAGACATGCCTTGAATTATTTTTTTTTTAAAAAGATTGAGGGTGGAAGCATGGCAAAGCGCTTCTGGGAGGGTGTTCGAACTCTGAGGAGCCACAACCGAAAAGGCCCTGTCTCTAGTCCTTACCAGCTGGACCTCCATTCGGGCCATAGATGCCACATTTTATTTATTTATTTATTGAATTTTTATACCGCCCCTCCCAATTTGGCCCAGGGCGGTTTACAAACAAAACAAAAACTGTTAAAATCAGTCAACAACAAAAACAAAAATCTTAAAAACACCATAAAACAATTTAAAAACCCTACCCCCCCACCCAGTACATTAAAATGGAGGGCCCTGGCAGGTTCATATGGGCAAATGTGGACAGAGAGGTAAACAGAGAAAAGGAAGTCTGGTGGGAATATCTCGAAATTGATTCACGAAATCTCGGACCTCTCACTCCACTTATTATCTTGAATCTACAATTCCACCTCAAATTGGGTTTGATCCAAGGAGAATTGCACCCTCTCAATCACTACACTGGATCACAGGAGGAGAGCTGGTCTGGGAGGAATGCTGGTTTTGTGGTAGCAAGGATGAACTGTCCCCCTTGCTAAGCAGGGTATGCCTTGGTCTGCATTTGGATGGGAGACATGTGAGCGCTGTAAGATATTCCCCTTACAGGATGTGTCCACAGTTTAGCGACAGGGCCTCTGCTTGGCATGCAGGAGGTCCCAGGTACACGCTGGCATCTCTGGGTAGAGCTGGGAGGGACCTCTGCCTGACACCTTGGAGAGTTGCTGCCAGTCAGTGTAAATAATACTGCGCCAGATGGATTAATGGTCTGGCTCAGGATAAGGCAGCTTCCTATATCCCTATCACTCATGGACTCAAGTGCCCCTTATTGCCCTTCATTTTAATTCCTTCTGGGTCCTCATAATACATTCTGGGGCGTGGCAAGGTGGGAATGCCCCCCGAGGCAAGAAGTAAAGATGGATCACCCCCACCTCCCACCTTTTTCTCCACCCTCTGTGTCTTTGCTGTAGAAGAACTTCTAAGGACATGGTGAAAACCAAATCATTCTCCACACATCTTAAAGGTAAAGCGTGCCGTCAAGTTGATTTCCACTCCTGGCGCCCACAGAGCCCTGTGGTTTTCTTTTGGTGGGAGGGGTTGACCATTTCCTCCTCCCACGCAATCTGAGATGATGCCTTTCAGCACCTTCCTATATCACTGCTGCCCCATATAGTACCAGTGGGGATTCGAACTGGCAGCCTCTGGCTTAGTAGTCAAGTCATTTCCCCACTGTGCCATTAGGTGGGTATGTCACACATTCCCTCAAGTTGGATTCCTGCGTATGCTTCCTTGAGAGTAAGACCTGTTGAATACAATGGAAGTGGATTCTTTAAAAAAATAAATGCATGGGACTGTCAGAGGTGCTGTTATCCCTGGACATTGGAGCTGTCGTCCAGGGCCTCCGCACCCCTTGGGGCCCCCCAAATCCTCATTACTCTGTCCTGGGTGGTGTGGTCGCTGCTGGCCCACACTGTGCCGTGGCTGAGTATGATTGTGAGACGGGGTTTGGGGGGCAGATGGGGGAAAGAAATATGTGGGTTGGGAAGATGTGAAGTTGTGTGCGGAAATATGCGTTCTGCTAATGCATATTTGCATCAGTATACCTGTTTTATATTCGTACATTCGTGTGAGTTCATTTGCTGTTTGTGCCCTCAAGAACCCACATGGTAACCATACTGCATGTGTCACAGTGTGTGTGTGTGTGTGCTGGGGGGCTGGCGGCTCCAAAGGCCTTTAGGTTCAGGCTCCAAAATTACCTAGGTGCACCTCTGACTGTGCAATTAGTGTCACATATGTGCAGATTTAGACAATGTAGCCCTTTCATTGGCAGCCTCGTGTGTGGTTTGGTTAGTCATGGTCACCTAAAGACCTTTAGAAGGGAATTCACAATGGTTATTATGCATAGCCAATCAGTGCTAGTGTATAGACGAAGCGAAGAGGAAGCAGACAGTATTGGACTCTTAAGTAAAATATGGACATACGTGCCCAGGAATGAGTCATCTTTCTCTGTCACATCACATTTTCATACAGCACTGTATAAATATATATCACTGGCTACTAGACGGACACCCAATAAATCCTAGTTTTAAATGAAGATATTGCTAATGTTGCGCTGAGCTTGCCAGCGTCATTCATTGTTTGTGATCTTGTCCAAAAATAAACCAGTTTGGGAGAATAGTGGCAATTAGGCGAATAGTAGGAATTTCAAATAGCAGACTAGGCATTGCTGATGAATCTTTTGGTAGGATTCAAAAACTGATCTCTCACAAGAGAGAGCCTTGTGGCACCTGGAAGTTGAGGGGATTTATTGTGGGGTCAGCTTTTGTGGACTGGAGATATGCCACAGATGCACAGAGTTGATATCACACACACACACACACACACACACACACACACACACACACACACGTACACTCCAAGGGAAAGAGTTGTGGTATGCAAAGACAAGGCAGTGGAGTGGAATCAGGAATGTTAATAGTTTAATGAAATCGAGATCATGTACAGAGAGGCAAGTGCAGACTGCTTTGCAGTGCTCTTGCTACTGGTTGTTTGTTAGCCCCGCCTTTACTCCAGGACTGGAATACTGGAATACATGCATGGTGTAGAGAAAGTGGATAGAGGGAAATTCTTCTCCCTCTCACATCACACCAGTACCAGGGGTCATCCCATGAAACTGATTGCCAGGGAATTTAGGACCAGCCAACGGAAGTAATTTTTAACACAACGCATAATCAGCTTGTGGAATTCTCTGCCACAAGATGTGGTGACAGCCAACAACCTGGATGGCTTTAAGAGGGGCTTGGATAACTTCATGGAGGAGAGGTCTATCAACAGCTACTAGGCAGAGGGCTGTAGGCCACCTCCAGCCTCAAAGGCAGGATGCCTCTGAGTACCAGTTGCAGGGGAGTAACAGCAGGAGAGAGGGCATGCCCTCAACTCCTGCCTGTAGGCTCCCAGTGGCATCTGGTGGACCACTGTGTGAAACAGGACTAGATGGGCCACCTTGCGCCCGATCCAGCAGGGCTGTTCTTATGTTCAAGTAACTAGAGCCCCATTCAAAAACTGGTGTGGATCAAAGAATGGCTTAACCAAAAACACCACAACATGCACCCAATAAATGCAAGAGATCTGTTGCTTTTCAGTGGAACACTAAAGAGCAAGTGGATGCAAATCTGGCATTTTAAAAAATGGTAACACCCAGTGGGAGAACTCTTCTGGGACACTTTACTACTAACAATCACCTGAGAGGGCTCTACTTTGCCTGCCAATGCCTGCTGAGGCCCATTTGTTGAGTACAAGGGACAGGGCCTTCTTGGTGGTTGCCCCCAGGCTGTGGAACTTGCTCACAGATGAGATCCACATGGCTCCCTCTCTCCCAGCCTTTAGAAGGAAATTGATTGGCTTTTTAAAAGCCAAATTTTGGGTTACGGCCCATTTGACTCACAAGTATACCCCTGAGGTTCTGGCCACCCTTAACAAAGCCTTTCTGTATTTATTTTATTTGTTTATATGTATATTTTTAAAATGAATTTTAAAAAAATGAAATATACAATACAATTCTCATCTGTGAGCAAGTTCCACAGCCTGGGGGCAACCACCAAGAAGGCCCTGTCCCTTGTAAACAAATGGGCCTCAGCAGGCATTGGCAGGCAAAGTAGAGCCTTCTCAGGTGATTGTTAGTAGCAAAGGGTCCCAGAAGAGTTCTCCCACTGGATGCTGCCATTTTTTAAAATGCCAGATTTGCGTCCACTTGCTCTTTTGCATAAAGGCTGATGTGTCCATCCCATATAGACAGTAGAAGGGACAGTATCGTTAAGCTACGCAAAATATCTCTCTGACCTTGTAGCTCAGGACCTGGTATTAAATCTGCTAATAGCACTATTATTTCCACTTGAGAATTTTCCCTTGAGGTACAAAGGACCAGGCTCAAACTATCATACTTCAGACACATTATGCAAAGACCCAGCTCCCTTGAGAAGTCCATAATGGTGGGAAAAGTGGAAGGAAAGAGAAGAAGGGGACAACCGGCAACAAGGTGGATGGACCTGATCACGACAGCAATGAATGCATCACCGAGAGACCTCAAAGGCCAAGTGGAAGACAGATCATCCTGGAGAGAATCTATCTATGTGGTTGCTAAGAGTCAACACTGACTTGATGGCACTTAATCAGCCAATCAATCAACCAATAGCACTATGAGTAGACATTGCCCCCAAATGAAATTGCCACGATCTCTTGTTAAAAAAAAAAAAAAAAGATGGCTTCATAGGCTTCTAAATAGTTTGGAATCCATTAACAAATTTAACTAGACATTGAGATAGTAAACAAATACTAATTTCTAGAGATGCGCACAAAATTTTTCTGATTCATTTTGATTTCAAATCAAATTCTGAAAATTCATTTCAAATTTGAATCAGATTTGATTCTGGTTTGAACATTCAATTTGATTTTGAATAGAGTTCGAATCAATTTGACCCTGTTTTGGTACCTTTTTTTAACCAATCGGGGGCCTGAATGGTATTAAAAAGGTGCCAAATGGCTCTTAATTTGAATTTGAATTGATTTTTGAAAATATTTGAATTGAATTGCCCTTTTAATGGGTGATTTGATTCAAATTTGAATCACTCAAATCACCCAGATTTGATTCAAATGGATTCAGATTTGAACTGATTTGCACATCCCTACTAATTTCCAGCTAAAATGGTCTGTTTCTGTGTCAAATCCGAATTATCAGGTGGGGAGTCTGATCATTTATTATCAGTGTTGTAAGTGGATTGTGTTGCATTATCCTGACTGAGTTTGTTTTTGTGTCTTATTTTTTAAAAAAAAACACGATTTTCTAAAAAACCATGCAAATATGATGAGCCATTTCTATTATTTGTCCTTATTATATGCAAAGCCTGAACCTTCAGCATTGACGGCGAAGCTGCCCTGAAACAGTATGATTTATTTAGGGTAATGAGTCTGAGATAAATGCAAAATATTCCGGAGCCTCTTTCCATGAACTAGAGACTGTCACTTATATTAAAGAAATCCATTACATACCTTCAAATAAATGCACAGCTATATATCTGGAAATTATCTCCTAAACAGGGAGTTTGTCGCAGACTTATTGGCTCATATCATCCTTATTGCGTTATCACCATAAGTCATTTTCTCTAAAAGCAGGATGGAGGAGGTGAAGGTTTCCATGAGGGGGCTGCTGGTTGCAATGTTTTTCAGGCCATTTATATCATCATTAAGTCTGGCTGAAGGTTGGAGCATCTCTGTGTTTGCTACACTCAAGGCTGACAGCCATTACCAATGAGTAGAAGCATCAATTCTGTTTGCCGGCTGAGAGGTTTAGCGTTTAGTTTGTTTCAGCTTGCTGGGAGTAGCTAAACTGTAACTAGGGGTGCAATGATCCTTATTGTACTTTGGAGGGCTCACTGCCATCCAGAGCCCTGTTCCCTCACTTGCTTGCCTCCTCACTGCTCCCTTACATGCCCTTCTCCTTGTCAAAACTCCCTGAGGCGGGGACTCGGCTTTTAGCTGCCCATTGTGGGGATTTATTGCACTGCAACAGCTTTGGAGGCAGTAGGCCCCTTATAATCTTCCTATCAGCAGGGAAGCCAATAATTATTCTGGATGGGACCAGAATAGGCCTGGAGCCCCAAATCTGCTGTAGTGCAGCAAGTCATCACAAGGCCAGTGGTAAGCAGAGGCCCAGACGCAGGGAAATCTGACACAGGGAAGGGCAAGTGAGGGAGCAGTGATGCCATGGAAGTGATGGCACAGGGATCTGGTTGGCAGTGAGCCCTCCCAAATAAGCAAATATGCTCAGTCAGAGAGGGAAGGTGAACAAACAGAACTCCAGTGAGCTAGCTTTTAATTTTGCTAAGACTGCATTCCCATGTAATGCGGAACCGCGGGTCCAATAAACCCAGGTTTCCACTCCCCCTGCTCTCCCTTCCGAATTCAGACATAAGAGAGAGTGATCCCTCTGCAGTCAGCGAGACTGCAAAGAGGAGGGGAACTGGTTGTGTGGGCTTCCTTCATGACTGAAGAACAGAACGCACAGCCAATCATGGCTGGAGTTGAGGGACGAGCTTCCTCCCGGTTGAAGGGGATGCAGCCTGTGGTTCTGCATTCAGTTGCGGCAAAGGGTTCAGATTGGAGTAAAAAAACCTGAAACCTCAGGTACGTCGCAGTATGGAACCACATTTGCACGCATTCTCACACTATGCCTCTGTCCCATTCAAAACCAGTTCTGTGTTATGTGCGAATGCGGACTAAGTGTCAACTTTTAATCCCCCCTCCCCGAACCAAAACCAAGCTAAGGTATCCACATGGAGTTGATCTGCCGGTGCAATTATGGATGCTGCTCCTCTGGGTGTGTTAAAAGGAGAATTCTTTTAATTATTTTATATCATGAGTATTTGATATTGCAATAAGTCTAATTGCAACATTAAAAATATTTAGCTCCTGCCGTTCAGCAAAAAAGTTCTCAAAGCGTTTCATGTAGCAAAAACTTTGCTATGAACCACGCCGCCCATTGAGATCATCAGGAAAGGTTCATTTGCTGTTGCCATCGGCTCGTCTGGTGGCTACTCAGGGACAGGTGTTCTCCGTTGCTGCCTCGAGGCTTTGGAACATGCTCCCTGCTGAAATAAGAGCCTCCCCATCTCTTACAACTTTAAAAAGGCAGTCAAGACACATTTGTTCACCCAGGTTTATAATTAGATACTAGATGGGGCTGAGAGAGACTCCTGCCTGCAACCTTGGAGAAGTCACTGCCAGTCTGGGGTAGACAATACTGAACTAGATGGACCAAGGGTCTGACTCAGTGTAAGGCAGCTTCCTATGTTTCTATGTAACGTTGTTTTAAGTTTTAAATTGTGTGTTTAAACCTTTTTATTTGCTGTTTTTATTGTATTGTTGTAAACAGCCCAGAGACTTGCATTTTGGGCAATATATAAATATGTTAAATGAATGAATGAATAAAAGTGTTTCTTGTCTCAAAAGGACACACAATCCAAAAAGAAACACAAGGGAGACCTGAGCAACAGCCACTGGAGGGATGCTGTGCTGGGGTTGGATAGGGCCAGTTGCTCCCCAGTGTTTAAGGTGCCAAAGGGGGCTCTAGAGATGGCTAGCAGGAAATAGGCCCTGTTAGCCGCTTTGAATGTTTTGTATAGTAGGGATGGGCCCGGACCGGTCCGGAGGCCATTGAAAAGGCCTCTGGACCAGTCCGGACCAGTCCAGACCTGGATGGTTCTGTTTGGGTGGGGGGTACCTTTAAGAGCAGCGGGAGGGTTTACTTACCCCTCCTGCTGCTTTCCCGCTCTGCCGCCGTAATCTTAAGAGTAATGGGGGCGGCAGGATACCTCCCTGCCGCCCCTTCCCCGATGTTGCTCTTCAAAAACTCCCAGTAGTCCTTTGCACGTGCGCACGTCACAGAGATGTGAAGCCCGCGCACGATGTGCGCGTGTGCAAAGGACTACTGGGAGTTTTTTACAGTAACAGCGGGGAAGGGGCAGCAGGGAGGTATCCTGCCGCCCCAATTACTCTTAAGATTACGGCGGCAGAGCGGGAAAGCGGCGGGAGGGGTAAGTAAACCCTCCCGCTACTCTTAAAGGTACCCCCCACCCCAGTGCCGGACCGCAGTATAGGCAAGTGAGGGCAATCTCTCTCTCTCTCTTCTGAGGTCTCATATGATTCTGGACAAGAGGTGGTGCTGGCCGAAATGTGATGACATGACATTTCTTGACGTCTTGAGCTGTCCAGTGCTGTAACTAATGGGTGCTACAGGATGGGACGTTAGCTCGGTGGCAGAACATCTGCTTTGCATGCAGGAGGTGCCAGGTTCAATTCCCGACATTTCCAGGTAGGATGAGGAGAGGCTCCTGCCTGCAACCTTGGAGAGCTGCTGCCAGTCAGTGCAGACAGTACTGAGCTAGATGGACCAAGGGTCTGACTCAGTAAAAAGAAGCTTCCTACGCTCCTCGGGAAATCCTTCCATTGGAAGTTTGATGGAGCTTTATCTGTTCGGGGATGGGGCTGAAGCTCAGAGGTAGAGCACCTGATTTGCATGGAGAAGGTCCCAGGTTCAATCTCTGGCAGCATCTCCAAGTAGGGTTGGGAAAGAGAAGACTCCTGCCTGAAACTCTGGAGCTGCTGCCAGTCAGTGTAGGCAACAGTGAGCTAAATGGACTAGAGGTCGGATTAGGTATATGGCGGCAGCTTCCGACCTTCCTACAACCTGCAGTCCCTAGTCCTGTGTTGGTCTTATGGAGCCAACAGCCTGACGGTTTGCTTCCAGTATTGTAAAAGCTAATTAGAGCCTCATTTCACTCGCTCCCTGTTTATGGTACCCGAAGGGATTCTTAACCATATTACGTCTCCATGGCGTCCATCAGTCTTTTCCTGGCCCTGATAATGCCAATGTGTTTTGAGCTCATTCCTTGCTGCTTCTTATAAACAGGAGGAAATGCTTCCCAATGGGGTGCAACATTCCAGGGGCCCAATCCTTGCATTACCCCCTGCTAACTGAGCAAAGCGGCACCTTTTAAAAATAGTGATTCTCCTTATTGAGCAGGGGGAGAGCAACTGGCCCTATCCATCCCCAGCACAGCATCCCTCCAGTGGCTGTTGTGGGTGTCTATCTTATGTTTCTTTTCTTTAGATTGTGAGCGCTTTGGGAACAGGGGACCATTTTATTTATTTATATCTATGTAAACTGCTTTGGGCAGTTTTGTTGAAAAGCAGTATATAAATATGATTATTATTACTATGATGATGATGATGATGATAATATTTACACACAGTCTACCAGATTTTATTGACTGAATTTGTTACTTTAATTATTGGGCCCTTCCCAAGGTTCTAGGACAACTAAAGAAGAATTAAAGATATTGTTGTAGTATTTGTGATGTCCCAAGTAGTGTGGCCTTCTGTATTTGATGTGTTGAAATATTATCAATGCCCAAGGTGTTCAAGCTCATGATGATGATGAAGAAGGTCTATCAAGGTAGCCAAAACAGTAGGGTGGAATCACAGGGAGGATGAGAAAAAGGGCAGCTGTTTCTCTTTCTTGAGATCTTTTTCGAGGCAGATCTGGCCACAGTTACTCACACCCTAGTCACTTCACAGTTGGATTACTGTAACACACTCTACGTGGGCCTGCCCTTGAAGAATATTCAGAATATTCAGAATATGCAGCTAGAGCAAAATGCAGCAGCTAGGATTTTATCTGGAGCTGCCTGCTGGGATCATTTTACACCCATTCTGAAAGAACTGCACTAGCTACCAATTTGTTTCTGGGTCCAATTCAAGGTGCTGTTTTTGATCTTTAAAGCCCTCAATGGTTTGGGCCCTGGATATCTGAAGGACTGCCTGCTCCCAAGGGTTTGTGTCTGCTTGACAAGATCATTGGAGGGGACTCTGCTCTATGTGCCAACGGTGAAAGAAGCTTGGCTGTCATGCATGTGGGACAGGGTCTTCTCAGTCATGGCCCCTGGGCTTTGGTATGCTCTCCATCACAGCTTTTAGAAAACAAGTAAAAAGTTGACTCTTCCCCCAGGCGTTTATATGAGAGTACTCTACAGTTTTCACTGCTGCTGCTTTGGTGTTTTTTTTTTGTGTGTGTGTTACTGTTTTATATAGGTTTGCCAACTTTTAAATAGAGATGTATTATTTTTATATTTAATGATTGCACTTTTAATTTGTATTTCAGTTACAATTTTTTATTATATTGTAAACCAATTTGGAATTATTTTAATGAAAAGTTCACCCCTCTCTCCCTCCCTGATTGGCTGTGCAGGTTGTCCTTTAAGCAAGAAAGAAATCAACTCCCATTCTCCAGTATGTCCGAATGCAGATGTAAGAAACTGCAGGTCCATTGGAACGCGGTTCTACAATACATATGAATTCAGCCTAAGAACTTCGGTCCCCACACATGGTACTGACTAGGGATGTGCACAAATAGATTTGTTTGATTTGATTTGTACCCCAATCTAATCACCCCTGATTTGTTTTTGGTCTAAATCTGGCCAGCTAGCACAGGGGTGATTTGTTTTGTCCACAAATCTCCTGAAATAGATGGCCTCCTTAAGTAAAAACCCCTCCTTTGACCTGCCCGTCCCTTGTCCCTCCTTTGACCCTTCCCCTAGGCAATGCGGGGTCAGACACCCCTGGCTACACAAGATTTGAATGGAAACGAGCCAATCTGGAAGGAAGGGAAATTGCACACTGTAAGTCACCAATCTGAAGCTTGGGAGGGTGGGATTTTCAAAATACTTTTCTGACACAAAATTGAGGTCTGAATCTACAAATTTTTCAGGTCCGAAATCTGGACGATTTGTTTTGGACCCAAATCTGGCCAGCTAGCACAGGGGCGATTTGTGGAGAGGTAGATTTGGGTACAAATCATTTTGTACTTGAATCGATTTGCACATCCCTAGTACTGACCACCCCGGCTGGCTCCTGTATGAATAAGGAGGTTCTGCCTTCCCTGCCTTCCTGCCTTCTTAGTTCAAGCTACTGAAATACATTGATCAGCATCTTTCCTGGCCTGGATCTGAGTCGTCCAACAGAAAGAGCGACAACAGACTGAAAGACTTTAGAGCAATACAAATGACAGGCCATTCCTTGTGAGAAACACTCATTGCTTGCTAGATTTTCCATGAACCTGAGTAAAAAGTAGGGACTTCTCTCTTTGTGTGGAACCTTTGCTCTTTTCTTTCTTCGCGACTTCTGATTTTCGTTTTGCAATAATTTACGAGCTTCCTCCAACACCAGAAAATCAATTCTGAGTCCTTTTAAAAGACTCGAACACAAAATTTAAGAGCTACATGTTTCTAGTAAAAGAGCAGGGACCAGAGGGCAGGGAATGGATCTCAGAGTAAGCGCCGATCGTAAGTGTGTGTGTGTGTGTGTGTGTGTGGTAGAAATTCATGCAGAGTTAGCTAGTTCCTTGGCAGCAGAGGAATGGACCATGATGCCCAGTGATTATACCTGGAGCAAGAAAGGAATGGGACTTCTTGGACCATAGGAAGCTGCCTCATACTGAGTCAGATCATTGGCCCATTTAGCCCTGAATCCTCTACTCTGACTGGCAGCAGCTTTCTAGAGTCCACACAGATCCCACCCACTTCCTGATCGTGTAACTGGAGATGCCAGGGGTTGAACCTGGGACCTTCCGCATGCAAAGCAGATGCACTACCACTGAACTACGGGCCCATCCCGTGTTGGAAACAGGATCCTGGCCTAGGAGGACCTTTGTGACAGAAAGAACTGTTCTCATGATTGGAACAAGGGTAGGAGAAACCCCCTACCTGGCTTTGGGAGCTGGGCGCACTCCTCAAATTTGATCATGTGTGAGATAACAGCCAGGTTGGAGGAGGTGGGGAGCTTGCTTGCCAGAACCAGAGTCAGATCTTTATTACGGTCATTGACTAGAACAGAGCTTGCTTATCTGCTGTCACGCACGTGCCTGTGACCACAGTCACCAACTGCCTCCCTTCCTCTGCTTCTGTACAAATTCTATTGGTGGCCTCAGAAGTCCTGGCGAAAGGGTTCATTATCACTCAATTCCTCCGCCAGCAGTCAGGGAGAGTAGGGATGTGTGAGCTGGCTCGAGGTCGAGCTGGCTTGCACTCGAACTGGCCCGGCTCCAAGGATCACCCTTGAGCTGGACCGGGCCTGGTTCTGCTCGAAGTTGAGCCAAATCTGGCGGTCTGGTCCAGGCCCAGTTTGGCCAGACCCCACCGCAGCTGCAGCAGCGCCCCCTGAAGCTCCACATTGGAGGTAAGTCCACCATTTCTTTTTGTTACATTTTTTCCCATCCCCCTCCCCTGAGCCGGGCCTGAACCGGTTTGGATTAGAGCCAGACCAAGCCTGGTTCTAGTGTGCACAGGACTGGACTGGACCCCATGCAGTTTGAGTCTGGTTCTACTCGAACTAAACTGGGTTTTCTGGTTTTGTGCACACCCTTAAGAGAGAGGGGTCAGATCGCTCCACGCCAGGAGTCTCTAGGGCCAAATCACTCCCATCGCTCCAGACCTCCCAACCTTAAATAAAGCCTTGCAATCAGGTCAATCCCAACCACCCTCTCTTGATTCCTCCCTCTCCAATCTAGCTGCCTCCACCCTTCCTCCTTCAGCTGTTGCCTGTCTCACCGGCTGTTGAGGCCCTGCTTTATCCTCTTCATCACCAAGGGCCAACCTGCTGGCCCATGCTGGCCCATCTACGGTCTGTTGGTTCCCTGGCCACTGGGGAAGGTCCCAGTTGGCTTTGACTGTACCTGGGAGTGGTGCAGCCTCCGTCTTCTCGGCCCCACAACTGGGTGAGTAATCACGCCCCTCCCCTATGGCCAGCAGGAAGGCCAGCTGGGTAGGATGGTTTTCCCTCCTACCTCATTTTGAAACTGGGGATGGAATCTGGGTAGGGTGTGCTCATCCTACCCAGCTGGGGTTGCATGGATGAGCAAACTCCCTGCTGCCAAGCTTGCTTGCTTTCTTTCTTTCTTTCTTTCTTTCTTTCTTTCTTTCTTTCTTTCTTTCTTTCTTTCTTTCTTTCTTTCTTATCTAACACACGACCAAATTTCAGGAGTGTGCACAGCTCCGAACTAGGGTAGAAGGCTTCTCCTACCCGAATCATCATCATCACCATCACCATCAGCCAACTACAAAAGATGACTTTACTTGGAACAGCCTACATTTTGCGGCGATATCTATAACAACAACAATAGTGATAAAAAAAATTCTGGCATCCCAGGTCCTTGGGAAGGACTCGATGTCTGGATAAAACAAACCAGTCAATAACACCAGTTTGACTGCAACCAAGAAAGAATAATAAAAATAAATAAAACTGATAAAATATTATTATTAATAATAAGAAATGAATAATAAAATGAACATAATTAAGTAAGTAAGTAAGTAATTAAAAGATTTAATATACTGCCCAATCCACAGACTCAGGGCAGTGTACAAAGCAGGAACAGCATCTGAGATTTTTTTTTAAAAAAAAAAGATTTTATAGCGCAAATGCCTGGCAGAAAAGAAATGTCTTCAATAAGGTCTTAAAGGCTGAAAGGGAGGAGGCAGACCGAATCTTGGACTCGGAAGCAAACAGGTAACCAGTGCAGCGACTGCAGAAGAGGAGTCACACTATCATATCTTCTAGTGCCCATAAGCAAGCGGGCTGCCGCATTCTGGGCTATAATAATTGAGAATTCATGTCTGCATTTGGTGTAAACATTTTGGGCTTTAGTCAGGGCTTCAGGTCTGCCGTCACTTGCAAACATGGATGCCTATTATTCAAATACATCTTTCCCGGAAGCCGTCTCTGAAGGACGGCCATTAGCTTTTAAAAACAAGGACATGGCCACGTACGAAACCAACACATTTTCTGGAGCCTCTCGCTCTTTGTTGTGGTTGCATGCCGGAGCCGACAATCGAGTCTGCTTTGTGCTTGGCTAAATAGACTCTCGCAGCAGGAAGAGGGAAATGAAAAGGATTTATTGAATGGCAGTCTATCAAAGGTCAAGTATATAAAACAAATTCCTTTTTATTTCAAGTAGACAGAGATAATCTGGGCAGCCGTCTTGACTTCCTTGTAGCAAAAGCCTCCCTTTATATATATATATAAAAGGAATAAAAATGTCAGAGGCAGGCAGGTGAGAGCTCATCTTCTTAGGGGGGAAATTGACATCAGCACACTTGGCAAACAAGCGCAGCATAGTTAATGCGTACATATTTATTGCAATATGGCTTTATTACCGGGACGTTTATTATTCCGTATAGCACAGGAGTGAACAGAAAGGACAGAATGCTCTTGTTAACAGCAATGCTGTTTAATTGGCTCCCTCAGATTCTCTTGCCTTTCCCTGCTTCGCTTGGAAATGGTTGTGTTTGGCAAGGGGATACAAACCAGAGCGGCTGTGGCACACACCTTCGGGTCACCTTGAGTACGATTGTTCCTCTCTCAGCACTGCACCCAAGCTAGCGGGGCACTCGGAATTCTGTACATAAGTAGCTGCTTTCTACTGAGTCAGGCCCTTGGTGCGTCAAGCTCAGTATTGTCTACTCTGACTGGTAGCAGTTCTGCATTTTCAGCCTCATTGGGTGATGCCAGAAATTGAGCCTGGGACCTTCTGAATGCAAAGTATGCATGCTATCAGCTACAGACCCACCCTGGCCGGGTGATAGATAGGGGCCTTTTCTAGCCCAACCTACAGATGTCGCTGGAGATTGAACCTGCGACTTTCTGCTCGCAAAGCAGATGCTTTGCTACTGAGCTACGGTCCCTGTTTCCAAAACCTCAGCAATCTATAAGGAAGAGAGAAACAGGGATTCTCTGGGTGCAGAGCCAGAAATAGTGCAGTTAGAGAGAGACCTGATGGTCTAATTGGAGAGGAGGGAAAATGTATTGGGTTCTTTAAAAACAAACAAAGCCAGTGTGATTTGGTAGTCAGAGCACTGGACTAGAACCTGGGTCCAGATCATCATTCTTTTGATGACCTTGGGCCAGCCTACCTCACAGGGCTGTTGTGAAGATAGGAGAGGTGGGGGAGGCCATTTCATATGGGGAGAAGCAGTCCTTCAGTTATTAATTATTATTAATTATTATTAATTCGATTTCTATACCGCCCTTCCAAAAATGGTTCAGGGTGGTTTACAAAGAGAGATAACAAACAAATAAGATGGCTCCCTGTCCCCAAAGGGCTCACATTCTAAAAAGAAACATAAGACACACACCAGCAACAGTCACTGGAGGTCCTGTGCTGGGGGTGGATAGGGCCAGTTACTCTCCCCCTGCTAAATAAAGAGAATCACCACGGCAAAAGGTGCCTCTTTGCCCAGTTGCCTTTGTCCTAATCCATTTAGCTACTGAATGGTACATAGGAATCTGCTAAGTCAGACCAGTGGTCCATCTAGTTCAGTATTGTGTGCTCTGACTGGCAGCAGCTCTCCAAGGTTTCAGGCAGGAGTCTTTCCCAGCCCTACCTAGGGACGCTGCCAGGGATTAAACCTGGGACCTTCTGCATGCAAAGCAGATTCTCTACCCCTGAGCTATGGCCCTATCTTTGAGGTACGGTGGAGCAAGTAGCAAAATCTCTCTCACCAAGAAAAAAGCACTTGTTCTTTGATTTTTAGCCACCCTAAGGGTTGGGGTGGGCTCTAAAGATTTATTTATTCTATTGATTTATTACTTGCTCTTCCTCCAAAGAGGAATTTATATCCCACTCTCTATATCCCGCTCTTCCTCCAAAGAGCCCAGAGAGGTGTACATGGTTATACTGTATTCACCCTCACAACAACCCTGTAAGGTAGGTTAGGCTGAGAGATTAGTAACTGGCCTGGAGTCACCCGGTGAGGTTCGTGATTAATGGGGATTTGAGCGTGGATCTTCCCCATTCTAGCCCAATGCGCTAACGACTACACCACACTGGCTCAATCCAAGAAAAGAAGAAATATGGTCAGAGCTTGCTAAAGGGATCTCTCATAGCTGAAAGCATAGAAGTGTGGAGGAGATGAAGAAGGAAAGAGCCAGGAACCTCTGGAGGTGGCCACTTCTGGAGAAAGGATGGGTGCTAGACAGACCATGTAAGTATC
This sequence comes from Hemicordylus capensis, assembly GCF_027244095.1. Taxonomy (NCBI): domain Eukaryota; kingdom Metazoa; phylum Chordata; class Lepidosauria; order Squamata; family Cordylidae; genus Hemicordylus; species Hemicordylus capensis. The sequence continues at coordinate 7,305,867 of NC_069667.1, forward strand.
TTCTTCTGCATTGTTTTGCAGTGTGTAATGCACCAAATCAGCTTCTGAGCATTCACTTTGTCTCCCGGCAAAAAATAAAATAAAAATCCATTTAATTAAGAAAACTTATTCAAGATATTCATAAGTGAGCGCAGACCTTGGTGAACAGAGAAAAACTAATAGAGAAGAATGCACGTTTTCTTTACCTGGGCCTGCTTATTTATTAACGCAATAAAGATAAGGCAGAAAAGATACTTTAAAGAAAATCAATGTTTTTTAGATAAAACATCAATGTAATTCAAGCAGCCCAAGTCAACTGCCACTGGTAAATTAAGTTTACAACTTGAACAAACAGTCATATAAAGCTGGCAGGACCTGACAAATTGAATTACAGAAGCAATACATCACTCACAAAAGTATTATTGATAGTGACAGGGTGATATTGAATTTAAATTATTCATTTGTATTGATTAAACAGCACTTCTTTACCAGGAACTGGGGAAAAGGGACTGACAAATCTTCTTAGAGTAATATTTTAGCTTCGCGGACCAAACAGGAGATCACAGAGAGCCCAACTGTGTTTGATGCATCTGGTGAAGAACTAGATTGGGGATCTTTCGTGAGTGCCACAGAATGGGGCCCTCACCCCACAAATTCACTGATGCAAGAGGGTCAAACATCAGACTGAGAGAGCCATAGCTCGATGACAGAGATCATGATTCACATACTGAAGTCCTAGCATCAAGGCAGTGTGTGCACATGTGTATTCAGAGTGGGGCTTTCATCATCATCATCATCATCATCATCATCATCATCATCATCATTATTATTATTATTATTTCAGCCTGAGCGGGATCTAAAATTGACTGAGTGGACATTAAAAAACAAAAACAACAATAACTAGTTCACCTGGGCGCAGAACATCTGCACTTCAAGTTCTTCCCCATTGTCACCCCCTCCCTCGTTCTCAGCCCCTCACTCTCAGCCCTCCCCTCTCCTCTTCCCTCTTCCCCCCTCCAATGTTTTTTCTCTCTGGGTGGCCACCTGGCCAGCAACATTTTCCGGCTGCCTGCTGCTTTCTTCCGCCCTGGCTGTATGCCATTTTCTCCCCTCCCCGCCCCAGCAGCTGCTGCTGCTTTCTCTCTCCCACCGCCACTTTATGTCCACTCTGCCACTGCTGCTTTCGCTCCTCCTGCTGCTGCCACCACAGCCACCTTCTTTCCCCGCCCACCAACCTGATCACTGACCTGTCAGTTGGCCGTATGTTCCCTGCCGCCATTGCTTTCCTCTCCCCCTCCCTTCTTCTCGCTTGCGAACTCTTGTGAGAGCTGCCACGCATAGGATTAGCAACGGGTACATCTAAGAGAATTAGATAGATAGATAGATAGATAGATAATAATACACTTTGCTCCATGTAAAGTGCTTCTTGCAGAATCTTCTTTCTGGAGAGGAAATATATCGCCCGCATCAGCTGATATAAAAAACCACAATGAAATCATCAGGTCTGTCGAGTTCATCACGAAACTGCAAATAAAAAATTGTGGCTCAATAGAGTATTGCTAGGATGACTTCGGTGACAGCTGATGGTCTGGGTAAGGACAGGTGAAGGTCTATGATCAGGCCATACATTTTACTTTTGACAAGACATGGCAGAGGCAGGGATGGCCCCATAATGAATGTGGACAATAACAGCAAGCTGCTCTTTGCACCAACATCTTGCAATATTCTCTGAAATGCAGGTGTTTTTTTTTTGTGTGTGTTTTTGGTCTTCTAGTAATGTCAGCTGTCTTAAAGTATAAACCTCAGAACAAAAACACACCACGAGTTTAATCAAGTTATTAGCACAAGTGGTTATATTAGCACAAACTCGCCGGTTGCGGACATGAGTGTGCAACAATCTTTACATAGGAACATAGGAAGCTGACATAGCCTGAGTCAGGCCACTGGTCTATCTAGCTCAGGATTGTCTACCCAGATTGGCAGCGGCTTCTCCAAGGTTGCAGGCAGGAGTCTCTCTCAGCCCTCTCTTGGAGATGCTGCCAGGGAGGGAACTTGGAACCTTCTGCTCTTCCCAGGGCGGCTCCATCCCCTGAAGGGAATATCTTACAGGGCTCACACTTCTAGTCTCCCATTCACATGCAACCAGGGAGGACCCTGCTTAGCTAAGGGGTCCATTCATGCTTGCTACCACAAGACCAGCTCTCCTCTCCTTTAATGGAGCCCTTCACGAATGAGGCACTTGTGGTCAATATAATGCAAGCAGGCTTTACGGTCAAGCTGGCTCTGACTCCAAGGTGGCTGCCAATGAAGCACACACGGGCCCCCTCATTCCTGGCCACCTCAGGGCAGTCGGAACCCAGAGTGGCTGGGAAGGTGCAGCACGATACGGAAGAACCGTGCACTGCCAGAGATGGGCAGCAGCATGGTGCTGCAGCATGGTGGGCAGCAACTGGAGTGGTTTGCCATTTGGCCAGCAGGGGAGGGGTGGGGAGTGAGAGCCCCTGTGGCAGGGCGAGAGTGCGGGTTGTTCGGACCTGTCTGCCCTGTTGTAGCTCCACCCTGATCAGCTGCACTGGTTGCCAGTGGGCTTCAAGGTATCCTTCAAGTCCCTTAAGGGCTTAGGGCCAGGGGTGGAGCCAGCATTGAGCAAACGGGTTCAAAGAACACGGGCCGCCGCCCCTCAAGGGCCACGCCTCATGCCCCAGACACGCCCCCACATCTGACATCAGACGCAGGGGTGTGATTCAGCTCCCAAACGGGGCCGCACAGCTAAGCAACTCAGCCACTCCTGCCCGCACTGCAAATGCAGTGCTGGCCGATTTAGCTCCAAACAGGGCCCCATGGCCCCATTCGGGAGCTAAACCAGGCCCCCGCATCTGACGTCAGACATAGGGGGCATGGCTAAATGTCTGATGTCAGATGCAGGGGGCGGGGCTAGGAAGCTGCAGCGGCGGCAGAACTCGGGCCACTGCTGGCCTCCCTCCCTGCCTGCTTAGGGCCCAGAAGGGCTGCCCATTCCACATGCGTCTGCTCAGCCCATAGAAGGTCCTAGAACATGATCTAAGGCTGGCCTGCACAACATAAGGCCCAGGGGCCAAATCCAGCCCACCAGGACTTACTGGCCTGCAGCTATGAATATCCTACAGCAACACAGAAGCTGGAAACTGCCTTACAGCACCATCCGTTCTGTTTACTTGGCTTTTGTGTAGGGCCCGACATGCAATCAGGTGGCCCACTGACTGAGCAAGTATAGGGTCTATTTTCTGGCCACTCTCCTTGATTAATGCGGTGGGTCCTTTGACGAGAAGAGAAGACCCACAAGTAACTAATGATTGATTGACCTTAATGTAATAATATACTGACAATCGACCTTGGACCAAGCCCACCAAGTCATGGGTGGTTTTGGCCCACCAGGGCATTTGAGTTGTGCAGCCCTGGGCTGAAGGGACGTGACGCAGCCACTTTGGTGGGGTTTAGCTGGTCTCGGGGTGCTCATTGCCTGGATGGGAGACCCATATATGACATCTTTGGGGGTGGGGCCATAGCTTAGTGGTAGAGCATCTGATGTCCGTGCAGAAGGGTCCCAGGTCCACTCCCTGCAAGGTTCTATCCACCACTGACCAAGCTGCAGTTGGTGGTGAAAAGAGACAGGGCCTTTATGATGGTGGCCCCTCAGCTATGGAATGCCCTTTCAGAAGAACTTCGTCATGCTCCCTCACTTGGGGTTTAAATAAAAAATTTCCAAACCCATCTGTTTAGGAGGCTTTTAAAATCTAATTATAAATTGATTATAAATTTAATTAAATTATAATCTCTTAATTATAAATTGATGGACTTTTTTGGTTTTTCTTTTATTGGGCTTGTTTTAATTCATTTTGTGCTATGCTGTCTTTTATTTGTTTTTAAATGTTATGTTACTTTTACTGTTGTGAGCCTCCCTGAGTAGTACTGTACTGGAGGGGTGGGATATAAATATTTAAAATATTTCTTTCAATTTCTAAAATTTTAATGTGTTATTAATGTATTTTTTATTTATTATGATTTTATCTTTTTATGAGTTTTAAATGGGTTATGTTTTATGTTGTTTAATTCTGTACACCGCCTAGAGATTTTTATACTAGGCGGTATATAAATTCAATCAGACAGATAGATAGATAACACAAACAAACCAATAATCAATCAGTCAATCAATCAATTCCTGGCAGAGTTTCCATGTACAGCCCTATAATATAAGAATATAAGAATAATTTATAATATAATAATTAATAATATAAGACTATTCTTATAAGAATATAAGAACAGCCCTGCTGGATCAGGCCCAAGGCCCATCTAGTCCAGCATCCTGTTTCACACCGTGGCCCACCAGATGCCTCTGGGGAGCCCACAGGCAAGACGTGAGGGCATGCCCTCTCTCCTGCTGTTGCTCTCCTGCAACTGGTATTGAGAGGCATCATGCTTCTGAGGTTGGAGGACCTCTGTAGGTCTGTGAGAGTCTCCTGCCTGAAACCTTGGAGAGCTGCTGCCAGTCAGTGCAGACAAGACTGAGCGAGATGGACTAAGGTCTGACTCAGTAGACAGCAACTTCTTATGTTTGTCTAGGATCTTTTAGGAAAGCCTTCCTGCAGGTCCCTCTGCCTTTAGGGGGAAAGTTGGTGATGACGCAGGAGTGGGGATTTTCTGTAGTTTTGCACAACTGCCTCCCCCATTACAATCTGCCACATCCCTGTCTCCTGTGATGAGGTTTTTTTAATTGCTGCTTTTGTCTTTTGGTTGTGTTTGAAGGATGCATTATTGTTCTCTTGAGTTAGCTGCCTTGAGTTCCTACAGGGGGAAAAGGTAAGATTAAAAACATTGTAATAAAACAAAGAAACATCTGCACGGAGCTATTGTCACCGCAAATGATATATGCTGATGAGATACACGTAGCGTGCAAGCCCTGCAGATCAGATGTGAGCCAGAAATGCCTCAAATCAACATTAATCTATTCAAAACGAGTCATGCAGAGAACATACTTAGGAACAAAGCAAGCTGCCTCCAACCGAGTCTGACCCTTGGTCCATCTAGCTCAGTATTGTCTGCTTGGACTGGCAGTGGTTCTCCAAGGAGTCTCTCCCAGACCTACCTGGAGAAGCTGCCAGGGATTGAATCCGGGGCCTTCTGCATCCAAAGCAGATGCACTAGCACTGAGCTACAGCTGAGCTATTGCACTCCCATGTAGTCACCCATTCAAATGAAAACCAAGGTGGACCTGACTTAGCAAAAGCAGTTGGCCATGTGCTTTTGTACAGTTCCTTCTATTGTGATTTGTGTTGTAGATACATCGCTCCTCTTGTTTTTAGATACCCAAATAATTCTGATGAGTTTTATATAAACTTATTTCTTTCTGGAAAACAACAAATATTTATATACTGCTTTTTATCAAAAGCATCCAAAGCGGTTTACATAGAAAAATAATAAACAAATCAATAAGATGGATCCCTGTCCCCAAAGGGCTCACAATCTAAAAAACAACATAAGTTATAAACCAGCCACCGCCACTAGAGGGATGTTGTGCTGGGGCTGGATAGGGCCAGTTGCTCCCCCCCTGTGAAATATAAGAGAATCACCATGTTTAAAAGGTGCCTCTTTGCCTAGTTAGCAGGGGTTAGGATAACTAGGGTAAAATACACCAATGTCTCACAAATGGCGACCAAATTCTGTGTGGCTGCGATTAAGATCAGCACATTTATTTATTTATTTAACATATTTTTATACTGCCCAAAATGTACGTCTCCGGGCGGTTTACAACAAGATAACAACAAAAGTAAAACATTAGTTAAAAACAAAACCAAGAGATTTAAAACACATCGATTTGAAAATCCTAAAACAATATCCTAAAAACAACATTAAAACAATCAAAACAATATCAATTAAAAGTCTGGGTGAACCGATGCGTCTTTAAAGACTTTTCAAAAGTTGTCAGAGATGGGGAGGCTCTTATTTCACTAGGGAGCGCTTTCCAAAGCCTCGGGGCAGCAACATGGTGTGTTAGAAATGGCTCATTCGGGTATTTTGTTTGTTTCACCCTATTCTAATTGATTCCAATGTTATGTCATCGTTCCTATATGTGTGTATACATTTGTATCGATATTCACTTTTAAGGGCCCTTTTATCTGGGTTTGGACTGTGTACTTGATCAAGGATTGTAATAAAATGCACTGAACTGAACAATTCGTACTCACTACCACAACCCCAGCGTTCCTCCCAGACTTACAGAATCCTCTATTAGAAGTAGCAAATCCTGGATCCGCTCAGTTGCTTGTTCCTTGCATGGGCTGAGCTCTCCGTTCTCCCTTATTTCTCTCTTTCCCCTCCCTCCACTCGCATCTCTTTAATTGAAGAGGCCGGGCAACCTATAAAAACACCTGATAATAAAATGAATAGCTTCTTCAGTTGAAATACTCTCCCTTCTCTGACTGGACAGTCAGAGGAGTAAATGTACTGATGTATCTGTCTTGTCTCCGGTAGATGGGGATGATATTTTTGTGATGAGGCAGAGTGCTTGGAAGAGGAACATAAACCACACATTTATGGGTCTCCTTTTGCTTTTATGCCTCCAGTTTTAAAATGCTTTACAGCAGTACTCCAGGCAGAACTGCATGCCCTGCCCAGAGATCAGAGTTTTGGGAGGTATAGAAATATTATAAATAAATAAACGTGAGCCTTCAGGCCCAGGTAACTCTTCTTCCAGGGCAAAATCTTGCCAGGAAGAAAGTCAACCCAGACTGGCAGCAGCTCTTCAGGCAGAGAGGGGTCTTGCTCAGCCCTATCTGAAAATGCTGCCAGGGATTGAATCTGGGGCCTTCTTTCTGCATGCAAAGCAGATTCTCTGCCACTGAGCTATAATCTCATTCTCAAACCATTGGTCCATCTAGCTCAGTATCATCTACACTGACTGGCAGCAGCTCTCTCTGGTTTCAGACAGGAATTTTTCTCAGCCCACTCCCACTTAAGTGATGCCAGGATAGGACCTAGGGCCTTCTGCATGCAAAGCAGATGCTCTACTGCTGATCTCCTGCTGCAGGCCCTCTTCTCTGATCAAAGCCAGACCTCCCACAACACTGCTTTAAGGTAAAACATTTAGAAGGTTGGGAGATCTGGACATGGATCGTCCATATTATGCGATTTGGTTGAGTTTATTTCTTCCCCTTCAGACATTCTGTGATTTGAACATCTTGCTTCTGAATTCTGATTCATTTGGCTCTTTTTTTCATCCTGATATTTAATGGGGCATATATTGTTTTAACCTTAAGTGGAGCTGTGAGGAAATGCTTGACAAACAAGCAGAAGGTTGCTGGTTTGAATCCCGGCTGGTACTATATTGGGCAGCAGCGATATAGGAAGATGCTGAAAGGCATCATCTCAGACTGCGTGGGAGGAGGCAATGGTCCACCCCTCCTGTATTCTACCCAAAGAAAACCACAGGGCTCTGTGGGCGCCAGGAGTCGAAATCGACTTGATGGAACACTTTACCTTTTTATATTGTTTTAGTTGATATTTTTCAGCCATCTTAGGGGGCCCCCGTGAATGTCTGATGTAAATAATAATAAATAAATGCATGTGTGGGTTGGACCTTTGTCCTGGAACATTGAGAGAGAATGTTCCTTAAACTGTAGCTACAGATAGGCTAACTAAGGTTAAGGATAAGTGTTAATGGATTTTTTCCCCCTTCAGGGAAAAAAAAAAGTACTGAGTGTTCAATGGAAAGGTGGATGAAATTAGAAAGACAAAGTTGCCTTCTTCTTAAACTCCCCCCACGTCACACTCATTATTTGGAAGGAACAATGCCGACGGATAATGAACTCTTTTCTATTCAACACGGCAAGTCAAATATTCGCTTCTCATTAATAATGCAATGTGACAAATTTATTACCTTGAAGGTGCGACGAGGCAATTAGACAATGGGAAATTGTGTCTTCCTTTCAGCCCCCTTAATTGGCTTTCAAGTGTGACATTCATCAAAACCTTGACTTTCTGTGTAAACTTTGCCTTCTGCCAACGGCGTCTTGAAACGTGGGCCTGGCAGCTTGGCGAAGCCTACCTGGACAGTAAGTTTGCTTTGGCATGGAGGAAGAAGAAGAAGAAGAAGAAGAAGAAGAAGAAGAAGAAGAAGAAGAAGAAGAAGAAGAAGAAGAGAGAAAGAGAGAGAAGTGGGATGGAAAGACAAAAGAATAAAAGGTGCTTTTGTCAGGGTGTGAGAAGAGTAGGGAAAGTTGGCTTCAGAGGGTCTCAGGGTTTCCAAGTGTGCTACTGCAAAGTCAGCCATCTGTGGCAAAGAGCCTGGCTGTGCTGATAGCCAGTGATATTCTCAAATGTTGTTGACTACAAACCCCATCATCCCCAGCCAAAGGGCATTGCAACTGCCATGAACCAGTGTGGATCACTTGGGGGGTGGAGCAGAGGTGCTCTTTCCCCTAGACTTTGGGGACGAAGTCCAGGGCCTCCACAGCCCCTGCCCCCCCCCAATACTCTTTAGTCTGTCCCGGGTGGTGTGGTTGCCCAGCTGATTATGCTTAATTTGCAGGGGATAGGGTGGTGACCTCCAAAGGCCTTTGGGTCCGGGCTCCAAAATTACCTAGGTGCACCTCTGGGGTGGAGGTGTTGAAGTAGAGCATTCTTGAAGGGAGACATTGGAAGCTGCCATATATCGAGTCAGACATTGGTCTGTCAATCCTGCTTAGCAAAGGGGACAATTCATGCTTTCTGTCACAAGACCAGCGTCTCCCTATCCACACTCTCTCCACACCATGCATAATTTTATAAGAACTCTTCTCATGTCTTCCATTAGTCACCCAATCTTGAGACTAAAAAGCCCTGGATGTTTTTTTAATCATTATTTTTATTTAACATATTTGTATACCACCAAAATGCAAGTCTCTGGGTGGTTTACAAAACAACAATAAAAAACAACAAATAAAACAGTTAAAATATTACAACAATTTAAAACTTAAAACGTTAAAACTATTAAAAATCATCAAACTATTAAAGCAGTATCTAATTAAAAGCCCAGGTGAACAAATGTGTCTTGACTGCCTTTTTAAAAGATGTAAGAGATGGGGAGGCTCTTATTTCATCAGGGAGCGTGTTCCAAAGCCTCGGGGCAGCAATGGAGAAGGCCCATCCCTACACAGCCACCAGATGAGTGGCAATTGTAGATGAACCTGTTGGAGTGTTGCTTCATAAGAAAGGTGTTCTAGGCATACTTTTTAATGCACAAGATTCCCAATTCAGTTCCCTCAGGGGTGGTCCTTTCATAAGGGAAGGTGGTCACCTCGAGCAGTGCATTATTGGGCTTCCAGTTGGGGTGGCAAGATGTTCTCCCATCATCTGACCTGCTTCTCTCCACAGTCCCTACCTTCTGAGCAGCTCTTCGCTGAAAGGTGGCTGCCTCTTCCTTGTTTTACCTCTCTTCATTGGTGGCCCCTCCTTTGTCACTGTAGGGTTGATATTGAGAAGGGAGGGGAAGTGGAAGAGAAAAGGGCATTCAACAGGGGCAGAGCCACCACTGGGCGAATTGGTTCAAAGAACCCGGGCCACTGCCAATCAGGGGCCACGCCTCACGGCCCCGACATGCCCCCAGCATCTTACGTCAGACGCGGGGGTGCTGTTTTAGCTCCTGAGTGGAGGCCGTGTGGCCCCCATTCAAGAGTTAAATGGCTGCTGTGTTTGTGGCACAGCCAAGAGCGGCTCTCTCCTGGCCACACCACAAACGCAGCGCCGGCCCCAATCTAGCCCCGTCTGGGAGTTGAATGGCCAATGCTGCATTTGCAGCATGGCCAGAAGCGGCTCTCCTCTGCCTTTAAGGCAGGGAAGAGCTGCTCCTGGCTGCGCTGCGAATGCAGCACCAGCCAGTCTCTAAATCCCGAATGGAGCTGCGCAGCTCCGTTCGGGAGCCAGAGCATGCCCCTTGCGTCTCACGCCAGACGTGGGGGCAGGGTGAGCGGGGTTGCTGCCGCAGCCGAACACGGTCCGCTGGCGGTCTGGCTCCGCACCTGGCTTTTGAGTAGAGAATGTGCATGAAACACTTTTAAAAAAAATTCATTATGAATTCAAATTGAATTCTGAATATTCATTCCAAATTTGAATCACATTCAAATCTGGTCCGAAGATTCGATTAGAATTGAATTCGAATCAATTCAACTCCATTTGGGTGACCTCATTTTAAACCAATCAGGGGGCCTGAATGATTTTTAAAAGGTGCCAAATGGCTCTCGAACCTAATTTGAATGGAATGGCAATAATATTGTTTAGCTTTTTTTACTGGCTGTAATTTCTGAATGTTAAAAAAATAATAATTGCTGTTTGGATTTTTTTTAAAATTACTGTGATTTTTGAATGCATTAGATTTTTAATAGCTGTTCTTGCTTGTTTTTGTTTTTGTTTTTGTTTTTGTGAATTGTCTGGAGCCTCTGGAGTCAGGCGGTATATTAATTAATTAATTAAATTGAATAAACATTGGCTGAGTACAAGACAGCTTCATATATTCTGAGCTGCTTTGGAAGACCTTTCTGTGGTGCTCAGTATGTCTGTGGGCAAATTCACATGCTCACCTCTTTACAAGACAACATCTCTTTTGTGAAACAGCTTCCATGCTGTGAAAAGCTGAATCTTCTACCTCTGGGGGAATGCCACTTTTACCATTTTCTCTTGGATGGCTTAACTTTTCATTGTAATGGGATCTTTCTGTCTCTTCTTTACAGCTTTCGAGTCCCAGAGTAAAACTCTCAGTTCAAGCCTGTTAGGAAATTTAAAGTGAACGAGGACTATTTTTCAACAACTGCCACCACCAAAGGTGTTATGGCTCTTTTGGACTCTCCCCTGCAATAAAACATGAGTTGTGGGGAAGAACCACTTTAAGGTTTGGGACGTCCCCACTTGACCTAGCCAGATTTTTGAATTTCCTTTGATAATCTGAGCAGAAGGCCATCTTTTAGGAAAGCATGTAACCAAGCAATCTAGGCAGTCTCTCGTGTAACATGTGGGTGCAGAATGATCCCCTTTAGACAGAACTCTTATTAAATATTTTATTATAGAACAGAAGCAGGAAAACATATCAAAAGAATCAGCAAACAAGGATTCCTTCAGTTGATGCATTTCTTTACAGCTGCGTTAAAAGGAGGGTTGCCAACTTTGTCTGAAGCTATCCCTGCAGATTTCTTTTCAGGATTGCTTTCAAGAGACACCTGGAGATTGATGCACTGATGTCTGGAGATCAGTTTTGGAAAGCTGGCAATCCTTGTTAAAATGGAATTACCAAACAGGACTTTAAGATGTGTGGATTCTGAAGTCCAGATGACTTCAAACAGTCTAACATATTGTAAAATACAGGGTTTCTCGAGCCCTCATATCCCAATGCATTATATGTTCTATATCAAGCTCATAAATATCCTGTGTTTGTATCAGGAGAATGAGAGAGAGAGAGAGAGAAGGAGAGAGAGAGAGACCCCGAATGCGCATGTAATGCTCTAAAAATACAATAATACAAATAAAATCTGCAAATAATCTAGTACATCAGGAGGAAATGGTTTAACTGTGCTTGTGTAATCTTGCACACATTCCACTGTGATGGAGTAGGGAAATGGGAACCACAAAGAAATCTGCCTTTGGACCATGTCAGACCCTTGGTCAATCTAACTCAGTATTGTCTACATAGACTGGCAGCAGTTTCTCCAAGGAGGAGAAGTCTCCTCGCTGGACAATCTCAGCTCTCTCTGGAGATGCCAGGGAGGGAACTTGGAACCTTCTTCAGGCAAGCATGACGGTTCTCTTCCCAGAGCAGCCCCATCCCCTAAGGAGTGACACTGTATGTTATCTTACAGTGCTCACATGTGGTCTCCCATTCAAATGCAAACCAGGGCAGACTCTGCTTAGCAAAGGGGACAATTCATGTGGTTCAGGCACTAAAGTCTTATCAGCTTCCTGTGCAAAGCACCATGGGGCCTGTTTGGAAAGTAGAAGAAGTTCACCACTTTTGAGAAAACACTGCAGCATCGTGGCTGATGCTAGTTTTACCAATGAACATGTAACCTGTTTCCTAGGAATATGCCCTTTGTTTGACAGTGAAAAGAAATCACGCTGCTGTGCCACTTTTGGGAGCGCCAAAGTAATCCACTTTCTCTCTCTTTACCATATAAATTAAAGTTGGCATTTTATGTCTACTGTCAAAGAAGTGGTTAAAACAATGTGAGTGAAATTAAAATCTTCATTTCCTTCATTTTTTGTTTGCATGTTGGCTTTTGGAGGAGCAGAATGTAACCTGATCAAACTCGCACGTCTTGTACTACAGGTACTTTAATAAGAAACACTTTATGAAGCAATGATCTTATATTACAGATATTAAAGCCTTTCAAACACATTCTAAAGGGCAAACAAATGTCTGGAATACTGGATTTCAATTCCATCCACCCCCACTTCTTTTTTTAAACAGTTGATCTTTTAAAAGGCTGTCACATGAACACTCAAGTCTGAAGGGGAGATTTGACTTCAGTAATTTGTTTTGCATCTTTTATGAGCATTTTAATGAGAAAACATTCCTACTGGGCTTTTAAAGAAACATATTTATGTGATTTTTGTATGTGTTCTGGAATTGAGCTGAGTCCAGTTTTGTGGATCAGGGGCAGTCCTTTAGAACATAAGAACCCTGCTGGATCAAGCCCAAGGCCAATCTAGTCCAGCATCCTGTTTCCCACAGTGGTCCACCAGATGCTTCTGGGAAGCTCACAGGCAAGAGGTGAGGACAGACCTTCTCTCCTGCTGTTGCTCCCCTGCAACTGTTATTCAGAAGCATCGTGCCTCTGAGGCTGGAGGTGGCCTATAGCCACCAGACCAGTAGCCATCGATAGGCCGGCTCTCCATCAATTTATCTAAGCCCCTTTGAAAGCCATCCAAGCTAGTGGCCATTGCCACATCCCGTGGCAGAGAATTCCATAGATCAATGATGCAGTCTTTGAAAAAGAAAAATTCCTAAATTTCCTGGCTATTAGTTATATTGCCCTTTCATGAGAGAAGGAGGTCATTCACAGAATCAAAAACTGTGTTCTATCTGGGTTTGGGAGCTGTGTGTGCTCCCAATTTTTGGTTGTGTGGAAGCAAGGTGTGGTAAGGGAGGCGACTGTTGCGTATCCCATGGACAGCGAGAATCACGAATAAGGAAGTTTTAGATCAAGTTAAACCAATAATATCGCTAGAAGCCAAGATGACTAAACAAAGACTGACATATTTTGGTCATGTCATGCGAGCTGCTTCACCTGAAAAGACAATTATGCTGGAAATGATCAGAAAAAGAAGGAGATTGGGACGGCATTGTACTCGGTGGCTGGATATTATTAAATATGACACTGGAATGACCATGGTGGAATTAAAGGAAGCTGTACAAGATAGGATGGCATGGAGTGCATTGTAGAGTGACCAAGAGTCAGACACAATTGAACGGATAAGAAGAAGGAAGCAAGGTAAGAGGAAAACCCGAGTAGAAGTGATTGGGTGGAAGCAAGGGAGGAGAAAACGTAACGTCCTACCTTGCGTCCACACAACCAAAAATTGGGAGCAGACTCAGCTCCAAACCTGGGTAGAACACAGTTTTTGATTGTGTGAATGGCCTCATTGTGAGACAATTGCCTCTGGGGGCAGATAGTTGGGGTGATGCCATGCCCCTGCTGAGGGCTGTAGCTATAATCCAACAAGGGGTGCATGTGTTTGTTTCTCTCTGTGTGTGTGTGGTGGGGGTTGAATCTCTCTGGGCCCTCTTATATGGGAAACAGCCTGTTCTTTGCCCTTCCCTCCCTCCTCCTCAATACATTGGCACGCTTCTGGCTGCTGATCAAAGTGCAGTGAATGTGTGATGTTATCTACATAGGAGTGAGAGAAGAGGAATGCTGGGAATGTATTGTTTTCCACCACATCCATATAGCTCTTCTGCAGAAACATCATGAGTGGAGAGTGAAGAAGACAGGAGGTCCAGGGCCACTGGATGGCACCGCAGTTTGGGTCCCATGAAACCAGAGTTGATGGAAGAGCGTGGGGATGTGGGCATGGAACCGTGGGTCCAATGGACCCACGTTTCTGCTTTACATCTGAAGGCGGCCATAGAGTTACAATCTGTGCTGAGGAACTTTGGCGAGAAATTGAATCACTTTGGAATAGAAGAAAGCATCACAAGCTGGACACATTCACATTTGAAACCAGGTAATACAAAGCTTCTCTAGTCACTACTTTTCTCCATACCAACCAAAGGTAGCCACCACTTTCAGAGCTGAAAGGGATGAGAATCTATCCATCCAGTATGGGTGGTGGTGGGATTTTTGCAATCAGTGTTCTCTGTAACAAGGATTACCAGACGTTGTTGACTTCAGCTCTCATAATCCCCAGCCAAAGCAGCTTAACATCTGTTAACAGAGAACAAAGGTGGACATACAGTCTTTCTGAATCAGGGCCATGCTTTGGAATCACGCCAAGAGCAATATGTTTTCCTTTGAGTAAATGTGTGCCTTGACCACCATCTCTTTAAATCTTTTGATCCATTAAAACCATCATTAGAACATCAGAATTACAGTTCCTTTGGCAAGAAAGCCTGGGCAGCAGTCGTACTGAAGGTCACCATTGCATTAGGTTTTTCCAGGAAAGGCCTGTCTTGTGAATTATTCAGGTCCTTGGATCAATCCATTTTTTTTTCTGTTTTCAGCGGTCGGGAAAATAAAAAGAAAGGTTTACTGCACTGAGCGAATAATAATAATTTTTAAAAAGGAGAATACAAATGGAACGCCTTTCTCTCGGCAACCTTCGGAGTTAATCAAAACCTGATGCTCTGAGTGCAAGATCAATATTTGACTTTGGACTGAAATGTAGCAAAGCTTCCAATTAGGGAAAAAATATGATTTTTTTTAAAAGGCGCATCGGCGATATTGGTGGGAAAGGGCTACATCTAAAAACCCACAGAGTCCTTTGGTGGTGATGGCGTGATAAAGTGGCCCCATTGGAGCCTGACAAATTACAATATTTTTATGCACATATCAAAGTTCAACTTGATAATCTCATATGGGGGAAAAGACCATCTGTCTGTATTCTCAAAATAATCTGCATAATTGACTTTCAAACAAGCTTCAAAGAAGAGGACATCTATCACCCTAATTGTGACAGGCAGACTGTGTGTCCCGGCTCTTTTATCAAGATAATGGTAATAATGCCGATCTTTGTCTAGCTATGCCTTCAGTTACTTTCACGGGAGGTGGGGTTTTAAAATATTGCATACAATACACTGTATATAAGGCACAACACCGACCAGGATGTTGAGGCTTACTCAAAGTCTTGGGAACTTGTGGAACCATCATTCCTTGTTGTATGTTATGTCTTAGCGCTGTTGGATACCACATGAGTGGTACCCAGTTCATGAGTATGAGGAGAGCTATTCTGGTAGTTGCAAACATAAATTGTCCCCTTTGCTAAGCAGAGTCCATCCTGGTTTGCTCTGTAATATATTCCTCTTAGAGGATGGGACCGCTCTGGGAAGAGCTTGCATGTAGAAGGTTCCACGTTTCCTCTGTGGCATCTCCAAGATAGGGCTAAGAGAGACTCCTGCCTGCAATCTTGGAGAAGCCACTGCCGGTCTATGTAGACATCACTGAGCTAGATGGGCCAATGGTTTGACTTGGTAGAAGGCAGCTTCCTATATTCTACATATATAGTACATAAGAACATGAGTTGAGGCTTCCCGGATTAGGCCTATGGCCCATCTGGTCCAGTACCCTGTTTCCCAAAGTGGCCCATCAGATGCCTCTGGGAAGCCCACAGGCAGGAGATGAAGACCTGCCCTCTCTCCTACTGTTGCTCCCCTGCAACTGGATTTGGAGGCATCCTGCCTCTGAGCCTGGAGGTGGGCTATAGCCATCAAGACTAGTAGCCATTGACAGACCTGTGCTCCATGAATTTGTCTAAGTCTTTCAAATCCATCCAAGCTGGTAGTACAGTTCTTAGGAGACTGAGTGATGAATTATGAAGACCTGGGTTCGAAGGAGGGGGTCGTTTTTCAGTGCTCTCTCCTTCCACCCAAAGGACTATTCACCTGGAAGAATATGTCCCTGAGGGCTGCAGAGTCTAGAAGGCTGCCCCTTTTAGGCTTCCATACTACAGGCAGGGAGACAGAGCCAAGGAAGGATAGTCTGAGCTCAGATTTATTGAGAGCTTAGTCTGCCTCTGGCTCAAGTTGGAGCAACATATTGCTTCTGATAAGGGGCTTCGATAAATTCACGGAGGTCAGGTCTATCA
Source organism: Hemicordylus capensis (assembly GCF_027244095.1). Classification (NCBI taxonomy): domain Eukaryota; kingdom Metazoa; phylum Chordata; class Lepidosauria; order Squamata; family Cordylidae; genus Hemicordylus; species Hemicordylus capensis. The sequence goes on from NC_069667.1 coordinate 7,322,145, forward strand.
CAGGCTAGCCTCAGAGGCAAGATGCCTCTGAATACCAGTTGCAGGGGAGCAACAGCAGGAGAGAGGGTGTGCCCTCACCTCTTGCCTGTGAGCTTCTCAGAGGCATCTGATGGGCCGCTGTGGGAAACAGGATGCTGGATTAGATAGACCTTGGTCTTGATGACCCAGCAGGGCTGTTCTTATGAGCTGTCCATGGTGCTGCAGGCTGAGCACTTTCATTGCCTTGTTCCTCCTGGCTGAACAGGTGATGCCGTTCATGTGCTGACTCAATGCCTAGAGCTGGGGACCTGGATGGGCCAAAACAAGGACCTGGATGTCCTTGGATGTCAGGACCTGGATGGGCCAAAACAAGTTCAGGCTCAATCCCCCCAAGACCAAGTTGCTCTTGTTCAGTTTGCAGTCTGGCCAATTGCTGTGTGTGAGCTTATCTCTTGATGAGGTTGCGCTTCCCTTGAAAGAGATGGCTCATGATCTGGGGGTCCTTCTGAACTTGTGGCTCCTGCTTGAACAGCAGGTGGAGGCCATGGCCAGGGGTGTCTTTGCCCAGCTTCGGCTGGTTCGCCAATTACGCTCTTTCCTTGACTGGCAGGCCCTGGCAACAGTAATACATGCCTTTGTTACCTCTCGTTTGTATTACTGTAATGTGCTCTACCTAGGGTTGCCTTTGAAAACAATTTAGAAGCTTCAGCTAGTCCAGAATGCAGAGGCTCACCTCCTCATGGGTGGCCGTAGATCTGATAGTGTCACACTTCTTTTATGGTTACTGCACTGGTTGCCTGTACACTTCTGGGTCTAATTCAAAGTGATGGTTCTCCCTACAAAACTCTTACCACTGCTAACTTGGCAAAGAGGCACCTTTTAATGTGGTGATTTTCTTTATATATCACGGGGAGAGCAACTGGCCCTATCTAACCCCAGCACAGCATCCCTCCAGTGGCTGTTGCTGCTGTCTATCTTATGTTTCTTTTTAGATGGTGAGCCCTTTGGGGACAGGGATCCATTTTATTTATCATTTCTTTATTATTTCTCTGTGTAAACTGGCCTGAGCCATTTTTGGAAGGGTGGTATAGAAATGGAATAATAATAATAATAATAATAATAATAATAATAATAATAATAATAAAATTAGCACCTGTATATCTATGGCATTGCCTCTCTTGGCCAGTTGTATCCCATTCTATGAGGTCTTCTCAGTTGGCCCTCCTTAGAGTTCTGGGCCCTAGCGTAGTGCATGGTGTCTGGGCCCATAGGAGGGCCTTCTCTGTGGCCGTCCCACTTCTTTGGATCACCTTTTCCCCTCAGATTCGTTCAGGCCCATCCGTCGTGGCTTTTGAAACCCTTCTTAAGACCTGCCAGACATTTGTGTGTGTGTGTGTGTGTGTGTGTGTGTGTGAATTATTGCTATTATTATTGTTATTGTTCACCGCCTAGAGTCTTTGGAGGAGGCGGTATTCTAGAAATTTTCATCAAACAAACAAACTAACTAACTTATGGAGTTTAGGGTAAGAAATTTTTGGCTAAAACAGTGGACATTTGGATGGCGATTCAGATTGTCATCAGGTACCTCAGCTTACTCTTTTCTTACCTCACCATTTGCAAGTAAGCATTCTGTGTCTTGACACTGCTTTTCATGAAATGCCCTCTGTAATCAATGCTATGTTTTAATGTCTTAAGCTTTGTCTACGTTTAATGCCTATATATGCTGTTCTAGAAGCTATATAAGTAAACTAGTATCATTAGAGAAGTTTTTTTCGTGAGTATTCATCTTTAATTATTGCCATTACAATACTCTTGTGAGGAGCATGAATGCACATGTGGTGTAATTTATGGTTTGGACCTTTGCACACCAGTTTTGTGATATACCTGATAGCTGGGGTTCTAAAATCAGATGTTGTTGGACTACAACTCCCAGCATCCCCAGCCACAGTGGCTTTTGACCATTGTCGCTGAGGATGGTGGGAATTGTAGTCCAACACTTATAAGTCCAAAACCCCAAATTCAAAATCTAATATTCTACCAGAGTATAAAAATATCTTAATTAATCAACAATATAAAGAAAATTAATATGAACCAATCAATGTTGCCATATGGAGGGCAATACAAAGAGTATAAGTACAGTAATCATAAAGTCATCTTAAATAATCTGTGTATGACAAAAGCATATCTTATAAACAAAGCCTGCCAACAAAAAACCTGAAGCTCCAAAGTAGAAGGAGGATCTCAAAGGATGTTTCCCATAAAATTCTAAATCAATTTCGTTTTGTTCAGGGAGATTCCTGGTAGTCCTATAAGGAAAGCCATGCGTGATTCAATAGTGGTCAGTCTTCCTTAGTGGCACTAGTAAAAAAGGTTCACACTCCTTGTACTCCTATGAAGTTTCTTATCCCATGTTCAATATTTTAATTCGATCATGCCCAAACTGTGTCCATAATATGTGGCCTGGAATGCAAACATCCTTCTCCTCTTGTGATCTGTTACCTTACAGGGTAAATACTCGGGTAAATTTAGTATTAACTCTAAATACTGGGGTGTAAAAGGTAATCTACCAGGGCCAACCATGACAAAGAAGTACAGTTCGTTGATTCAAATCCCATGTTTCCAGTGCCCACATGAAGCGGAGAGGAGAGCTGGTCTTGAGGTAGCAAGCATGACGTGTCCCCTTAGCAAAGCAGGGTCTGCCCTGGTTGCATATGAATGGGAGACTTGATGTGTGAGCACTGGAAGAGATTCCCCTCAGGGGATGGAGCCACTCTGGGAAGAGCGGAAGGTTCCAACTTCCCTCCCTGGCAGCATCTCCAAGAGAGGGATGAGAGAGATTCCTTCCTGCCTGCAACCTTGGAGAAGCCACTGCCAGTCTGTGAAGACAATACTGTGCTAGATAGACCAATGGTCTGACTCAGTATATGGCGCTTCCTATGTTCCTATGAACTCCCTAGTGCAGGCCTGCTCAATTTAGGCCTCCCCACTGTTTTTGGACTACAGTCCCCACAATCCCCAGCCACAGTGGCCAATAGCCAGGGATTATGGGAACTGTAGGCCAACATCTGCAGGAGGGCCGAAACTTAACAGCTCTGCCCTTGCTCCTGACTCCATAACATTTTAGAGTCACACCGCTTTCATGACATACACCTGGTCACAACACAAGGGGCTGATAGGGTCTTCAGCTGTACAAGAAAGATACTTGCATTTCTCTACAGCAGGGCTGCTCAACTTCAGCCCTCTTGCAGATGTTGGCCTACAATTCCCATAATCTCTGGCTATTGGTCACTGTGGCTGGGATTGTGGAAGTTGCCAGCCAAAAACAGCTGGGGGCGATGGCTAAGTTGAGCAGGTCTGCTCTACAGTCTGGCACGATATTGTCAGAAGGGTTAATTCAGTCTCTTCCAAGTTGGCTGTTGTGGTGAATTTATTGTGGTAAATGAACCTTCAACAGGATCATCCATTTCTCGAGAACTGTCATGACCACACACACAGAACCCTTTTTTGACAGTTCTCTGTGTTCCTACCCCCTTCTTTATTTTTCTTCCTAAAGCAGAGGAAAGAGAATAGCTCTTGTTATTTTGTTGTTGTTTCAAGTTTATGTTAATGCAGCCGGATTTCTACAAGAGGGACATAAACCGTCTGACGGTTTTATGTGGTTAATAAATAGGCTTTTTATAAGCAAAATGCTCCTGCATTATATTCAAAAATCTAATTCAGAGAAATACTCTCGCCTGCAAGAAATGCTAAACAATGATTTGTTTATTTGATACAAAAAAACCCTGACTCCAGGACACGTATGGAATGTAAACCTCCCTCGCTCTGCAAACTATCAGGGAATAAGGTATTATAAATTGAAATACAATAGTGAAAAATAATAAAATGAACACCTATGAGCATTGGCTAGTCTAGGTCAATGAATATGGCCTATGATCTAATAATGCATCTCAGTTGATTCTGAAGGTAATTAGGAAACTCACAGTGGCTGCATTCACACATAACGAGGAACCATGTTTTTGCTCCCCCTTCCCCTGCTCTCCCATCTGAATTTGGATGTCACAGAGAGCAACTTTTCTGCAGTCAGCGAGATTGGAGAGAGGCGGGAGAACTGGCTGCCTGGGTTCCTTCTTGATTGAAGGACAACCCTGGCAGCCAATAGCAGCCAGAGCAAGGGAGGAACTTCCTCCCTCAACTCTGTTTGCGAAAGAGCCAGACTACGGTGCTGCATTTGGATGCAACGCTGGCACCACAGAACCAGAGGTCCAGGTGCCGAAACGCACTGGAAACTGAAGGTACAAATCGGAGTCCGGGGAGCGAAAATGAGGGTCCATTTTCTGGCAAAACTGTAGTTGCATTTGGACATACAGAAATTGAAACCAGAGGCCCTTTCACCTCCGGTTTCGTGTTACATGCGAATGTAGCTAATGAGAGCCAATAATCACATGATACAATTATTAACAACCACAGTCCTCAATTGATTTCAGACCAGTTTTCCCCATAAGGAGCACTGAATTTTCTTGTTGCCAGGCATCAGAGGATGGAGTCACTACCCAGCTTCCAAATCCAAATATAGTAGTGCCCAATCCTCATTAAACTGATTCAGGGGGAAAAATAGGACACTCTATTCCATCCAGGTGCAAATCTGGACATGGAAGGATTTCTGTTCAGGGCCATTACACAGTTTGGAAGGCCAGCGTGCACCTCTTTGATCTCCACTAGCTCCTGATTAGAATACCGGGCTGGAATAGGTCTGTAGCTTAGTGGTGGCATACATGCTTTGAAGCCTTGGGTAGCTTGTTCTTTCTTAACTATAGCTCTGATCACTCCTAGTCACAATGGCCAGTAGCCAGGAATGATGGTTATTGGCCAACATCTTCAGGAAGGCCACAGTGTGAGACCCCTGATGTGGAAGGTCCCATTTCAACCTATGGCATCCATCTCCTGATAAGGCTGAGAATGAAAGATCCCCTGCTTGAAACCATGGAGAGCTGCTGCCAGTCACTGTAGACAGCACTGATCTGGATAGACGAAAGGAACTGACTCAGTAGAAAGCAGTTATACAGTTTCATTCTTCAAGGTGAAGAAAACTGGTCAGACTCCAGACAGACAAAGAGAGACTCAGTAAGGCTGCAAAGAACTTTATTAGCGAAGTTCCTGCTTCAGAGGAGGAAAGCAGGCATCTCCATAACACCTTTGATAATGCTCAGCTGTCGACATTACCTCGCAAATCCATTCATGCATAACTTGCGTTTGTGAAGCTAGTGGAAGGAAGGGTGCCCATGCCGATACATTTGATCCTAGAGAGATTGCCCTTTGAAACTTGTCTCCCTTTCTTGATTTAGTCATCTAATACAGTTGATCTAATACAGTTTAGATATTCCTCTTAGAGGATGGGCCCGCTCTGGGAAGAGCTTGCATGTAGAAGGTTCCACATTTCCTCTGTGGCATCTCCAAGACAGGGCTGAGAGAGATTCCTGCCTGCAACTTTGGAGAAGCCACTGCCAGTCTGTGTAGACAATACTGAGCAAGATGGACCTATGGTCTGACTCAGTATATGGCAGCTCCCTATGTTGCTATGTTTTATTGTCCTGGCCATTGAGCTGGCAGGGGCCCCTTGCAATGGTGGTTTAAAAAGCTTTTCAAAGCACAAAAACTACTATAAGATTTGACTGATGTTGTCAGAGGGATGGAAGTGACATTCAGCAGGAATGTCCTCCAAAGATTACTTCATGGAGAGAAGACAACCATTTATTTTCATTGTTGACCTAACTCTAACCCTTTGCTCCATGCAAAAATAACTGCAATTTTACCCTAATTGGGGGGTAAGGTTAAAGAAGGGGTGATGACACAGAGAAAGCAATACTATCCTCTTTTCCATCTCTGGGTGGTAGACTTGCCAAAAATCACTATGAGCATCCATCCCCTGAGATGGTGCCCATGGGCAACATTTGTGGGACTGGCTCATGAACTAGTTGAGCTGTGTCATGCCTCATTTGTGTTAATGGGCATATTTTGCAATAGCACTAGTGTGCAATAGCACTATTTGACAATCACACCATTGTAAAAATGAGCAATAGCACTATTTCACTCTAGTGCTACAGTACTAAGCGCAATAGCACCATTGTACAATAGTACTGCAGCACTACACGCAATAGCAATATGTCACTATTACATTGTAGCACTATTTCGCGTAGCAATATTGCATGATGATACTGTAGCACTATGTGCAATAGCAATATTTCACAATAGTATTGTATTGTATTTATTTTATTTTTATTTATTTTACATTAAAAGCCTGGGTGAAGAAATGTGTTTTTAAAGACTTTTAAAAAGCTGTCAGAGATGGGGAGGCTCTTATTTCACTAGGGAGCACATTCAAAAGCCTTGGGGCAGCAGCAGAGAAGGCCCATCCCTGAGTGGCCAGGCCAGTTTGCATGAACTGGTTGTTAAGCTGCAGGGCAGACATGTAATTTAATAAAGTAGTGGTCCGAAGTTCGACCCAATTACTATGTCACCTGTTTTAAAGCTGGGGACATGGAGAGAAAGTTTGCATAGCATCCTACAACTCCCTGTTCCTATGAAATATGAGCAAGATCATCAACCTGCCCTCTATCCTTTATATAACTAATTATGTCCACATTACAACTTCTCCCTCTCACCCTGGGGAAAGATTGACATATCTATTAACCCTGTACCCTGTATGACTCCAAACATATTCCCGTGAACATTAATGCATCTTGTCTTTCTCTTCTTTCCCACAAATGCTCTAGCAGGGTTTTTGGGGAGGCTTCATTTTGAAAATGTTAGAAGAGATTGTTTTGAATTTCCGGAAGCATGGGGTGTTGTGCATCTCGGGGAAGGAACTTCGAGAGTTCAAGGGTCTTTATTATTTGCAATTTACACACTTCCCGATGTGTTCTTTCTGCCTCAGCAAATGGTTGTGTACTGAAAATGAAACACATGAAATAATTTGAAACCCTCTGCTGGAGATATTCACAAACATCAAAACTGCATTACAAATCCATCTGAAGCTGCAGGAAGTACATTTTGTGAGCAATTGGCTGTGGGGGAGTGGTGGGGGAGAAGCAAGCTCTGTCTGAACCAGCCATTTCAGAATCTGAGTTCTTTCCCCCAATTCCTTTCAGTTTAACAAGTCGATCATGTTGCACATCGGTGCTTTGCACCCTCCAAACAAAGCAATGTGCTTGAAGGAGCAAAAGATAATATGATACTCCCAGAATATGCCAGCATGGTGTTTAAAGGTGGCAGGAAATGCCTCTGAACCCCCCTGCTGTTGAAAAAACCCAAGTGGTATCTGTCTCAGGCTAGGCATTTTCAAAACAGAGTGCGATGCATAGAAGGGATGCAGAATGGTCATCCAAGACAGTTAGCTCGGATCGGGCCGATTCGATCAGTAAACTTTCTCTGTGTGTTGTGTTGTGTGTGTGTGTGTGTGTATGTCTGTGCATGCGCTAGGTGCATAACCTCCACTCATTATTTGGAAATGGGTCCTGCTTGATTTAGCATCCCGCTCCAGATTTATATCGGCTGGCATCGTGGGATGAAGTCTCTATACCATCAGCTGCCGCCTTTCCTCTCAGGGCTGGCAGCCAATAACTAATGTACGTTGCAAACCATACAGTATGTAAGTACAAATTTAAAACAATAATGGGCACTTGGGAGGCAATACCGCGCGAAGCGCTCGGAGTGGAGTCGGGATTAGACTTGCAAATGTATTCAGATTTATGGCCTATCGACAGAAATGCTGCCGAGGAGAATGGGAAGTCGTAAAGGGAGAACGTACAAATTGGAAGGGGGAGAAGCTCCTGGCGGCTGGCAAATGCCGATGCCGGCAGATATGAGATCTGTCAAGTTGCGACCGTTGTGCTCTTACAGAGAGCTATGGTTAGTGCTTCCAAACAGCCTCTCCTTGTTCGTCCTCCTCCTCGCCTTTCCATTATAGATTGTATGTAGATGAAAACACGCCAGGGGCCTGATTCCGAAACTGGGATCTGCCAGTGCTCCAATGGCTCTTCTGAGGAACATAGGAAGCTGCCATATACTGAGCCAGACCCTTGGTCCATCTATCTCAGTATTGTCTACACAGACTGGCAGCAGCTTCTCCAAGGTTGCAGGCAGAAATCTCTCTCAGCCTTATCTTGGAGGTGCCAAGCAGGGAACTTGGAACCTTCTGCTCTTCCCAGAGCGGCCCCACCATCCCCCGTAGGGAATATCTAACAGTATTCACACTTCTAGTCTCCCATTCAAATGCAAACCATGGTGGACCCTGCTTAGCAAAGGGGGCAAGTCAGGCTTGCTACCACAAGGCCAGCTCTCCTCTCAGTGACCCTGTTTTGGAGACCTGTCCCTGGTAAAACAGTCATTTGGATCTAGGCTTAATGTGGGTTAATGACATTAATGTGATTGCGGGAACCCATGCCAACCTGGTTTAGGGCCTGAGATGAATCTGAGATTCCCACATAGAAAGAGATTCCTGCATCTTCCCTGCTAACTGGGCAAAGAGGCCCCCTTTTAAGATGATGATTCTCTTTATTGAGCAGGGGGAGAGTAACTGGCCCTATCCACCCCCAGCACAGTACCTCCCAATGACTGTTGCTGGTGTCTATCATATGTTTCTTTTTTGATCATGAGCCCTTTGGGGACACGGATCCATCTGGTTTGTTTGTTATTTCTCTGTGTAAACCACCCTGAGCCATTTTTGGAAGGGTCTTATAGAAATTGAACGAATGAACAAACAAACGAATGAATAAATACATTTCTTTTTAGATTGTGAGCCCTTTGGGGACAGGGATTCATCTTAATTTTAGTATTATTTCTCTATGTAAACCACTTTGGAAACTTCTGTTTCCAAAATGGTATATAATTATTTGTTGTTGTTGTTGTTGTTGTTGTTGTTGTTGTTGAGATTCTCACATAGTCACGGTGATTTTGGCAACCCAGATTAAACCTGGATTTGAACTATAGGTTGCCAGAACCTAAGGGTGGGTCAAATGGGTCAAATGGGCCGTAACCCAAAGTTTGACTTTAAAAAAGCCACACCTGCCAACTTATACCACATGGCAAGCCATGCAGCCAAGAGGGATGTGGGCTCCCTGCTTCCGTGGCACTTACCACCAGTATTTTCTGCAACATGGATTCCCGGATGTGGTGGACTACAACTCCCATAATCCTTGGCCCAAGGCCATTGCAGCTGGGGGGTGTCACGAGTTGTCGTCAGCTCCATTTGGGAATCCCTGTTACAGGGAACAGTGCTTACTGTTTACTTTCCATGGCAGATGCTGAGAGCCAGGCACAGCTGCTTTGGCACACAGCAGGATTTGCTCACAGCCTCTTTCCACCTAGCTGGTGAGTGCCGCAGAAGTAGAGAGCTTGGATTCCTCTTGGGTGTAGGGCTCACTGCACAGTATCTAAGCCAGTGGCTGATATCCCAACACATGGGCTTCAAACCACAGTGCTCACATAGGGCTAGCAAGCACACTAATCATATTTCTGCTGTAGCAGAGAGCTACTGGAGTACAGGAAAAGCCCTGGAAATGACTTGCAAACCATACTTTGAAAGCAGGGGGCTAGTGCTGTGTGCAAGCTGTGTGCCTCTGCCAAATGAGGTGAGGGGGGTGGCTACCAGGGAGAAGGCCTTTTTGGTGGTGGCACCCCATCTATGGAATAGCCTCCTCAGTGGGGCTTGCCTAGCATCGTCACTGTTCTTTTAGACATCAGGTGAAGACCTTTCTGTTCACACTGGCTTTTAAAAATTGATTTTAAGAAGTTTTTTTTTAAAATTCTATTTAATTCCGTATTTTTAAATTTTGCGTTGTAATTTGTTGGTGATTTGTTGTAATGTGTTTTTACTGCATTTTTTTTACAGTTGTGTTGTGAGCTGCACAGAGAACAATTTGATATGAGGTTAGCTAACAAATAAATCATCATCATCATCATCATCCCCTGCTAACTGGGCAAAGAGGTGCCTTTTAACATGGTGATTTTTTTTATTTAGCGGGGGAGAGTAACTGGCCCTATCCACCCCCAGCACAGGACCTCCAGTGGTTGCTGGTGTCTATCTTATGTTTCTTTTTAGATTGTGAGCCCTTTGGGGACAGGGGTCCATCATATTTATTTGTTATTTCTCTGTGTAAACTGCCCTGAGCCATTTTTGGAAGGGCGGTATAGAAAGTGAATAAATCATCATCATCATCATCATCATCATCATCATCATCATCATCATCATCATCACATACAGAGTTAATCTGTATTAAGTTCAGAAACTTTAGTTAGTTCAAAATCCAGCAGTCAGATTGGTCTCTGGGGTATCCCGGAAAGTCCACATTATGCCTGTTCTCAAACAGTTGCATTGGCTGCCGATATGTTTCCGGGCAAAGTACAAAGTGCTGGCTATTACCTTTAAAGCCCTGAATGGCTTAGGTTTGGGTAACCTCAGAAAGTGCCTTTCTTTATGAGATCCCCACAGCTCATTGAGATCATCAGGAGGGGTCCACCTTCGGGTGCCACTGGTTCATCTGGTGGCGACCTGGGATCTGGCCTTCTCAGTTGCCACCCCTTAAAGACCCACCTTTTTAGCTTGGCTTTTAATGATACTTAAACGTTATCTTGTTTTAATTGAAAATTTAATCTGCTTTTAATTGGTTTTTGATTTTAATTGTTAACTGATTTTAATGGTTTACATTTTTTTTATTTTAATGTAAACTGCCCGGAGCCACCTTTGGAAGGGCGGTATAAAAACAAAACAAAACAAAACAAAACAAAACAAAACAAAACAAAACAAAACAAAACAATACAATACAATACAATACAATACAATACAATACAATAGGATGTTAGTCTAGTCTCTGGGGAGGAGAGCTGGCCCAGTGGTAGCAAGAATGCCCTGTCCCTTTTGGTAAGCAGGGTCTGCCCTGATTTGCAGTTGGATGGGAGACTACATGTGAGTGCTGTAAGATCTCCCCCTTAGGGGACGGGGCCAAAAGCTCTGTGGAAAAACATCTGCATGCTTGTATGCTTAAGGCCCCAGTTTCACTTCCTGGCAGCATCTCCCAGATAGGGCTGAGAGAGATTCCTGCCTGCAACCCTGGAGAAGCCACTGCCAGTCAGTGTAGACAATACTGAGCTAGATGGACCAAAGATCTGACTCAGAAGGCAGTCTCATTTGTTCCATTTAGTGGCTGGGGCCATAGCTCAGTGGCAGAGCATCTCCTTTGCATGTAGAATGTCCCAAGTTCAGTCCCTGGCAGCATCTCCAGGTAGGGATGGGAGAGACTCAAGCCTGAAACCTTTGAGTAGCTGCTGCCAGCCTGTGCAGGCAATACTGAGCTAGATGGACCAGTGGTCTGACTCAGTAGAAGGCTGCGTCCTATGTTCCTAACCACACTGTTGGAACCGGCAAGCTTCTTTGACTTTCTCCCGAAGTAGATTTTCCGGAGGGCTGCCCTCATGATCTGTCTCCCCATCGCCTTGCCAACATGGTGCCCCTGATTCCACACTTGGTCGACGTCACGCCGACCCAGACCTTGGACTCATCAGAATCGCCTTCCAATCCTTTGCTGGCATCTCATGCCATTTGGAGGAACCCCCAGCATCGAGTTGCTCTCCCTGCCTTTCCCGGCAGACGTGATGAAGGCGCCTCCATTGGTGCAGAGTTTAAGCCGCTCTGCGGGAGAGATAAAGCGTGCCCCCGCCATGAATGGCTGGTCCTGCTTTCAAGATCAAGCATTCCTACAAATGCTCTTCTTTCCATGGCATACTTAACTCAGACTGTTAATGACTTTGGAAGCTTTGCATATTATTATTAGAAGGAAAATCCTGCCTATGTGCCGGCTAGTTAATAATGAATTTAAGCTTTAAATCACTTATTACAATTTTGATGCTGTGATGTGTTCTGGGATTAAGTGAACATATTTGTTTTGCCCTAGATTTTAAATCTGGGTAAAATTAGTTCAGTATATTATGTCAGTGACTTACCATACGTTTTGAGCACAGTGAACAAATCATGCGTTTCCTTTCATCAGTCCTCATCGGTTAAGTAAATATAAGCCTGGGAAACTGCCTTACCTCATTCAAGAGGCAATTTCATGAATAGGTAAGACATATTCTATTTTGAATGCTGCCTACTGAGTCAGGCTTTTGGGCCAGCTTATTTAACTTTGTCTACACTGACTGGCAGCAACGTGTTTCCCAGACCTACCTGGAGATGTCAGGAACGGAACCTGGGACCTTCTGCATGCAGATCCAATGCTCTGGCACAGATCCAGGGCCTCATCAGTGGTTTATTTTCCCCATGTACTGCTGTACGTTCATATGGTTATGAGCTTGAATTGCCCCCTTTGCTAAGCAGGGTTCACCTTGGTTTTCATTTGAATGGGTGGCTACCTGTGAGTGCTCTCTGCTGTAAGATATCCCCCTTAGGGGATGGGACCCGTAGCTCAGTGGCAGAGCATCTGTTTTGCAGGCAGAAGGTCCCAGGTTCGAATCCTGCCAGCATCTCCAGGTAGGGCTGGGAAGAGTATACTTCAACAAATAGGGAATAAGCCTGATCCATCGGAAACTTTAAAAAGATCAGGAATAGCTCCTATATTGACAATATAGTTAAGGACATACAAACATAAGAACAGACCTGCTGGATCAGGTCCAAGGCCTACCAGCCACCAGACTAGGAGTTCTTGGTCAGTATCCAGTATTTTTATCTACCTACCTACCTATCATTAGATATGTTTATACTGGAATTCTAATTCGAGAGCTCAGAACACTTGAAAACGTGAAACGACCAGCTGGCTCGACCAGCTGTTCTGACGAAATGTTCTGAGGATTTGCGTTTCATGTTGACGTCGACATGAAATGCAAAATCCATTTCGGGCCCATCCCTATTTTCCACCATTATGACCTTTAGGATCTTTACTGTTGCTTTATGTATTAACAAGCTTTTATGAAAACTTCTATGTATTAAAAAGCTTCTTATGGCAACTTTTTGGCATTTACGTGGATAAAGTGTTGTGAATCACTTCTTGTTAGAATTCGTGTTGTGAATAATTTCTGATTAGTGTTTCTCTCTATATATAAACATATTTAATTACATTTTCATATGTGTGTGTGTGCATCTGTGTGTGTACACACAGACACACACACAGAGGATACTGACCAAGAACTATGTTGTCAGTATAGGAGCACGTCCCTGATGTTTTACAGTTCTCTAGGACTGGGAAAGACACCTGATCAAAACCTTGGAGACCCACAGCTAGTCAGTGTAGGCAATACTGACCTACATGGACCAAGGGTCTGACTCAATGAAAGGCAGTTTCCCATGTTCCTGTTTTGGGGTGGGGCTATAACTAGTAGAGGATTTGATGGCATGAAGAATGTCCCAGGTTTAACCCCTAGAAGCATCTCCAGGAAGGGCTGGGAGAGACACTTGCCTGAAACCTGGAGAGAGCTACTGCCAGTCAGTGAAGACAATACTGAGCTAGATGAACCAAGGGTCTGACTCAGTAGATGGCAGCTTCCTATGTTTCCATGTTCTTCTAATATAGGGGTTCCCAACCCGTGGTTCACCAGATGTTGCTGAACTACAACTCCCATTTATCAACAGCTACATTGTAGCTGGAGATCATGGGCGGTGTAGTACATCCACATCCGGAGGGCCACAGGTTGGGAACACCTGCTCTAATATGTGATCTCATTATGCTTCAGATGCAGTTTCCCCTCTGACTTATAGAGGTCGGGTTCAGACATAGCACAGAATCATGGGGCCAATGGACCTGCGGTTCTGTGTCCCTCCCACAGCTCTTCCAGCCGTGTTTGGACATTGGAGAAGGGGCCTCTCTGCAGTCAGCGGGACTACAGAGAGGTGGGGGAGCTGGCTGTGCAGGATTCCTGCTTGAAAGAAGGACAGCCCACACAGCCAATCGATCTGGAGTGAGAGAGGAGCTTCCCATCCTAAGCACCTCCCTCACTCCAGTTAGGTCCCGTTGGGCCTAAACTGCAGTGCCATCTGGCATCGCAAAACCAGAATGGCAGTGAAACTCCACTATGGCTGAAAGTTCAAGTTTGGCGAGGGAGTTTGGCGAGGGATCTGCAGGTCCCTTTTTGCCCTTACCTCCAGTTTGCTGAGTTAGGAACATCGGAAGAGCCATTGGTCCATCTAGCTCAGTATTGTCTACACAGACTGGCAGCGGCTTTTCCAAAGTTGCAGGCAGGAATCTCTCTCAGCTCTGTCTTGGAGATGCTGCCAGGGAGGGAACTGGGGACCTAGATGCTCTTCGTAGAGCGGATCCATCCCTTGAGGGGAATACAGTGCTCACACATGTAGTCTCCCATTCATATGCAACCAGGGTGGACCCTGCTTAGCTAAGGGGACAATCATGCTTGCTGCCACCAGACCAGCTCTTTCCTTCAGACAGGAGGATTGGGGAACTGGAGTTTCCTGATTCATCTGAACTTGGCCTTGGGTGTGGTCCCCATTTGGAGTGTGAATGAATGAGTGTACGTTGCAGCAGACTGGAAAAGAAAACCACACATACGGGGTGATTTATTGTTAATGTGAAATGCTGCTCAAACCTGCAAGGAGATCAGCAGAATTCCACAGCTGTTACAAAATTATTGTGACAAGACAGACAATCACAGGCCCAGCCCACACGCCTACCTTGCGCTCCATTCATCCTGAAGTGACAGGTCCCTTTATACATAGCTGTGTTTTTCAAAGACAACACCAACATGCCACCGTTTGCATGGGGTTGATTTTTTAATTTTTTTATTTTTTAAAAAACGCAGCTGCAGCCCCTTGCATTATAGAGATGCTCACAGCACAGTCTGCAATCCAAATGGCAGGAAAAGCAAACCCTTCTATAATATCCAATGAGCAGCTTATGACTTCTATAAAGGAGGGGGAGGCAGGCTGTACCTGCAGGCGAATTGTCATCCAGACAAGGTAAGAAGGTCAAAGCAGCAAAAGAGGAAAATGGGCAATTCCTGGATGTCCCTGCAGGGTTTTCATCACTGGACGACACATATTCACATACTGCTTGCAACAAAAGTTCCCAAAGCAGTTTACAGAGAGATAAATACATTTTAAAAATGGCTCCCTGTCCCCAAAGGGCTCAAAATCTTTTTTAAAAAAAATTTAAATGATAGACCACAGCAACATCCACTGGAGGGATGCTGTGCTGGGTCTAGATAGGGCCAGTTTGCTCTCCCCCTGCTAAATAAAGAGAATCACCATTTTTATTTATTCATTTGTCAAATTTGTAAAGGTAAAGGTAAAGTTGTGCCGTTGAGTTGCTGTCGACTCCGGGCGACCACAGAGCCCTGTGGTTGTCTTGGGTAGAATGCAGGAGGGGTTTCCCATTGCCATCTCCCATGCAGGATGAGATGAGGCCTTTCAGCATCTTCCTCTATCGCTGCTGCCTGATATAGGTGTTTCCCATAGTCTGGGGAACAGACCAGCGGGGATTCGAACTGGCAACTTCTGGCTTGCTAATCAAGTCACTTCTCCACTGCGCCATTAGGTGGCATTGAATTTGTAAAGTAAAGGTAAAGTGTGCTGTCAAGTCGATTTCGACTCCTGGTGCCCACAGAGCTCTGTGGTTTTCTTGGGTAGAATACAGGCAGGGTGTACCATTGCCTCCTCCCGCACAGTCTGAGATGATGCCTTTCAGCATCTTCCTATATCGCTGCTGCCTGATATAGTACCAGTGGGGATTCAAACCAGCAACCCTCTGCTTGTTAGTCAAGCATTTCCCCGCTGTGCCACTTAACTGTTGTCTCTGGGTGTGGTTAACAATCACATAAACCAAGTTAAAACATACACAAAAAACTTAAAAGGTGCTTCTGCTCAGTTAGCAGAGGCATAAGTCTTAATTTCTTCAAATGTATGCAATTTATTGGGCTGCCATAGACACCACATGCAACAATGTCCCTGAGTTTCCCCTCCCTGAATGATTTTCACTATTTTTCAAGTGGCGGGGGCTGCTCTGGGAAAAACCCTTTCATGTGAAAGCCACTTCCCACTGTGCTGACCTCCACAGAGTACAATGCTGTTCTCAGATGGAGCCCTCTCTTAAGCGGTCCTTGGGGAAAGTGATAGGAAAGACTACTACACTTCCCAGCACTCTAAGCACGCCTTCCAAGATGATGCCCGGACTCAAGAGGCTCCATTTCCCCTCAAAGGTGCCCCGTATGTTGAGTAAAGTGAAGCACTGCACACTGAGAATGGTCGTTACCATCCGGTGCACGAAAGGACCCCCAAAAGATCCCACCACCACCACTACAAACTTAAGTTTTAAAAGTATGCATGGAAAATGAAAAAAACTATCAAATTTATGAATGATGGAAGTGTGCAGTACCTCCAAATACCATGGAACGAGAAGATAGTATAAAGATAAACATTTAATAAATGTTCTCCAATAACACATTCAGGTGGGCAGTGTATATAGAAAGGTAAAAACATGTGACAATAGAAAACATAAATGTTGAGCAACTAATTTATAAAATGAGAATTAACAATCAGCCTTGCTGCGGAGATCCCCCAAATGAATACTGTACAGGACTAATAAACAATTAATCAGGAGGATACTCTTAGGGTTGATGCGCCCCCCCGCCAGGCCCCGAAGCCTTGCAATGAAGAATAATAAATCTAAACCCTATCTAGTTTAATATAAGATTAATTTGTTTGGTCAATATAATATAAGATTATAAAGTTAGATTATAATCTAAGATTGATCATGCCATCGGAACCCAGCTTTTTCTAACCTGCTTGCTTCAAATAAACCAAGATCCGTTCCTGAGGGTTGAAGTGAGTTACAGATCTTGGCTATTTGAAGCAAGCAGTATAGAATCAGCCGTGCTTAGTAAGTTCAGAGAACATGACCAGTCTTATTTTAATCAGTCTTATTTTAAGCAGACATTCACCTGAGGACAGAAGGGGGAAGCATGCAGTCCTGAGACTCAGAGATGTCGCACAGAATCTGGAACACAGGAACATAGGAAGCTGCCATATACTGAGTCAGACTATAGGTCTATCTAGCTCAGTATTGTCTACCCAGACTGGCAGTGGCTTCTCCAAGGTTGCAGGCAGGAATCTCTCTCAGCCCTAACTTGGAGAAGCTGCCAAGGAAGGAACTTGGAACCTTCTGCTCTTCCCAGAGCGGCGGCTCCATCCCCTGAGGGGAATCTCTTCCAGTGCTCACACATCAAGTCTCCCATTCATAATCAACCAGGGCAGACCTTGCTTAGCTAAGGGGACAAGTCATGCTTGCTATCACAAGACCAGCTCTCCTTTCCACCTGGCTGTAACTGATGTTCTGCATGACCTCTGAACCAACCCATTGTGGCTGAGGATGATGGAAATGTATGTATGTATGTATGTGACCACCTAATGGTGCAGCGGGAAATGACTTGACTAGCAAGCCAGAGGTTGCCTGTTTGAATCCCCGCTGGTATGTTCCCCAGACTATGGGAAACACCTATATTGGGCAGCAGCCATATAGGAAGATGCTGAAAGGCATCATCTCATATTGCGCGGGAGGAGGCAATGGCCAACCCCTCCTGTATTCTACCAAAGACAACCACAGGGCTCTGTGGGCGCCAGGAGTCAATACTGACTCAATGGCAGACTTTACCTTTATGTATGCATGTATGGATGTATTTTTACATTTAACTCTCCCTATTCCTCTGAGGGGGCCAGAATACATGGTTATATTTATCCCCACAACAATCCTGCGAGGTGGCTTAGTCTGAGAGAGGAGGGGCTGGCCCAGAGTAACCTAGCGGGTTTCAAGACCCCTTGAATCTGGGTCTCTCCTCAACTAGCTCAACACTCTAACCACTATGCCACCATGGTGCAGAACCTCAGCTGGTGGGAAAGTAACTTAGAGCTGTCCACTGTGGTTATGATAGCTGTTTAGTAACCATCAAGGTGAGGCAAAATTTCAGCCGCCCTTGATGTCACCTAAGTGGAAGAAGACACTTCAGCTGGGAACCTGTCTGAAGCACAGTGATTAGACAGACAGACAGACAGATAGATAGGCTGGTTTCTTCGATGGATTTCTGAATTTCATGCAGCCTCATGCAAAGTCAGGGACCCAGCCGGTCTGTAGCCTCCCCGGAATGATAATGTGTGTCAAAATGGATGCTGCTTGGAATATTCCACTTGCCTCCGATAAGCGCTTGGAAATGTGGAAGCTTAACGGAAGCTTATCTGCTCTATCCAAACCGCCGGTGCTTGCATAGCTGAGCTGGGTGTCTCCAAAGAACAGCCTTTATTTCTCGACTTAATAGCCCTCCTGCTTCTGATCCCAGCCAGAAATACCAGGCTGTCTCTTTTCATTGTCTCTCTTGGCACACAGAGGACTGTGGGCTCCTCCCAGCGGAAGATCCCTCTGCTCCTTCTCCCCGCCCCCTTCTCTTAATCTCTCGCTTTCTCTACAAATCCTCCCAGACCTACCTCTGCCCTTCCTTTGTGCCTTTTGCTTGGGATTGCTAATAAGGCATTGATTATCTTTCAGGAGTGCGTATAACTCTCTTGCCTTTATATTTTGGATTCATCCCTGTTGGAGAGAGGGAGAGAGAGAGAGAGAAAATGAGAATTAACTCCTTGCTTGCATTCCTGAAGGGAAGGGGAAAGGGGAGAGCTGGCCTTGTGGTAGTAAGCATGAATTGTCCCCACCGTGGAAGTAGGCCAGTGGTGGCCCGGGTTCTGCCGCTCCGCCCCCTGGATCTGGCATCAGAAGCAGGGAGCGTTTAGCCATGCCCCCAGTCTGATGACAGATGCGGGAGCTGAATTAGCCAGCGCTGCATTTGCGGCCAGGAGTCACTCTCCCTGACTCTAAAAGGCAGGGAGAGTTGCTTCAGCCAAGCTGCAAATGCCGCACCAGCCGATTTAGCTCCCAAACAGGACTGGCGGCCCAGTTTGGGAGCAAAATCATGCCCCCTGTGTTTGATGTCAGATGTGGGGGGCATGTCTGGGGCACGAGGCGTGGCCCCTGAGAGGCGGCGGCCCGGGTTCTTTGAACCCATTTGCTCAATGGTGGCTCTGCCCCTGAATTGTCCCCTTTGTTAAGCAGGGTCCACCCTGGTAGGGACGGGAGAGGCTTCTGCCTGAAACCCTGGAGAGCCACTGCCTGTGACTGCCAGTAGACAATACTAAGCTAGATGGGCCAATGACTTATTAGGGAGCTTCCTATGTTCCCATATTCACAAGGATTGTATCCTCAGGAAAAACAAAGAAATAATCCGCATACATGTTCTGAAAGTTTAAAATCTTACACTGGCTTATCTCATACTTCCAGTTGCATGATTCTTTCTCTTGCTTGCTTAAAACCCAAGGCAACCTGGCCGCTCAGTTCTATTAAAGTGGAATCTCCTTTCCACTTGGCCTATAGGTGGTTTCTAGCAAACTGTCCTTCCCAGGTGCCCAGATCTTTGTAAGCTTCTCCAAGGATGGCTGAAAGGTTTAATAATGGACATCCTCTGACATTCTTTTCTCAAGTCTGGGGTCTAAGACAGTCAAATATCCCTATTTGCATTTCTGAAGGTGCTTTTACTTGTCCTAAAGCTATCTGCAGCAGGCTGGATCCAGGGTTGTTTTCTGATGTAGAAGTGTGTGTGTCCGTGAGCGCTCAGGTGTCTGTGCATATTTATCTGCAATGTCCCTCTGGCACATCAGTCTATATTTATTTCTCTGAGCTGTGGCTGATCTGCAATGTTTACAGGTCAGAAGCAGCACATTTGGATTGTGTGTGTGTGTGTGTGGTGCCTCTGTTGACATGGAAACAACCAGGCTTGCCTGCAACTCCTCGGAAAGACGTGCTGCCGATGCTGAGTAGTTAAACATTCAAACAGTCTCTCCAGGTTCTGTGCCTGGCATTCTACAACCCAGGCAGCTTTCAAGCCCAAATGCAAAGATAGCATGAAAGCCCACTTCTGCGCTCACAGCAAACGTCCGCCATGAGACTTGGGGCAGGATATTCTGGTTTGTGCGAGCAGGGGCAGGGAGCCTAAACTCCAGACATATGTACTCCTCATTATGATTATTGAGAATACTGATATGCTGCTTTTCCACCGGAAAAAGCTCAGGAAACAGTTCACACAGCAAAAGGAACGAGAAAGATAGGGTCAATTCCAATGGGGCTTGTAGTCGAAAAAGAAACCCCAGAGACACACTAGCAACAGCCTGGGATTGATGCTGTAATGGGATGAATAGGGATTGTTGCTCTCCCCTGTTGACTGAGCAAAGAGGCACCTTTTAAGTGACTCTTTCTTGATTCTCTTTTATTGAGCAGGGGGAGAGCAACTGGCCCTACCCATCCCCAGCACAGCATCCCTCCAATGGCTGTTGCTGGTGTCTGTCCTATGTTTCTTTTTTCAATTGTGAGCCTTTTGGGGACAGGGTAGCCATTTGATTGATTTATTTCTATCTATGTAAACCGCTTTGGGAACTTTTGTTGAAAAGCGGGATATAAATATTTGTCATATTTGTATTCTCCCCCTTCTAACCAGAAGAGGGCCACTGGTTGAGGAGGAGAGCTGGTCTTGTGGTAGCGAGCATAAATTGTTCCCCTTGCTGAGCATGGTCTGCCTTGGTTCATATTTGGATGGGGAAGCACGGTAAGATATGACATGTGAGTACTCTAAGATATTCTCCTTAGGGGATGGGACTATAGCTTAGTGGAAGAGCATCTTCATGCATGTGTAATTTCCCCCCCTGTGACACTCTATGGATGTGCAAGCTGGATTCTGAAGAAGCAAGACAGAAAAAGTATTGATGCTTTTGAACCTTGGTGCTGGAGAAGACTTTTG
This sequence comes from Hemicordylus capensis, assembly GCF_027244095.1. Classification (NCBI taxonomy): domain Eukaryota; kingdom Metazoa; phylum Chordata; class Lepidosauria; order Squamata; family Cordylidae; genus Hemicordylus; species Hemicordylus capensis. The sequence continues at coordinate 7,342,944 of NC_069667.1, forward strand.
AGGATCCCATGGACAGCCAGGAAATCAAACAAATGGATCATAGAACAAATCAATCCAAAATTTTCACTTGAGGCACAAAGGACCAGGCTCAAACTATGATACTGTGGACACATTATGAGAAGACGCAGCTCCCTTGAGAAATCCATAATGCTGGGGAAAGTTGAAGGCAAGAGAAGGAGAGGATGACCAGCAGCAAAGTGGATGGACTCTATCACAACAGCAATGAATGCAGCACTGAGAGACCTAAATGCCAAGTTGAAGATAGATCATCCTGGAGAGAATCTATCTATGTGGTCTCTAAGAGTCGACACCGACTTGATGGCACTTAACCAATCGCTCAATCGCTCAATCAATCAAGCCAGGGAAGCATCAAGGTGAATTGATTCCTTATCCCAAAGGGGATTGCAATTTGAAAAGAGATCAGAGGACGACCCCAGCAGAAGCCCCTGGGAGGGATGCTGTACTGGGCTTAATAGGGACAGTTGCTCTCCCCTGCTAAACAAAAGAGAATCTCCACTTTAGAAGATGCCTCTTTGCTCAACTAGTTACTCATTCCATTACTGAATGTGAAAGGAGTAAGGCCACAACACTGAATCAATCGATCAATTAGATGGAGCTTTTAATTGACCAAAAAGTGCCCTCAATTAATCAAGCAGCAGGTTTTGTTTTTAAAAAATATTGAACTGTTCCTGAGGAGGAAAACAGAAAATACCTTGGACCATAACAAGCAGCATGGTTTTTCTGCGTCTTCTTAATTTCTATTTGCCTTCATATGTGTGATGGAGTTTTTGTTCTATGGACCTATCGACTGCAATTTAGCCTGATGATGACAAAATCCCTTTTCACTTCATTCAGTTCCAGAGAGTTGCCTACGAAGTCAAGAGTCAGGGAACTTTGCTTCCCCCTTTCACCCTGGATGGATGACACCATTTGGCTTCAAGCGGCCGATCAAGCTTATCCGAGGGTTCAGGCAGGATTCCAGGAGTGACTCGAGTCCTCCTGAACAACTACTTTGTGGGACTGAGGGAGTGGCCAAGAACATTACTAGGGGAGCAAGGGTTTTGCTATACACCGAATACGTATAGAGATACAGTAATTAATGCTGGTGATGTACTCCCCTTATTAAGTCGAAATCGAATGAATGAATTAAAGAAGCTTGCTTGATATTTTCAAACTTATTCAGAAAATGGGCCAGTCTCCCCTTAGAAAATGTTGAGGTCGTCCACATGACCTCACGCTGCCACTTAGGAGGCCTGCAGGGAAGGAAGAAGCTCGCCTGCCTTCCCTAGTAAACAAGCAACAGCCGTCTTTGCCTCCGCCACACCGACCACCCACACGGTGGCAGTGCAGCAGAGGCCAAAGCTGGGATCAGGAGGTGGAAGTTCTTCTCTCATTGCAGTATGCCTTGCATCAGGAGCGGAGCCACCCCTTTGCCTGGCTCACAGCCCAAAATGGCGGCAGGCCAGGAGGAAGCCTTCTACTGGCTAACTGAGCAAAGCGGCACCTTTTTACAGTGGCGATTCTCTTTATTTAGCAGGGGGAGAGCAACTGGCCTTGTCCATCCCCAGCACAGCATCCCTCCAGTGGCTGTTGCTGGTTATCTTATGTTTCTTTTTTCTTTTAGATTGTGAGCCCTTTGGGGACAGGGGACCATTTAATGTATTTATTTCTATCTATGTAAACCACTTTGGGCACTTTGGTTGAAAAGTGGTATATACATATTTGTCCCATTCATATTTGTATCCATACCTGTTGGCAATCACCCAGACCATCTGCTAAGGTAGGACGGGCCCATGGTTTGTCCTACCTTGGTAAAATGCCGGGTAGGAGAACAGGGCTACCCTCGGCTGGAGCAATGCAAATGAGTATGTCAGTTCATCTCCAATGGTCATAGTAAAGAATGGAATTTCAAATGAAAAATTTGGAGATTTTCTAGCTCACTATTTATTCAGACTGGCAGTAGCTCTCCGAGGTTTCAGGTGGGAGTCTCTCCCAGTCCTACCTGGAGATGCTAAAGGTAAAGTACAGATAAAAGCATGCTGTTAAGTCGGTGTAGACTCCTGGTGCCCACAGAGCCCTGTGGTTGTCTTTGGTACAATACAGGATTGATGGAGAGGAGAGCTGGTCTTGTGGTAGCAAGCATGACTTGTGCTCCCCATAGCTAAGCAGGGTCTCCCCTGGTTGCATATGAATGTGTGAGCACTGGAAGATATTCCCCTCAGGGGATGGAGCCGCTCTGGGAAGAGCAGAAGGTTCCAAGTTCCCTCCCTGGCAGCATCTCCAAGATAGGACTGAGAGAGATTCCTGCCTGCAACCTTGGAGAAGCTGCTGCCAGTCTGTGAAGGCAAGACTGAGCTAGATAGACCAATGGTCTGTCTCAGTATATGGCACTTTCCTATGTTCCAGGAGGGGTTGACCATTGCCTCCTCTCACTCAGTAGGAGATGATGCCTTTCAGCATCTTCCTATATCACTGTTGCCCAATATAGGTGTTTCCCATAGTCTGGGAAACATACCAGCGGGGGTTCGAACTGGCAACCTCTGGCTTGCTAGTCAAGTCATTTCCCTGCTGCGCCATTAGGTGGCTACCTGGAGATGCTGCCAGGGATTAAACCTGGAAGCGTCTTCAAGCAAGGCAGATGCTCTTCCACTGAGGAATGACTCCATCTCCATGGGCAAATGGCTTCCACTGCTAATGGATCCAGGAAGAGAAGCTAATGGAGGTGACAGTTAACTCGAACATCTGTAAGAGTGGATTTTTTCACCCAATTCTGGCATTCAAAGATTTCTCCCTCCACCACCACAACGTTTGCAATTCAGCCCCATTATTAGCAGCCCACAGGTGCTTTTCTCTCAGCTAGATGCAGGGCAGAAAAGAGCACGGGCATGTAACCTGCCATGGCATTTATTTTCACCTGCTTGACATTGCTAGTGCCAAACCTCCGCCTCACATTCAGATCCCAGAGGAGGGCTCACCACTGCACCAGCGTCTGCTTCCGTGCCCCCCCTCCGTGTTCTGGCATTCAGTCAAGCTGAAATTTGTCATGCTTTATCCTGCTCGTGAACAGGGAGCATCAAAAATTAATGCTCATTAGGATGCTCATCAATATGTATGGGGATCATGGTTTTGACTTAATTAAGCCAAGCGCCACTTCACTTTTGGTATTGTATCGCTATCGTTAAAGATATGGGTGTTTGGGGCAGAGTGAGAGGGGAGAGACAGGCAGAGAAAGGAATTCCAGCCTTCGGAAAACCGTCGGCACTAACAGGGCCTGAATGGTCTTCCCCCAGGAGAGCATTACCTCATCTGTTCGTGTTGGGCAGCTAACAATTTCTGCTGTCCAATATCTTGACAGTCTAAGAGACATCAACACCTAACCTGCATACAGAAGAACTGGTTTGTATTCACCAGCTAGTATCAGAATAGTGTGGATTTTGGAAGAGGTGCGAGTCAAAAGTCTACACTCCTAGAACGTAGAATTGGAAGGGTCCTTGGACTTCTTCTACAGCCTCCCTGACAGACACCTGTCCAGCTTCTGTTTGAACACCCAGAGGTGCACCTGAGTAATTTTGGAGCCTCGACCTAAAGGTCTTTGGAGCCCCTACCCCAGCAAGTTAAGCATCATCCCCCCCCCACATACACACTGTGACACATACAGAAGCTATTCCCACACTCCTGATTGTGGGAAGCAACAGGAGCCATGTAGCTCCTGCTGGCCGCTTGGTGGCAAACCTGCTTATGGAGCCCACCACTTAACCCAGGTTTCGGGTGTAAGAGCGCCCAAAAACCAGGTCAAAGGATCATGTGTCGCCACAGTGCAGCTCTGCGCCACAGCAACTCATGAGTAGACCCTCAACGGGGAGGCTACAATGGGCCTCCCGGCTCTCCAGATTAGCCTGCGCACTCATGCAGGCCATTCTGGGACTTCTGGGGGCCAGGAGGCCCCCAAACCCCACTGCTGCAAACGTCACAGAGCCGGTAATCATCTGGGCAGCCGATCTGGCCACCCAGGGAGGGTCAAGCCCTCTCTCTCCACAAACCTCACTGTATTTTTAACACACAGGTTCTTGAGGGCACAAAGAGCAATTGAACTCACAAGAACGACAGAATATAAAACAGGTCTATTGATGCAAATATGCATGAGCAGAAACATTTCAACACACAACTTAACATATCCCCATCCCACATATTTCTTTCCCCCCTCTGTCTCTATAGTAGAGTTGTAAATAAAATGATTCTGATTCTGATTCTATAGTAGAGACCATGCTCGGCCAGGTCACAGTCACAGTCACGCTGGTCACAGTCACACTTGGTCACCCAATGCAGTGTGGGCCTGCTGTGTGGTATGGCAACCACATCCCCCGGGACAGACTAAAGATTTGGGGACACCTAGGGGATGTGGAGGCCCCGGACTTTGGTCCAGAAGTCCAGGGGTAAGAGCGCCTCTGTGAACACCTCTACAGACGGAGAGCTCACAGCTGCACCAGACAGACTGCTCCACCGTCAGACAGCTCTTACATTTAGGACATTTCCCCTTATGTCTAGCCAAAATCTGCTTCTTTGTAGTTCCAACCCATTGATCCAAGTCATCCCCTCAGGTGCAAGTAACAGAGAAGAAATCCTTCTTCGATATGGGAGCTTTTCAGATAGTTGAAGGTGTCTCTCATATCCCCCCTCAGTCTTACACAGGGACATAGGACGCTGCCGGACACCCAGTCAGAACATTGGTCTGGTTGCCACTGGCTGGTAGTGGCTCTCCAAGGTTTCAGGCAGGAGTCTCTCCCAACCCTACCTGGAGCATTCCGATACGGGCCTTTTCGCTCGCTTCTCCACTGGAATGGAGGGTGTGCGTTCGCACATCGGCCAGATTCGTGCGGTCTGTTGGGGAGCACTTCACACACAATTCGGGTTTTTCATTGCGATATTTATCTATGTATTTATCTATCTATCTATTTATTTATTTATTGTTAAATTTATATGCCGCCTTTAATTAAAAACAATCCGAAGGTGGATCACCTAGAAAAATTAAAACAAGACTATAAAAATCACACAATTAAAATAGGAACCTAGGAAGCTGCCATATACGGAGTCAGACCCTTGGTCCATCTAGCTCAGAGTCGTCTGCACAGACTGGCAGCGGCTTCTCCAAGGTTGCAGGCGGGAATCTCTCTCAGCCCTATCTTGGAGATTCTGCCAGGGAGGGAACTTGAAACCTAAAGGCTCTTCCCAGAGCAACTCCATCCCCTGAGGGGAATCTCTCACAGTGCTCACACATCAAGTCTCCCATTCATATGCAACCAGGGCAGACCCTGCTTAGCTAAGGGGACAAGTCATGCTTGCTACCACAAGGCCAGCTCTCCTCCCAAAGAACATTTGCTTAGCATGAAGGAGGTCCCAAGTTTGATTTCCAGCATCGCCAGGTAGTGCTGGGAAAGACTCCCAAGCAAAACCTTGGAGAGCTGCTGCCTGTCAGTATAGGCAATACTGAGCTATATGGACCAATGGTCTGCGTCATTATAAGGCAGATCCTTTTGTTCCTGTGATCCTGTGTGCATGCTATAATAAATGTGTGTCTTTGATACACCCCGAGGATTTTTTCTTATTAAAATTGGAGTTTGTTTGTTTGTTTGTTTGTTTGTTCCTTCCTTCCTTCCTTCCCTCTCTCTGTCTCTCTCTCCCTTTTACACACACACACACACACACACACACACACACACACACACACACACAGAGTCTGGGAGGTGGCTGGCTTTGGCTCCTTCCGAAATGAAAACGTGAGACTAATTTCCATTTTTGTTTGCCATGAATAAGGAATGAATGGAATAATTTCCTTGGCATATCTCTCCCTAATAGAATAATAGCACCTGCTTTGATACCAGTGTCAAAAGCCCTCCTGCTTTTGTGCAGGATTCATTCTTGTTGCCAAGAGGATGATAAAGTGGCATTTTCAGAAAGTCTGGGTGGAGGGAATTTCCATAATAATATGTGGATCGAACGTCCTTTCCCACCTTTGCTTCTCTCGATGGCTGCAGATGTTGGCCTCCCATTGGCTGTCCCTCCAGCTCCTATTGATTCTACATTTTTATTTCTCGTCTTTTAATCATTCCCATCAGCAGCTGTTCTTCCAACTATGGCACCTCGGATATCAGAGTGTGAATCTCGGTATGAAAAGAAATGACGTGCTGAGACCCTTAATAATAGTTTCTATCCTGATCTTTCTTCCCTGTTTCCTCTCCCGACAGTCTATATAGATACTCGTGCATTAGATTATATTTCTATTGGTGGCATTTTGAAACTTTAAAAATCCCATCAATAATTTGCATATCCTTCAAATAGAAGAGTGCGTAGGGACTCAGGAAGCTGCTTTATACTGAGTCAGACCTTTGGTCTATCTAGCTCAGTATTGTCTACAAAGACTGGCAGCGGCTTCTCCAAGGTTGCAGGCAGGATTCCTCCCTCAGCCCTATCTTGGAGATGCTGCCAGGGAGGGAACTTGGAACCTTCTGCATGCAAGCAGGCAGGTGCTCTTCCCAGAGCAGCCCCATCCCCTAAGGGGAATATCTTACAGTGCTCACACAGCATCTAACAATAACTCCAGTTTAAAAATTCTCAAAATTTGCCGCAAAATTCCCAATAACACCAATAAGTTGTCAACACTCATATTATTATTTTTCTTCATTGATTCTTCTCTATTTCAAAGTTATCAGAAGATAGGTTTCTCCCCCACCTAGTATTAGAATAAAAAGGGCCTGTCCATAAACAATGGTTGTGGTTCATGTCATGTGGAAACATTGGCTTGGGTCTCATGTAATACTCAAATTATGATTAAGATCATAAGGCTCTTCTGGATGAAGACCGAACTAGTCCAGTATCCTTGTCTCACATTGGCCAACCAGATACCTCGGGAAACCCACAAGCAGGAATATCGGAAGCTACCTTTTACTGAGTCAGATCCTTGGTCCATCTATCTTACTATTTTCTACACTGACTGGCAGCGGCTGTCTACAATTTCAAGAAAAGCTTTTCTCAGTCTTACCTGGAATTGCATGTGGAAATTTCTGCATGCAAATCAGATGCTCTACCACTGAACTATGTCCCCATTCCCTCTGGGGAATATCTTACCGCAGAGAGTTTGCATATGTAGTCACCCATCCAAATGCAAACCAGGGCAGACCCTGTTTAACAAGGGGGACAATTCATGCTCACTACTGCAAGGACAGATCTCATGAATGAGGGCATGCCCCATCTCCTACCATTGCCTAAGTTCCTGCATCTGGTATTCAGAGGCCTCTTCAGAGATACGTTACCAACAGCTAAAATAGATTGCAGCCAGGAGGTTGCAGGCCAAAGCTGTTTCAGGCCATGTCCTTCGTGGGGCCTTAGCAAAAACACTCTTGCATGTCTGCGCATTCGCATTTGGGACAAGATGCAAGAAATGCAACTTCTGCAGGCATCCCTGAAGGACAATAGCGCCAGCAAATTGCACTAACATTCTCACCGGATATCCTTTAAAAGCCAAAAGAGGGATGGCGATTTATCAGGTATGTGTGCTTGAAAATACAGAGGAGAGCTGGCCTTGTGGTAGCAAGCATGACTTGTCCCCTTTGCTAAGCAGAGTCTGCCTTAGTTTGCACTTGAATGGGAAACTACACATGAACACTGTAAGATATTCCCCCTGGGGATGGGACCAGGGGCGTAGCTATAATTGAGTGAAAGGGTTCAAAGAACACGGGCCCCCCGCTCCTGAGGGCCTCCAGCTCCACCCCTCCCTATTTTCTTCATTATGTCCCTCACTCTGGGCGGCTGCCAGAGAGAGGGATGAACACGGGCCCCCTTTCTCCTAGCTATGTCCCTGGATGGGACCACTCTGGGAAGAGCATCTGTGTGCTTGCATGCAGAAGGTTCCATATTTCCTCGTGGCAGCATCTCCAAGATAGGGCTGAGAGAGATTCCTGCCTGTAACCTTGGAGAAGCCGCTGCCGGTCTGTGTAGACAGTACTGAGCTAGATGGACCCAGGGTCTGACTCAGGATATGGCAGCTGCCTATGTTCCTTTGTTCCTATACAGGCAGTCTCTGGTGAATAGGAGCAGCTGCCTTGTATGCAGTTTGCATCTGGACAAGTTGCAGGCAGGACGAAAAGCTTGTGCTTGGTATTGATTTTAGGTTGGAGTGTTTTCTCTCTGACAAGTATCTGCCGGACTTTTGAGAAGAACAGTAGGGAAGCAAAGGGACTGCTGTGGTTATGATGACCTGATCCATCAAGATCTGATAGCGCCAGAACGGCAGGAAAGAATAGCTTCCCCCTCTGCCAGCTCCTTTTCATCAAGGGCTCATCTGCAGAACATAAGACAACTGGATTTTGAGATCCTCCTCTGGCTATCTTGAAACTACGCTTGCTTTTTACAAAATAAAAAGTGGGGTTTTTTTGGTTAAAAGTCTCCTTCCTTTCCCATATCTTTTCATCCCTGCAAATATGGCTTGATCCTGTTCCAAATTTTGCTCTGCAAACGGCCAGTTGTTGTGCTTTGGGGGGTCTCCTTGAAAAATGGTGTTTTTCTTCAAGTCACTTCCCTGCCTTCGGGGGTCTCGGCTCAGCAGAGCTGTCAAAATGTCTCTGGGAGTTTCTCAGAGTCTGTCTCTCGGTGTCCATTAGCACTTTTGGAAGGAGTGTCACCTAGCCTTGGCGCCTTCACAACTGTAACCTTTTAATAGCCATTTGGACTACCTGCACTTGGAGAGATGTTGAAAGAGACAGTAGTAGGTGTCTTGCATCACACTGCCACTTTTATTTAAAAGAAGTCCGAGTTCAGGCAGCCCCTGGGAAGTCCCAGGGAAGGAAATACTTCTGATGGAGTTAACAGACAATTTGATGTCAGTATACAGATGTAGCTGGGGAGGAAAAGAGACACACAGCTTAATTAATTAGAAAATGGTCCTTGCGTGGGTTCAGTGTGTCGAAACATCTTGTTGGAGAAATTGGGCTGTAGAGCTGCTTAGCTGGGTTTTGTTTGTTTGTTTGTTTGTTTTTTGGCATTAGAGTGCCATCCCAGAAACAGCCTGTCTAGAGAGATCAGCTCACAGAGTGACATGATAACAGGTCCGGTTGTAGGACTGATCAGTGGGAAGAGATAGCAATTTAACCCTCTTGAAAGGCACCAGCTAGCTGATAGGAGGGTGGCACATTTAAACAAATGAAAAGAAAATTAGAATGCAGGCTGTCTTGCAGAATGGTTGGGAAATGGCCAAACGCCAAGATAATCAGGTATTCAGAGAGAGATAATGGCTGTATTGCATCTCATTATTTTGAGATGGACATATGGCTTCCATCCCGACACCTTGGACTTCCATGCCAATTTTGAACTTCCACACATGGTTATTTACCCAACAGAAGAATTTGTCCCATCATAAGAAAACTGTTTGTCTCTTCTTGAAAGTAGAGAATGAAACTTCCCTTTATTTCCTTTGAGCCGTGACGTGGTGCTGCAGAGAGGTACATTTCATTTGTTTAATTTTTATGTATTTATTGTTACATTTTTATACCGCCTCCCGTTAAAAAATCCCAAGGTGGCTTCCAAACGTTTAAAACAATATAAAGCTATAGAAAATCACACAATAAAAAATTTAAATGGAAAATAAAAATACAAATCTAATTAAAAGGGGTTTTTTTTTTTTTTAAACCCTCCAGGGTCTCAGCAGGGATTTAAAGCCCTTTGCTTTCTCAAAGGAAATCATAGGCTGCTTTTGCTATTACAACAGTTTGCTACATCATTGACTATGTAGTCAATTCACTTTGTATTGTATGCAGACTGCAACTGTATGCAGACTACAACTGATATTATTACCATTCTTCTGTTATGAGGAGTATCCTGCACCCTTCGTGGTTGACAATCCAGACTCCTCTTCTGGGAGAATCACCACAACAGCCTCCAGCTCTGAAGGGTTAGGAAACTACCATCTCTACCCAAATACAAGAGGACTCTGAATTTAAGATGAGCTCTATAAAAAATAGAGGCTAAATACAGATTATACTTCTATTTACTGAAGAGGACTGAATTTAAGGTGGCCCCTGATTTCTAACCTCAAAGAACTTGGCAAAAACGGAGTTATGGATTCAGGTAAATACAGAGGCGCTTCAGACATCCTTTTGCGCCGAAAGGAGGTCTGTGCAGGGTGTGTGGGTTTGCCCAACCTTCCCCGCAGATGATTTCTTATCTTTCCCTGGACGGGCGGATCACCTGCTCAGACGAGAGGCAGCTCTCCTGCAGGCTGCCTGTGGCTTGCCTGGCAACTCCAAGGGTTGGGCGCAGAGAAACTGTGCTGGGCTCCCTTAGCCTAGTTTCTGCTCCACGTGTGAATAGCCTCCTTGTCTCTTTGACTTCTTGTAACAGACAACCCCATTATATTTCATCTATCTAAGTTGGGAGGGGTGGCCATTGGGGTGGTTGTGGCCATGGACTGGGTGGGTGTGGCTTAGGGCAGGGTTTCTTAACCTTGGGCCCCCAAATGTTGTTGGACTCCAGCTCCCATCATCCTTAGCCACAAAGGCCATGTTTGGGGATGATGGGAGTTGTAGTCCATCAACATCTGTGGGCCCAAGGTTAAGGCTTAGCTGGTTGTCTCAGTGGGTCCCTGCATTTCTGAATTTGCAACGGCACTACTGCCTTGGAGTGGTAAAAGAATAGTCCACTAATTGTTTCTCTGTTCTCTTTGGTCAGAAAGCCAAAGATGGCTTCTAGTGTGCAATCTGCAGAACATCCCTCTTTAAAGGATTCATCCTGGATGACTATGAGAGGGAGTAACATCATTCTACTGCATTTATCCAGCTGCTCTCTGCACTTTCCACTTGGAAAGAGGCAAATAAGATGTAAAGGTGGCTGCCATATTTATTTAAGTGTCTGCTTTATTCATAGATAAAAGCTCTTCCCACCCCAAAGGGCTTCGCCGTGCTCTCCCTCTCAGGATTTTTATAAAAGACGTTAAAACTTGCTTATTTAGAGAGGCTTTTTCATGTGTTTAACTACAGCCTGATGGGTTTTTCATGTTCCTTTTAATTGGGTTTGTTTTAAGGGCTGTTATTCTTCATGGTGTTGTATTTGTTTTATCGTGTTAAATTTTATTTCACCGTTATTGTTTTCTGTTGTGAGCCGCCCCAAGCAGTATCGTCCTGGAGGGGTGGGATAGAAAATGTTCTAAACAAACAAACAAACAAATTTAGTTAGTTAGTTAGTTAGTTGCAGGTTGGGTAGGAGTCTAACATCCAAAGGGATGTGTGGGTGAGGGGAGCTAAACTCCACTGCTTTGCCTCACAGGAGCCTCGGAACATGAGAAGCATAGGGAGGCTGGTGCCAGCCCATGTGTGGTGGCTGCCACGGCCCCCTGGCCCCGACCCTGCATCTTATGTCAGACGCAGGGAACCTTCTGCATGCAAGCAGGCAGGTGCTCTTCCCAGAGTGGCCCCTAAGGGCCACATCTTCCAATGCTCGCACATGTAGTCTCCCATTCAAATGCAAACCAGAGCAAACCCTGCTTAGCACAGGGGACAATTCATGCTTGCTACCACAAGACCTGCTTTCCTATAATTGGTTGCCTGGCCTTTTTTCCTTGACCTTGGCTCTTATACTAAAAGTAAGGTGTGATAGAAGAAAAGTGTGCGGGGCAATGAATTTTTGGGAGGGAGGGTGGGGAATGGGGCAGCACTCAGTTCCCCTCAACCGGGCACCCCTTTTGGCATTCAAATCAGACTCTCACTCCCCATATGAACAGGGCATACATGTTTATGCAAACAGTACTGCCACCATTACATCTCTTTGGCTTGACTCCTCAGCTCCTAAGTAATTATTTAAATCCCAAATAATACAGGTGAAACTCGGAAAATTAGAATACCGTGCAAAAGTCCATTAATTTCAGTAATGCAAATTAAAAGGTGAAACTGATATATGAGACAGACGCATTACATGCAAAGCGAGATAAGTCAAGCCTTAATTTGTTATAATTGTGATGATCATGGAGTACAGCTCATGAAAACCCCAAATCCACCATCTCAGAAAATTAGAATATTACATGGAACCAAGAAGACAAGGATTGAAGAATAGAACAATATCGGACCTCTGAAAAGTATAAGCATGCATATGTATTCAGTACTTTGTTTGGGCCCCTTTTGCAGCAATTACTGCCTCAATGCGGCGTGGCATGGATGCTATCAGCCTGTGGCACTGATGAGGTATTATGGAAGACCAGGATGCTTCATTAGCGGCCTTCAGCAATTCTGCATTGTTTGGTCTCATGTCTCTCATCCTTCTCTTGGCAGTGCCCCATAGATTCTCTATGGGGTCAGGTCAGGCGAGTTTGCTGGCCAGTCAAGCACAGTACACTGTATACTTTTCAGAGGTCCGATATTGTTCTATTCTTCAATCCTTGTCTTCTTGGTTCCATGTAATATTCTAATTTTCTGAGATTGTGGATTTGGGGTTTTCATGAGCTATACGCCATGATCATCACAATTATAGCAAATTAAGGCTTGACTTATCTTGCTTTGCATGTAATGCGTCTGTCTCATATATCAGTTTCACCTTTTAATTTGCATTACTGAAATTAATGGACTTTTGCACGATATTCTAATTTTCCGAGTTTCACCTGTAAAACAAGCTTCAACGATTACAAATCTCCCTATGGGGCTGACGCCATCTTTGTCCCATCCTTCCCCACTCCAACTCCCTGCTTGCAAGCTGTGCTTGTGGCTTTCTGCAAGCAAAACACAGACTGGATCGCAGCCTCAGCGTTTAGATTAATCACATGCATTTAAATTGCTTACCATTACCGCAACACCCCTGTGAAGAATGTGGATGTCCAATTTCAGTGGTGCCCTTGTCTTTTTGTCTTTATGGATTATTTAGAGGCTGGGCAAAAAGCAATGTGTATAGAATGCACAGGTGTTTCCCTCTGCTAAAATAAGCGTGTGTATTCTTATTTTGGAAAGCAGTCATGAGGGAGGTTGTTAAAAATGGATGGAGTTATTCTTCCAGGCTTTCTGTAATCTCACTCACGGCGTGGTTCTTGGCTTTGTGGATACTTGCAATATGAAATCACCCCAATGCCTTGGCATTTACCATGGTGGAAACGCATTAATCATAGTCTGTTGGAGAGAATCAGAACTGCAAGTCAGTTCACAAAAATATTGTTTAACTGGCTGAAGGCCCATCAAAATGGTAAGTTCTAGATGTCATCTTTCTCCCTGTCTGTTTATGTTAACCTCTCTCTCTTTATACCTGGAGAAATCCTCTTCTCTTTCTTCTCTGCACTTGTTTTTCTGTCTCTCCACCTCTCCATCTTGCTCCCCTCCCACACTTCTTCCTTTGCAGAATTCACTCTGACTGTTGATGACAGTTCTTGTTTTTATGTATCATGGGTTTTTGACATTTCTTGCTTACTTTCCAGTAGGTTTATGAGATCCCTCAGCATTCTGTGTGTGTGTCCGTGTGTCCCCCACCCGCATCAACCTCCCAACGCCTGGACCATTATGAACCAAATCCGGTACAGTTGTAGGGACGCACAGGGGCACCTCAATGGCATAGTCTGTGATGATGTCATCCATCCCAATCCAAGATGGCAGACACGTAAACTTTGGAGGCACATGTGGGCTAACTTGTGAACTGCTTAACCGATTTGAACCAAATTTGCTACAGCTGTAGGGACACATAGGGATGCCCAAATGGTGCGGTGTGTGATGATATCATATTCCAATTCAAGATTGCAGCCACGTGAACATCCAATGTGCAAGCAGGCTAATTTGTGGACTGTCTAACCCATTTGAACCAAATTAGGTACAGTTGCAGTGAGTGACATACAGGGACACCTCAACGGCATAGTTTGTGATGATGCCATCCACCCCAATACAAGATGGCGGACACGTAAACTTTGGAGTTGTAAGTGGGCTAACTTGTGAATCGCTTAACTGATTTGAATCAAATTTGCTATAGCTGTAGAGACACATACAGCTGTAGGGACACTAATTTAAGCCCCAGAGGATCCCTAATCTAAGTCCCGGAGGGTCCCGAATCTAAACCCCAGTGGGTCCCTTGTTTAAGCCCTGGAGGGTCCCTAATCTAAGCACAGGGGAGTTCCTAATCTAAGACCCGGAGGTTTCCTAATCTAAGCCCCAGAGGGTCCCTAATTTAAGCCTTGGCAGATCCCTAAGCACTGCCCATCACGTTGGCCAATCATCTGAAAATCAAGGATGAGTTTATATGACAATCCTTCCAGGGTTCTTGTTATATATGAAGGATTCTGCATGTTTGTGGTGCAGAGTGTAATTTTTAGAAAAATGGTACATCTAGTTCACATTTTTCCATAAATGGCTAATGAGAGGTGATTATGAGTGACAGTCTTAACAAAACCATTCATTACAATCAGAGCTGTTTAAATAAGAAATGTCACATCTTTCTGTAAACTGGGTTTTTTAAAATAACAATATATACCACCACTTCTACCTTTCTTGTTTCCTGCATTGCAGGTATTATATATGATCATGCTTGACAGCAATAGCAAACAGTGAGTCATGATCTATTTTAGCCTTTAGATTAACTTACATAGCATTTCCTAATACAATTTGGTTATAATCAGATAAATATGCCAAGGGAATGCAGGTAAATTAGGGTAAACCCCCTGCTCACTGAGCAAAGAGGCACCTTTTAGCTGGGGAGAGCAACTGGCCCTATCCTTCCCCAGCATAACATCCCTTCCATGACTGATGCTGGTGTCGTGTGTGTGTGTGATTTTTTTAAAGATTGTGAGCCCTTTTGGGTCAGGGAACTAAATTATTTCTTTTAAAAAAAGTAAACTGCATTGAGAGTTTTTGTTGAAAACAGGTCAGGTGTATACAAATTCGTAGTAGTGACAGTAGGTAAATATGCAATCTTCAAATGCTAACATACCTCTCTCCAATTTTTCATAGATGAAACAGGAACATTGGAGTGCATAACATTAGACACTACATGGGAACCTTGTGATTGAATTTCTCTTGATTATGTTCTATCTCGAAAGCAGTTGTGGATGGGGGGTTGGGAACAGGGCTATGCTACTGAAAGCTGGGGTTCTACCACTTTAGTGTCAATTTCATCTACTGATCGGCATTAGGGTAGGAGAATAATTAGGATCATTCACAAAATCAACATTAAGGTAGGAGAAGAATTAGGATCATTCACATGATCAACATTAGGGTAGGAGAAGAATTAGGATCATTCACATGATCAACATTAGGGTTGGAGAAGAGTTAGGATCATTCACATGATCAGCATTAAGGTAGGTGAAGAATTAGGATCATTCACATGATCGACATTAGCATAGAAGAATTAGGATCATTCACGTGGTTGACATTAAGGTAGGAGAAGAATTAGGATCATTCACACGATCAACGTTAGGGTAGGATAAGCCTCCTACTCTAATTTGGGAGCTAGATGTGCTCCCAGTTCTTGACCATGTGTTAGATAAAAACAAGGTTTTGCAGGGGGAGCTTGGTCATCTCTCAAGCCCCAGCTGGGTAGGATGAGCAAGCAGAGGCGCTCTAACCCCCGGACCTTGGGGTCCCATTCCGTGGCCTCCAAAGTCCAGGGGGGCCTTCCAAATGGCTGAGGGGGCCCCTCCGGCAGCCACCCTGAGCCCACCACCCCACACTGAACCTCCATTTTTTTAAAAAAAAATAAAAATTCACCCGCCGTGTGCCCAAGGGGTGGCTATTGAGGGGTGGCTGCCGGTGTGTGTGTGTGTGTGTGTGTGTGTGTGTGTGATCCCAGCAGTCCTTCTCCCCCACTGGCAGTGGCAGCCAGAGCGACGCTGAGCCTCTCCATTCAGCCCAGTGTCTCTTTCTAACTGTGAGGCGTGCCTGCGCAGTTGAGAGAGATTGTTGCAAGCCTGTGATGTCCCACTGTGGTTTTATTGCCCTTTTCTTTGTTCAGCTATTAAAATATCAGATTCGTTGCTGCATTGTCCCTTTGAGTTCTCAATGCACTCCTGCGCCTTTTCTCCCCCCCGCCCCCCACCCATGCTGTAACTCAACAGACAGATGAAGCCTTTTATCACTTGTCATATCTGGAAATGTGCTAAAAGTTTTAGCAAAATGAAAAATTTTGCTAGGTGCAGAGGTATCCTCCGAGCTAGTCACCTGGGGAAGGGCTGATTTTCTGCACAACTTGTGGCCGATGAACTTGTTTGGGGAGGGTGGCTGGTCTTGCAGAAGCAGGAATGAATAGTCCCCTTTGCTAAGCAGTGACCAGCTTGGTTTGTATTTGGATGCATGAATAATTATGTATTGTACTTTGTTTTGTTATGTGTTTTAATTTGATTTTTTGTGTGTGTGTAGTTTGTGAGATGCCCAGAGAACAATTTGTTATCAGGTGGCTAACAAATTAATAATAATAATAAGATTAATAATAATAATAAGATGTGAGCACTCAAAGATATCCCACTTTGGGACATAGCTCAGTGGTAAAGTATATGCTTTGCATGCAAAGGTTCTCAGGTTTGCACCCTGGCAACATCTCCAGGGCTGAGAGAGACTCCTGCCTGGAACCTAAGAGAAGCTGCTGCCAGTCAGTGCAGACAATACTGAGCTAGGTGGACCAAGGGTCTGACTCAGTAGACAGCAGCTTCCTATTGTTCCTATGTATGTGTGTAGGTTGCATTTGAGCAGTACAGTTCTGGGGGTGATGGAAGTGAGGCAAGCTGGCTGGGTGGGGAGGGCAGGCTTGCTTTTACCCTTGCCCCATGCATGTGGGCCATTCCAGCCCACAGTGATTCAGGGCTGATATGGGGAGATCATTTCCGTGTAGGGGAGAACACCAAATGTGGGGTCATGTTTGACAGTCATGAATGTTTTTGCTGCAGCTGTGATCGCCCTTTCTTTTTCTTAGCCCATAGGAACATAGGAAGCAGTCATATACTGAGTCAGACCATTGGTCCATCTAGCTCAGTATTGTCTTCACAGACTGGCAACGGCTTCTCCCAGGTTGCAGGCAGGAATCCCTCTCAGCCCTATCTTGGAGATGCTGCCAGGGAGGGAACTTGGAACCTAGATGCTCTTCCCAGAGCGGCCCCATCCCCTGAGGGGAATATCTTACAGTGCTCACACATCAAGTCTCCCATTAAGATGCAACCAGGGCAGGCCTTGCTTAGCTAAACGGACAAGTCATGCTTGATACCACAAGACCAGCTCTCTTTTCTATATATATCTGAAGTGCTAAAAAAACAACCAACCTGTGTGTTTAAAGGGTTACTTTGAAGCCCACAACACTAGCTCTTCTGTCATATTGACAAGACTGACTTTGTGTTCCTGAGGGGGTGTTAGCAAGCAATTCATCTTCTTCGTTTGTATATACAAAGGCAAGAGATATTTGGTTTTGCCTGATCAACCTTAATGCATTCTCTTTGTTTCTGCGCCTGACTTGAGTAACTCAAGGTGAGAGTAGCCTCAACAGCTCAGATTTGCGTGTCTGGATTTCATGCTGCAATCGCTGGAGGACAATGTTTGACCATGCATGGACCACATTGGAAGAAGTTGAAGACTTGCAGACTCTCAAAGGAGTGCTTATTTAGAAACATCGGAAGCTGCCTTATACTGAGCCAGACCACTGGTCCATCTGGCTCAGTATTGTCAACACCGACTGGCAACAGCTCTCCAAGGTGACAGGCAGAAGTCTTTCTCAGTCTTAGCTGGAGATGCCAGGGAGTAAACCTAGGGCTTTCTTCATGCAAGATACTCTTCCAGTGAGCTATAAGCCGCATTCCTTAAGGGGTCTATCTTAAAGAACTTGCATGTAGTCACCCATCCAAATGCAAACCAAGGTATACTCTGTTTAGCAAAGGGGACACATTCAGTGAGTTTCACATCAATTACATGAGATATGGAACAACAACATGTGGCTCATGGGAGTGGTGCCATGGCAAAGGTGCTGAATTCAGAATGCTTGAAAAAAAATCTCAGTCACAAAGCCTACTATCTTATCTTGGACTATGCACTATCTCTCAGCCTAGCCTACCTCACAGGGTTGTTGTGAAAAAGGGTTTGATTTCAGCTTGATCATGCAACTGCAAAGAGTTTAAGTGCAGAGCTAAGGCATAAGGTTAGGACCATTTACATGTACAAAGTGTTGATGCTTTTGAACTTTGGTGCTGGAGAAGACTTTTGAGGAGACCACGGACAGCCAGGAAAACAAACAAATGGATCATAGAGCAAATCGATCCAGAATTTCCACTCGAGGCACAAATGACCAGGCTCAAACTATCATACTTCGGACACATTATGCGAAGACCCAGCTCCCTTGAGAAGTCCATAATACTGGGAAAAGTGGAAGGAAAGAGAAGGAGAGGATGACCAGCAGCAAGGTGGATGGACTTGATTATGACAGCAGTGAATGCATCACTGAAAGGCCAAGTGGAAGACGGATCATCCGGGAGAGAATCTATCTATGTGGTCGCTAAGAGTTGATACTGACTTGACAACAATCAATCAATCAATCAATCAAAGAAGAAAAAAGCAAAACTGAAGAATTTCTGCTTTCATTGACCAGTACAACAGCATTAACTCCCCATTCTGTAGGAAACCAACACTTCTGCCAGATGGAAAGAGCCACACTCCAACAGTAGCAATGTATTGTGGGTGGGGCTTCTTTATTTAGGAGTCTATAATGAGGAGTTAAAAAACTTTTAAAAAGTTCAAGTACTTAACATGTCCTGGATTCATCCAAGCTGCTTTTTTGTTTGAACCCTCAATTGATTCTACAGGTTTTTGAGGCAAGCATTTGCAGAAGCCATGCTCAGCAAGGCTTGTTCTTCAATGTTCGGGTAACTCAAGCTTTAATAGTAATTTACACCCATTTACCTGGAACAGAAATTAGGGCGATGGGCCTGTGATTTTCTGGAATACCCCCCATCTCCTTTTAAAAATGAGTGCTACATAGGCAATCTTTCTTCACCCTTCTGTTTCTTCTGCCATCTCTTCCTTCTGGGACTCCACAGCTTCACCTCCCCCAAGCTGTTTTTGGACTACAACTCCCATCATCCTTGGCCACAGTGACCAATAGTCAGAGATTATGGGAGCTGTAGTCCAAAGTCTGCAGGAGGACTAGAGTTGTGAAGTTCTGCTCTACGTAGTTCATCATTTTGGAATCCAAGACCGAAACGGTAGATTCCTTCTCTACCATTTGTGAAGTTTAAATGGCCATTTTTAGCAGCGCCATAAATTCCTGCCAGTTCTTTGCACACACAAAAACCCCATTCACTGGGGAATTCAGCATTTAGCTTACAGTACTGAGCTACACCCCTTGAAATTATATATGAATACTGGCTAATTATCAAAGAAATATGTTTTGGCATCTGACTGTTTTCAAAGCTTGTGCTTCCCGAGTTCCTTACTTTGAATTTATCTTTATTAAGCCCTTGTCCAAATGATAAATATGCGCTGCCTGCTTGGTATCTGCCACTTGGAAATAAATCACTTTAGGATTGATTTACTAACAGCTTTCTTTGCTCACCATGTCCTCCTGCCTCGGAGGTCACACGGAAGCCCTTCACAAACAAGCACACCCAAGCAGACTTGAAATATGTGGGAAAACACCCAAACAGTCAGCAGTGCAGCGGCTTGTCCAGAACCTGGCGAATGGATTGTGCTGTCAGTGTGCATTATAATTCAGAGCCTGCACTAGCAACAGCCAGATTAACTTTTCATACCATGCTTGCTTTCATGGGCTTGCCTTATATTAGCACAAGTGGGAGTCTAGGGATGTGCGAATCGATTCGAATTCAAATCGATTTGATGTAAATCTGGCCGATGTGAATGATTCAAATTCAAATCGAATCACCTGTAAAAAGGGTCATTTGATTCAGGTTTGAATGGAATAGGCCAGATTGAAATTAAAATGGATTTAAACCAATTTGACAACAGTTTAGGGACATTCTGGCACCTTTTAAAAATCATCCAGGCACCCTGATTGTTTTTTTTAAAAAGGCACCAAAATAGGTTAAATCTATTTGAAATTGAATAGAATCAATTCAAATTAATATTGAATCAGCCTGTTTTGTGCCAATTTGATTCAAATTCGAATCAAATTGCCCAGTTTCAATTAAAATTCGAATCAAATCAGAAAATTCGATTCATGCACATCTCTATGGGACTCATGACAAAAATGTTTTGTCGGCTCTGACCTCCGCTTGCTCACTCCCTCCCACCCTCACTCTTGTCTTCCAATTTTTTCTCTCACCCCCAACCCCAGACTTCCGATGTTATTGGCTGTGAACTGCTGATTGACAGGAGGGGGAGAAACTCCCTGTGGATTGGGCTGTTCTTGTGGTAGTAAACATCAGTTGTCCTCTTTTCTAAGCAGGGTGTGCCCTGGTTTGCATTTCGATGGGTGACTATACGGTATTTATCTGATTACAAGATGACTCTGAATTTAAGATGAGCCTCTTAAAAAATAAAGATTAAATACAGGTTATACCTATGTTTACCCAAAAGGAAAGGGACTCTGAATTTAAGATGACCTCTGATTTCGAACATCAAATGTGCTCTCTGCTTTTTTCTTCCTAATTGACTGTAATTTTTTAAGGTAGTGCATAGATTGTGAGCCTGAAACGGAGCTTGCTCTTTTAAATTAACTCTTGCACAGCACCTAATGTAGGCGTGCATCTATTAGTTTGTGGTTACAGTAGTAATGGGCCTTCAAGGTACTCTGAGGGGAAGCGAGAATGACCTCTCGTGGCACACCCAGTTCTGTTAACATTTTCTCAAAATCAGCTTTAAAAGCAAGTGACTTGTCTGAGATGTTTGGTGAGCCACATCTCTCTTCCAGCATCTTATTTAAAACAAACCAGGTTGATTAAAGTAACTGCTATTTTTTTTTAAGAGAGAGAAAAGAAACCAATTGACCTTAAAGTACCACATCAATCTTCCAGCTTCTCAGTTAATGTGGAAGTGATTACAGACTGGAGGTAGTCTCTTGGATAGTGTGTGGCAATCTTTCACTTTCTTGAAACAGTGAGAAAAGAGGGATGTTGCTGTGATGTTGCTCCTTATTTCCAAGAGCATTCAAAATTATTATACTCCTAATCAGAAATGCAATATAGAGTGTCAGATGCTGGTCTCAGGTGCTCTGGCACAAAAGCAGGCAAACTTGAACAACTTATATGCAAATAGGCTGGGCTTCCTTAACCCGGAACATGTTACATTGCAGCTATATCTCTGGAGTAGTATATTTTTAAAATATTATTATTATTATTTTACATTTATATCCCACTCTTCCTCCAAGGAGCCCAGAGAGGTGTACTATATACTTGAGTTTCTTTTTCACAACAACCCTGTGAAGTAGGTTAGGCTGAGAGAGAAGTGACTAGTCCATAGTCACCCAGCTAGTATCATGGCTGAATGGGGATTTGAACTCGGGTCTCCCCAGACCTAGTCCAGCACTCTAACCACTACACTTGACTGGCTCTCTAATATTAGTATATTAATTAGCCCATGCTGATGAAACCGGTTCTATTAATCTGATTAATCACAGTGCAGGTGCGATGGCTATAGATGCTGTGGGATTCTTTGTCTAGTGAGTGGCACAGTATGTTGATTGTTCATTGCATGTGCAAGATGCTATGTGCAAGATGCATGTGCAAGATGTCAGCTGCAAGGGCATCCCTGTCGCTTACACCGGAAGCTGCTTTATACCGAGTCAGACCATTGGTCCATTTAGCTCAGTATCATCTAAACCAGGGGTTTCCAACCTGTGGTGTTCCAGATGTTGCTGAACAGCAACTCCCACCACCCTCTGCTATAATACATTGTGACTGGGGATTATGGGAATTGTAGTTCAGCAACATCTGGAGTACCACAGGTTGGGAAGCTCTGATCTATATCATGCGATGGATCATTGGGAGGTAAGGTAGGGAAAGGGGCAGCACCCATCTCCTCTCAACTGTGCCCCCCTTTTGACATCCAAATGTGACTCCCTGCATGAATGGGGTATACATGTTTTAACAAACAGTGCTCCCACCATTATATTTCTTTGGCTTGGCTTCTCAGCTCATAAATTCATTATGGCAGTCAGCTGTTTAGTGAGCAGGAAGACAAGGAGAAACGAAATTCAACTGCCCACTCTCTTTGAAGGAGGTGATACAATTCCTTGCTGGGTTGGAAAAGGAACTGTTTAGGCAGCACCCATTTGCTATTCAACAACATCATCATCATCATCAACAACAACAACAACAAATATTTATATACCGCTTTTCAACAAACGTTTCCAAAGCAGTTTACACAGAGAAATAACAAATAAATAAGATGGATCCCTGTCCCCAAGGGCTCACAATCTAAAAAGAAACATAAGATAGACCCCAGCAACAGTCACTGGAGGTACCGTGCTGGGGGTGGATAGGGCCAGTTACTCTCCCCCTGCTAAATAAAGAGAATCACCATGTTTAAAAGGTGCCTCTTTGCCCAGTTAGCAGGGGTTATGGTTCTGTTACCTTTAAATGTAGTAGATAAATAGATAAAGGTTCACCAATGCGTTTAACAGAATGGATAGATTAATTATCTGAAATATTTTCTTCAGTTACAGTTAATGCATTGGCGAACATTCTTTTCCAAGTCGCACACAGCCACGTGGAAACTGTTGTACATGATGTGCCCTTTCCTTCCATGTACTTCATTGGTTAACCTCATGAGTTAACCAATTCATGTAGAATTGGCTAATTCTGGGACAACTCTAATTCTGGAGCAAGACGTATCTAGTCCAGTATCCTTGTCTCACATTGGCCAACCAGATACCTCAGGAAACCCACAAGCAGGAACATGGGAAGCTGCTTTTTACAGAGTCAGACCCTTGGTCCATCTAGCTTACTATTTTCTACACTGACTGGCAGTGGCTATCTACAGTTCTAAGAAGAGCTTTCCTCAGTCTTTCCTGGAGATGCCAGGAATTGAATATGGGAATTTCTGCATGCTAAGCAGATGCTTTACCACTGAACTATGGGCCCATTCCCTATGGGGAATATCTCACCGCAAAGAGTTCTCATATGTAGCCACCCATCCAAATGCAAATCAGGGCAGGCCCTGCTTAACAAAGGGGGCAATTCATGCTCACTACTGCAAGGACAGCTCTCCTCCCCACATGAATGTGGGCATTCCCCTCTCCTATGATTGCCTTCCTGCATCTGGTATTCAGTGGCATATTACATAGGGACATAGGAAGCTGCCACATACTGAGTCAGACCATTGGTCTATCTAGTTCAGTGTTGTCCACACAGACTGGCAGCGGCTTCTCCGAGGTTGCAGGCAGGAATTTCTCTCAGCCCTATCTTGCAGATGCTGCCAGGGAGGGAGCTTGGAGCCTTCTACTCTTCCCAGAGTGGCTCCATCCCCTGAAGGGAATATCTTACAATGCTCACACTTCTAGTCTCCCTTTCATATGCAACTGGGGTGGACCCTGCTTAGCTAGGGGACAGGTCATGCTTGCTACCACAAGACCAGCTCTCCTCTCCCGTATTCACATAGAATTGGCTAATTCTGGAGCAAACCCATAGAGGGTCCTGAAAATTTAGAAATACGGGAGGCCCTCTTTATTTGTGGGGGTTCTTTTTGTTCCTATTTCCGTGGACAACAAAACTGTGAATACAGAGACCTTAACCCTATGGGGATTGGGTGGTGCTGAAGTGTGCTGAAAATCCCAACAAAAAGTTGCCGGGAGCAGAAATAAGCACAGTGCTCAGCAGGGGCATCGCTACCGTTGAGCCAACAGGCCCGAAGAACCTTGGCCGCCACACCCTCGAAGCTGCCCCTGGAGCCCTAGACATGCGTCCTGCATCTGATATGATGAAATGGAGCCACGCTAGCGTAGTTTCTTTTTTGCCCTCCTGCCCACTCTGGTTTTCAGACAGGTGCCTGTCAGGAAACAGGAGATTAATGTTTGCTGCCGCCTTGAGCTCTGACTGCATCACCTTGCCTGTCTCTCTCTTCTAGCCGCTTTCAGTCTATGTGTGTCCCTTTCTGTGCAAAGTGTCTGTGCGACTTCAGGGAGGGGAGGGGGGAATTGATGGGAACGCCATATACTTTGGATTATTTTTATTTTTATTTTTATTTATTTGATTTATATACCGCCCTTCCAAAAATGGCTCAGAACAGTTTACATCTAATTAAAATCAAAACAAAATCATTTAAACATTCAAATCATTAACATGAAATTCATTTAAAAGCAACATTAAAAATGCTAAACCATGAATCTAATTAAAAGCCTGGGTGAATACATGTGTCTGCAGTGCCTTTTTAAAAGTTGCCAGAGATGGGGAGGCTCTTATTTCAACAGGGAGCACATTCCAAAGCCCAGGGGCAGCAACGGAGGAGGCCTGTTCCCGAGTTGCTGCCAAACGAGTTGGTGGCAACCGCAGACAAACCTCTCCAGATGATCTTAACAGGCGGTGAGGCTCATGGCAGAAAAGACGATCTCTTAAATATCCAGGGCCTAAGATGTTTAGGGCTTTATAGGTAGTAACCAGATTGTATCCAAGACTGTACCCAATCCTGGGGTACAATCAAGCAGCATTTGTACTCAAGATCCTAGGAACATAGGAACATAGGAAACTGCCATATACTGAGTCAGACCATTGGTCTATCTAGCTCAGTATTGTCTTCACAGACTGGCAGCGGCTTCTCCAAGGTTGCAGGCAGGAGTCTCTCTCAGCCCTATCTTGGAGAAGCCAGGGAGGCAACTTGAAACCTTCTGCTCTTCCCAGAGCGGCTTCATCCCCTGAGGGGAATATCTTGAAGTGCTCACACTGCAAGTCTCCCATTCAGATGCAACCAGGGCAGACCCTGCTTAGCTAAACGGACAAGTCATGCTTGCTACCACAAGACCAGCTCTCCTCTCCAGCTCTCCTATCCTGCTGGAGTTATGCCCCTGAAGCACATTTCAATAGGCAGCAGCTCCCACTTGCTCATAGAGAAGAGCTGGTCTTGTGTTAGCAAGCATGACTTGTCCACTTAGCTAAGTAGGGTCCACCCTGGTTGCATATGAATGGGAGACTAGAAGTGTGAGCACTGTCAGATATTCCCCTCAGAGGATGGAGCTGCCTCTCTGGGAAGAGTAGAAGGTTCCAAGTTCCCTCCCTGGCAGCATCTCCAAGATAGGGCTGAGCGAGATTCTTGCCTGCAACCTTGGAGAAGCCGCTGCCAGTCTGTGAAGACAATACTGAGCTAGATAGACCAATGGTCGGACTCAGTATATGGCAGCTTCCTATGCTCCTAAGGGATTGCCGCTTGGCAAGAGATTGCCTACCTCCTTTCCTTCCTGTGTGGGATCCAGTGTTGCCTCTGTCCTTTTTGAGGAGCAGGGCGTAAATCATTGGAGTTGAAGTCCGATCTGATGGATCGACTCCTGCAAAAGCTGCACGGCTCCATTTGTGAGAAGCTTCCGCCGTTTGTGAGAATCTTTCCAGGCGGGGAAAGGCACTCCCTGCCAGGCTGGAAATCGGGCGCTGGCTGAAGCACCTTGCAAACGGGACTGAGCCGCTCTGTTTCTGCACATGGCCACACACCTGCATCTGACATCAAATGCAGGGGGAGTGGCTAGGATGCCAGAGGCCACAGTGATGGGTTGTGCACAGCTTCCTATGCACCTGGTACTTAGCTCTCCAGCAATCCAGCGATGCCTCCCCAACCCCCAAGTTCTCCAATTTCTGACCTTTTTTGAGTGGGGGGAGGGGGAGAAAAGAGCCACATAATAGCTCTGTGCTACAAAATGGCAGCAGGAAACGACATTGGAAGTTGTTGCTGGCCACTCAGGAACCACAGATAGGAGAAAATAGCCCTTTGTTTGCCGGACAGATAAAGAAACCAGGTCCCTATGACCCGATTGCAAGTACGTGAAACTGTCGATGGAGAACCCGCAAATAACAAGGGACGTCTTGATCTTAGATATCTCTTATGCCCAAAATGTGCTTTCTATATTTGTTTACTTACTTACTTACTTACTTACTTACTTACTTACTTACTTATTTACTTACTTACCCATCCATCCATCCATCCATCCATTTGTCAAATTTGTACACCGCCCCAAACTTTCGTCTCTAGGCAGTTAACAATAACATAAGGCAAGTTAAAACATACACAAAAATCTTCAAACCATTTAGGTAATCTAAAAATCAAAACAGCTTAAAACTTCAACATTTTAGAAGCTGAAAAAGCTTGGGTGAAGAGGTGGGTTTTCACGTGCTTTTAAAAGATAGTCAGATGGGGAGGATCATATTTCAGTAGGGAGCACATTCCACAGTCTCGGGGCAGCAACCAAGAAGGCCTGTCCCCGTGTGGCCACCAGCTGAGCTGGCAGCATCTGGAGACGGACCTCTCCAGATGACCTCAATGGGTGGTGGGGCTCATAATGAAGAAGATGTTCTCTAAAATACCAAGGGCCTAAGCCATTTAGGGCTTTATAGGTTATAACAAACATTTTGTATTTTGCCCGAAAACCTTTGGCAGCCAGTGCAGTTTTATCAACAAATGGGTGATGTGGTCTCTCCAAGATGACCCAGAGACCAACCTTGATGCCGCATTCTGTACCAACGGGAGTTTCTGGAACACATACAAAGGCAGCCCCACATAGAGCACATTGCAGAAGTCAAGTCTGGAGGTTACCAACATATGTACCCAGGGGCGTAACTACCATTAGGCAAGGGGAGGCAGTCATCATGGGGCCCCACTGCCTCGAGGGGCCCCCCAGAGGCACATCACATGACTCCCCACCTGCCCATGTTGCACCCCCTATGAATTATGTTGAGTCTCTTGGAGATTGGCAGGAGCAGAGAGTAAAAAAACCAGATTCAATGTGAACTAGATATTCACCGTATTCATAATGGGGACGTGAGTGTGAGTGCACTATATATTGTGAAATGAGTTTGTATGTGTATATCAGCGAGGGGCCCATTTTAAAATCTTGTCTCTGGGCCCCCTCCAACCTTGCTACGCCCCTGTATGTACCACTGTTTTGAGGTTGTTCATCTCAAGAAATGGGCGCAGCTGGCGTATCAGCCAAAGCTGATAGAAAGCCCCTCTGGCTACCACCTCAGCCTTAGATACCAGGGAGATACCAGTGGATCCAGAAGCACTCCTAGAATGTGTACTGCATATATGAATTGTTACTGTGTGTGATTTATCTTTGTTGAAACCAATTCATGTAGAGGTTGGCCAGTTCTGGAGCAAATTTAAAACCCATTGAGGTTCCCCAAAATGTAAAAATATATCATCCAGATGTCTCTTTCAAGACAGCATGTGCTTTCTATACAGATTGCTACTGTGTGTGTGAAACTTTGCACCGTACATGACTTGATAGGCAATTTTGGTGTTCATGAAGCAAGCATCCCCCACCCCCACCAATGCTGTCCACATCTAGGCTTTCTTTCTCCTTTTGTAAATGTCACATTTCCATGATGCAGGCCTGGCCCTTGGGGACCTCTGTGAGTTTTTCTCACTTAGCGCTACCTGGACAAATTGATTGCTCAAGTTAGGACTCAGAAGCTAGGGTATTGTTCTGTGAATTACAGACCGATTCTGAAAAGTTCAAATAATTTCAAGTCAGCCACTGAACGCCAACATAGTCACAGCTTTTTTGACTTCTCAGTCTGAGAAATGCAGAGCGTGCAAGCACAAACCAGTCCATAAGCTCATAATATTCTCAATTTAAGCTACAGGAGATTGAAAGCAGAGCCTGATTGTCCCTCATGATGCCACCAAAGTTTGCCATTACCTGATTGTGAATATGAATTTGGACAAATAACCTGTTGAACACCGTCTCTGTTGAACACTGTTGACTTGGAAGGTCAAATGAGATTCTGCACATGTGTGGGCCATGCTGAGACAGTCTTGTAGGCAATGCACTACAGTTCTTTAATGTTCAGCTCTTATGTGTGTGGATTCCATTGGAATTGTGTGGCCAGGGTATGAATGTATGAACAAATAAATGAAATTTTGATTTCATTCTCATATATATATATATATATATATATATATATATATATATATATATATATGATTTATTTTTAATTGTTCTATTTTCTAAAACGGAAAAAAAGGTTAGAGAATCAAACACTGCTATCAACTCCAATATTATTTCCTTTTTTACTTATACATACCCAGGACCATCAGGCTTTTTACCATTACATCTCATATACATAGGAAAGGAAAGGTTGTGCTGTTGAGTTGGTGTCGAATCGTGGTGCTAACAGAGCCCTGTGGTTTTCTTTGGTAGACTACAGGAGGGGTTGACCATTACCATCTCCCATGCAGTATGAGATGATGCCTTTCAGCACCCTCCTATATCACTGCTGCCCAATATAGGAGTTTCCCATATTCTGGGAAACACACCAGCGGGGATTTGAACCAATAGCCTCCTGCTCTCTAGGCAGGTTGCTTCCCCGCTGTGCCATTAGGTGGCTTCTCATATATATAGGTACATTAAAACCCTTTTTTTCCCTTGTTCAATCTCTTGGTGCTATTAATATGTTGCTGTTGCTATCACGTTTAAATGAATTCATGCGTTAAACATGTTGATGTTGAATTAATTAGCATAATGCAGTGAGAAGCAGCCTAATTAGTATGCATAAGATGGATAAAGTAAAATGGATGCATCTTTAAAGTAACTGGAGGAAACCGGTGGTTATTCGTTATCAGGCTATCTAGATCTGGGCAGACAGAGCATCAGCTATAACTTTAGAACTTTATCTCCTCCTCCTCAGGAGACCTTTTTAGCTATGGCTATACCAAATATCACTATGGCGATGACTATACCAGATATGACTATACCACAACTAGGGCACAACTAGGCATGATAACAGGAAAATGTATTTTAAATGTATTCCGAATCAGATCAAATGTATTTTAAAAAGGCAAATGCACAATAACCTGGGGCCCCGATTCACGGCACTGCTAGAGAGGGGTTAATTCTTTACTACTGTGCCCTTTCTCAGATGTGAACACCTCCCTGGAGCTGCTGTTTGCCCTCAGGGACAAAACCAACATGGTGTGGGGCTGTAAGGCCTTGCAGATTTTATAACGGAAAGATGAACCAAACAGTCAACCATGTGAGAAACAACAGTTGCTTTGTGTGAGAATTCCTGTTGAGGGATAAGCTTTGATAGAAAAGTTGTCCTCACTGGAGAATCTCCCCACCTACACACCACCCCATTTACCACAATGCAGTGGAGCTCCAGGGGAATCATATGCAGATTTGAAATGTGTATTTCATGAAAGCTGAAACAGAGAATGGTGAAGATGGTGTCGAATTATATGTTCTTAAGTATTCATTATTTATAAGGATGTGCAAAGTGATTCAAATTTGAATCGATTCAACTCAAAACTAAGTGATTTGATTGACTTGGATTCAAATCAAATCACCCCTCAAAAAGACAATTAGATTTGAATTCAAATTGAATTTTCAAAATTTGAATCAAATTGAAAAATTCAATCTGTGCGCATCCCTAATTATTTATTTTGTAATTATGCAATCAATCAATCAATTCGTGTACATCCCTAATAATTTCCTGGCATCTCTAAGATTGGGAGAGACCCCTGCCTGAAACCTTGGAGAGATGCTGCCAGCCAGTGTAGACAATGATGAGTTAGCTGGACCAATGGTCTGACTCAGTATATGGCAGCTTCCTATGCACCAAAGTCTAGGATTTTGAAGATGGTGCCAGATTATTCCCCTGCAACTCTGCTGTGCTGTGGGGATTTTGAAGGAATCCTGCTCAGTGAGAACAACTTCTCTACCAAAGACCATCATTTTCACATCAGACAGAAACCCTGATTACAGCAAATGGCTAGGATCTATTTTTTAGTAATGTACTAACACCAGAGCAAAGAAATAACACAAACCGACAACATGTGGATGGCATCCAGCTCTCTGTTTTCTTGTTCAGTGTATCTATATACAGCATTCCCTGTTCTAAACTGGCCTTTTGGGGGCTAAAAACAGAGAATCAATAAAAACACCAGAGTCAATATAGCAGCAGCAGAGTAAAATCCAACATCAGCGATCAGTGAGAAACAAATGAAGGGTCCATCAAGCACTTACCCAGGTCAACTGCTTCCTGGAATCATGACCGAAAGGCAGGCTTAGGGGTGTGTGTGTGTGTGTGTGTGTGTGTGTGTCTAATAATCAAGCCTCCTGAGAAGCCAGGATGCTGCCATGGCAAAAGGATCCCTCCACGTTCCCACCTACCTATCAGACCTCCCATAGTGGTGAGACATGGAGCAGAGACCCGGAGATCTCATTGTGTTGATTAATGCATATGAGAATTGGCGTCGGATTATGTGGCAGTGTGAACATACCCGCTGATATCCAGAGAAACCAGCCACTGGGGGAGTGAGGAACTGTGCAGTAGTGTAAGACGTCGGCAGCGTCAGCTGTGAAAAAGGCCAATTCCATGCTAGGGTTCTATCTGGAGATGTCTGGTAGGGAACTCACATGTGGTGTCACGCCCTCGATCTCGGACAGCGAGGAGGAAGGGGAAGCTGTCAACTTTCCAGGCGATGCAGGGGTGTCTGAGGGGCAGAGCCCGGCTGTCAGTGTTCATGAAACAGCTGTGGCTACTGATTCAGAACAGGCACAACAACCTGAGGCAGCAGAAATTGTGAAAGACCAATCTGAAGAAGAGCTATGCAACCAGCCCCCGCTGACTCCGCAACAGCGGCGTGTCATGAGACGCAGGGATCAATTGGAGACTATTAGGAGAAGCAAATGCCTATTGCAGAGGGCTGATAAGCCTTGAATTCCTGCCAGCTGGGAGCTCTCGGCTTGCACTATAAATCACGTCATCAGCCTTCTACTCACTGCTGAAAAGCAACATTTGTCAACCCTTGTGCCTACAGCGTGTAGCCAAGACGAACTTCCCGAGCCGTATCCAGTTTCAGCAGCTTCGCTTTGTCTCGTGATCTTCCCTGGCAGTCGGCCAGACCTTGACATGTGGTCTCTCATCCAAATGCAGCTGATCTTGTGGTAGCAAGCATAAATTGTCCCTTTTGCTAAGCAGGTCCTTTGCTAAGCGCGGATGCCATGTGCATGCTGGCGCCACATGGGGTTACTTGGGATGAGCCCCGCCCCCAGCAGGAAGCTGCATGGGGTGGCGGAGAGCAGGTAAGGACCTGACTTCCCCTTTCTCAAAGCCCCCCTCCCCACAGCACCGAATCTCCGAATCCCTAAATCCCCAAATCCCCAAATCCCCAAATCCCCTAATCCCTGAATTCCGAATCCCCAAATTCCAGCCAGTGCTCGAACTGCGGTTTGTGCACACCCTCACTGGCATCTCCAAGATAGGGCTGAGAGAGACTCCTGCCTGCAACCTTGGAGAAGCCACCGCCCGTCCGTGTACTGAGCTAGATGGACCAATGGTCTGACTCAGTAGGAAGCAGCTTCCTATGTTCCTATATGTTCCTAACTAGGGCAGACCCTGCTTAGAAAAGGGAGCAATGCATGCTTGCTACCACAAGACCAGCTCTTCCCGCCACCATGAGAGGATTTAAAAGGCACCCCCCCAAAAGAAAAAAAATATACAAAGGGTTGCATTATGCAACATTATTGATGTGGCATTTGCTAGCAGTATGCTGGGTGCCCAACTCAACAGAGCACTAATCTCTACTCTTTGCTGACTTCTGCACTGGAAATACCTCCACATGGGAAACCACGAGCTCCAGACTTAATGGGATCAGCTGGGATTTGTGTTCTCAAGTTTTCTTATGTATCCACGCGAACTCCTTTCGGTTCGGTTTGGGGTAGGCCTGTTTTTCCTGTTGCTGAGCTGCTTGTTATCAGCTGTGATTCCATTTTTGCCCTCCGTCTTTTCCTCTTTACAAGACAGTCCTTTGATTTGTTGATGTTTGTACTGACATCTTTTTTTAAAAAAACAGGATCAAAACCAGGCTGGCATGAGATCCAAGCACAAAAGAGAGAAGGAGGCGGCCCCTGTCGACTGGACGATGCTCCTTTCACTGGGCATGAATGGCCCTTTTCCCATTTCTCGAAAACTCCGATCTCTCTTCCCGCGTCTGAGATAAAAACAGTCAGTCTGTCCCATAAATGCATAGTGAAGTGTAATTTTGGCGCAAATCTCGGTTGCATGCTCTGGGAATTTGGAGCTCAACCCCGGTCTGATAAGCTTCAGCTCTCCAAAATGGTAATGTCTATCATGGCAGGAATCTAATTTGGGAGCTTCTTGGATGGCTCCCTTACTTCCCTATGTAAGCAGACCTGAAACACGGAAGCTGATGGAGCCCGAGTAGATGGAGGATTTTGACAGCGCCACAGTGGTGAAACTACCTGCAACCATAAATGTTTAATGCTGATTTTATTTGTCTCTCCAAAGAAAACAAGCCACATCAGAAGGCATCAGGTAGCTTGTTATTAGATCAATTATCCTCCGGCAAAAACCCCTAATGGCTTTCTGTTTGTTTACACAAGCTAAGACTAAAAAAAGATGGGATGTGATAGATCGGGGATCAGGATCAACTGTGGGGGGTTTTTAAACAAAAAGTTATGATTTATTATTAAGAGCTATTACCTGGACACCAGTGTTTCCTGTAGCAGGGATTCCCAGATGGCATTGACTACAAATCCCATCATCCCCAGCCAAAGGCCATTGCAGCGGGGGATAATGGGAGTGGTAGTCCACATCATCTGGGAATCCCTGTTACAGGGAACACTACCTGGACATCTTTGAATTGGCATGGGGTTGTGGGGCTGAGGAAGGGAGATCAATCCTTCTCGTGTTGGGATCCCCCCCCCGCCAAAGCTTTTTAAGGAATGTGAGGAGAGGATCCCTTTGCAAAACCTGCAAGGGGCAGATCAGTCCCAAAGTGCTGCTCTGATGGCAGTGAAAGGGGGATGCTTACTGTTTGCTGGTACCCCAATAATCTTCTTATTGGTACCCCAATAACCTTCTGCCAGAGATGACAGTCTCAGTTACATGGGGGTGGTGAGCTGTCTTATGCCAAGCAGGTGCATAGGAAGCCGGTGGCGGCGTGGGTGCCACCCACCGCCCCAGGCGCGTAACAACGATAGGGCAAGGGGAGACAGTTGTCTGGGGGCCCCACTGCCTGGAGGGGCACCCCAGAGGCACCTCACGTGACTCCCCATTGCCCCCTGCCCAGCCCCAAGGCTCCTCAGCCACTTGCCCTGTTCGCCGTCTCTCCAGCTTGTTCTCCTGGCCGGCAATCCAGCAGCAGACAAGCTGCAAAGAGCTCCTTTTCTCCCGCCTCTCAGCTGATCGGCGGGTGGGCGGGGCTTCCACGGAGGTCTGGTGTAGGCCTCTGTGAAGCCTGAACTCCAGTAGGGCCCAAGCCAGCCAGGAAGGAGGAGGCAGCCAGAGTGGCCACCACTGGTCTCTGCAGCAGAAGACCCCCTGCTGCCAGGTAGAGTGTGAACTCCTTTTTGTGGTTACCTTCCCCACCCCCACCCCCACCCGGATATATAGGGATCTGCTTGCCATAGGGCTTTGATATGGGGGGGGGGACTGAGAAGTCTCTGAATATTTATTTTTAAACAGCTTGGAAAATTTGCTGGCTTAAAAAAAACTATCTAAAAAGTCCTATAAGTGGCTTGTTTCATGGCAGAAAATTACAAAAACTTCTGGAAGAAACAGTATTATATTTATTTTATTCATTCATTTATAAATGCACTTATGTTCAAGTTGTTTTGCAACCCAGAAGGTCTGAGTGAGAACTGTGAAGCATGCCTTCTGCTTTTATTTTATTTTATTTTTCTTGTGTGTGACCTGCTCCCCAATAACTTGCAGGGACTTCAGGGTAAATCTGGCCAACATGTGAATGCAGCACCTCCCTTCCAGAGGAGATGTGTGTTAAAGGGCTTTAAAAGCCTCCTGTGAAAAACCTCCTGGAATCAAACTTGACTGAATTTGTTCAGAATTCTGAGAAAACAAACATAGGCTCACCCTGCATGGTTGAAAGTCTCCTTGGCTAATCTGCAGCGAGGGGCCCATTTTAATCATTCATCTTTCTAGTGTGTTCTAGGCATTAAAAGTAAAACAAATGTATAGTACTCAATGTATATCACTATATATTGTGACGTGTGCGTGTGTGTATTCAGTGAAATGTATTTCCAGGCAGCATACTTATTTTGGAATATCAGACTTAAATCCTTGGGGGCCTGGGGTGTGCGGAGGCCCTGGACTTTGAGTGGGGGGGCCCCATTTTAAAATCTTGTCTCTGGGCCCACTCCAACCTTGCTACGCCCCTGCACCGCCCGCTAGCCACCCTAGCCATACCCCCTGTGCCTGACATCAGATGCAAGGGCTGTGGCCATACCCAGAAACAGGACTGGGGGGCCCCATTCACAAGGGGCTCCAGCCATTTTGGGGTTTCCTTTCCCTGCCTTGAAAGGCCAAGAGACGTCCGGCCCGGTTTGTGAGAAGCTTCTTCAGCCAGCACTGGCTTCCCAGGCTGGCTGGGGATGTGTCTCTCTGTCTTCTGAGGTCGGGATACGTGCTCCCAGCCAGGCGGGAAACCCAGCACTGGCCAGAGGTGCGCTTACCCCCGGACCTTGGGGCCCCGGTCCGTAGCCTCCTAAGTCGAAGGGGGGCCTCCAGATGTCCTGGGGGACCTCCTGTCACCCCAACACTGCTTGCGCCCACCACTGCCTATGCCCGCTGCTGCCCTAGCTGCTGTGCCACTCCTTGCCCCTTTTTCAGCCTTTTCGTGACCGGGGCTGGGGTGCGGGGTGAGCTGAGCAGACCTCGGCCTCCCCTCTGGTGGCGGCACAGTCACTGGTGGGCCCGTCCGTCTGGGCCTTCAGCGCCTGCGCAGTGTGAATATTGAGCTGTCGCAAGCCTGCAAGCAGCGGGCGCAGGCAGCGGGTGGTGGGGCAAGGAGTGGCTGGAGGCCCCCCAGGACAGCAGCCCCCCAGGATGCCCAATGAAGGTTTGCATTAAAAAAAATTTAAAAGGGGGTCTCGTGGCAGGGGGCCCCTCTAAAGCCCTTCTGGTCTGGGTGCCCAAATTACCTAGGTGTGCCCCTGGTGTTGGCTGAAGCGCCTTGTGAACGGGGGCCACACGGCCCCATTCTTACAACTCATGAGTGGGGCTTGTGCAGCCCCATTCCTGCATATAACCATGTCCCCTGCGTCTGATGTCAGATGCAGGGGGTGGATGGGGCAACTGCACAGGAAGTAGCAGCCCGGTTCTCAGTTTATTTACCCTGAGCCTTTAACATGTTGGTATAGAGAGTTTGCCCATTCAGTCCTTTAATGGCCTTTCCGGGATGCTCTTGTCATTATTAAACAGATGTTAATTAAGAAAAGAGCCACTTTTATCCTGGGACCCCATATCCAGCAAATTCCCAAAATTCTCCCCTGCTTGTTTAATAATTATGGGGTATGATTATGATAATGAGTTTAGCTCCGATTTACACATTAGCCATGCATTTTAATGATCTGATTACAGAAATGTGAGATAGTGTAGATTTAATTTTAGACCAGGAAATGTACTGGCAGGCTAGATTCAAAAGGAGCCGGGTTGCGGGAGCGGAGAGTGGGGGAGACCGAGCAGACTGGCGAGAGCTGTAGGGAATTATCGTGAAATAAATCCCAGCTTTGTAATGAAATAACTAGAACAGAATAAAATATCAAAACCATTGTACACCCTCGAATCAATGCTGAATACACAAGGTTTGCTGAATGACATGAAACAAAGCAGTGTTCCGGTAGCAATTCCTTTAATACTACCAAGAGGGTCCCTGGGAGATGGCTTCTGAAGACGAATTCTATTTACAAACGCAAACTCTTGCTTGCTTTGTTTTCTGAGTTAACACCTTCAGATGAAGAGGAGAGTAAATGACCTCCTTTCTTTTCATCTGACTTACATTTCTTTTCATCTGTCGTACCCTTGATTTTATCCATCTGTCTTGCTTCTTGTCCTTCGATTTTATCAAACTCTGCTTAGAAAATGCCGCTACATTTTAGTGCACATAATGCTTAGTTTTTATGGTTCAGGTAAGGTAATTAGATTCCTTTCTGTCTGTCTCCGTTTGCTGGCTTGGAGTCTGTGAAAGTAATTTTTCTTTAACGTAAAGACAAGACCGATCTCTCATATTTTGGAGAAAACAACATTGTCTTATTAGGTGCTCTTTATAGTTATTCTAAGTGATGAGCAATTTATTTTGTGCAGCATCCTAGAAAATTAGATGATCCTTAAATCAGGAGCTTGAGAGAGAAGCAGTTTGCTGATGTACTGACTGACTTGGAGAGGAAAAGATACATCTAGAAAGATTCTGTTCAGGCTTGGGTGTGGCTTAGAGAGAACCGATTTAAAAGGTGTTCAGAAGAATGTGGATAGGAACATAGGAAGCTGCCTTATACCGAGTCAGACCTTTGGTTCATCTCACTCAGTTTTGTCTACCCAGACTGGCAGCTGCTTCTCCAAGGTTGCAGGCAGGGGTTTCTCTCAGCCCTATCTTGGAGATGTTGCAAGGGAGGGAACTTGGAACCTTCTGCATGCAACATCCAGATGCTCTTCCCAGAAAACGGAAATATCGTACAGTACTTACACATGTAGCCTCCCATCCAAATGCAAACCAGGGTGGACCCTGCTTAGTAAAGGGGACAATTCATACTTCCAACCACAAGACCAGCTCTCTTCCTGGATAACAGCAGAGTTTCAAGAACAGAACTAGAACAATCTGATGCTTGTTGTGAGCATTCTGGCTTGTATTTTAATGGGCAAACCCGCCCAAGCTCAATTCAGAATTAGCTAAAATTATGGATGTAATCATGAATTCTTAAGAACATAAGAAAAGCCCAGCTGGATCAGGCCAAAGGTCCATCTAGTCCAGCATCTTGCTTCATGCAGTGCCAACCAGGTGGATGCAGGGAAACTCGCAAGCAGAGAAAATAGGGCAACTACCTCTCCAGTTGGTGTTCCATCACACCTGGGGTCCAGGGGCATGCCCCCTCTGATCCTAATGGAAATATACAGCTATCCAGAGCTAGTAATTGATAGCCCTGTCCTCCATGAATTTGGCTAATTCCCTTTTAAAGCCATTTGGATTGGTGGCCATCACCACATCCAGTAGCAGCAAATTCCATAGTTTAACTACAAGTTTTGCAAATAAGTAATTCCTTTTGTCTGTCCTGAAACTCCCACCATTTAGCTTCAATGGATGACCCTCAGTTCTAGTGTTATGGATCAGAGACTAACACTTCTCTCTGTCCTTCACACCGTTTTCAATTCACACCGTTCATAATTCACACCGTTCATAATTTTGCACACCTCTACCATGTCCCTGCCTTCTTTCTAAATGAAAAAGGTTCAAACACTGTAGTCGTTCCTCATAGGGGAGTCGCTCCAACCCCCCCAATAATTTTGGTTGCCCTTTTCTGCACCTTTTCTAGCTCTACAATATCCTTTCTAAGGTGTGGTGTCTAGAACTATAGGCAGCATTCCAACTCTTGGTATAAATCTCTCTTTGTGCCAAGCTGTTTTAAAGTATGATTGTGTTGTAGGGGTGTGTATCTTTTTGGAACAAATGCAGCCCAATACACCCCCTCATTCATTTTAGGTTCCATCATTCCAATATGAATGGGCTGGTGAACAAATAGGGTGAATGGCAATGAATGGGGAGTCCATTTTCAGAACCCGCATTTGCTGTCATTTATTTCCCAATTTTTTTTTGTTCCTGACTACTGATCTGGTATCGCCATGGCTTTGACTCCTAGCTTCTGGCATGACTCCTGGCTTCCTGCATGGCTCTGACTCCTGGCTTCCAGCATGACACCTGGCTTCCAGCATGGCTTTGACTCCTTGATTCTGGCTTTTGGCATGGCTTTGATTCCTGGCTTCTGTCTTGACCCTTTGACTTTACAGCTACTGAGTTTTGACCTTCTGCATGCTACTGATGCCCAGATCCTGTCTCTATACTCTGCTCTCATTCCTGATGGATTACCTGGCTAGACCCCTGTTATATACTTGGCTTCTGGTTTCTGTCTCAGCCCTCCTGTTCTAACATGTTGGTTTTTCACATTGTCACTTTCCCTGGTTATTTCTCTTCAAATCACAGAACTGGTTGGGTACAAAAGACTGCTTGATCCAGCCTAGTGATGTTGCTGCAGTTCAGAGTTATCTGACTGGGAATAAGGATTTTCTTAGTTCACAATGCCCATGTGCATTTCTAATTGAATATCAATTAGATTTGCTGGCTTGGTTTCTAATACTTTCAGTCCTGGTTTCTGGACTCACACCTGCAGGTACAGCTGCCCACAGCCCAACTGATTCGACACTATTGAGCCCTGGGACACAGTGATAGGAATCTCATAGGAGAGTGTGGATTAAAAACCATCCATTCCCAGTAAAAAAATTAGATGTTGCCCTGACACAAGTTTGCAGACGAGACTAACCTGGAAATATCCATATATCTACAAATGATAATGAACCCCTCTCCCCAGACCTCGGCTCAAAGCAAAGCTCAGATGGTCCCATGCACTGTTGCTGTGATCAGTCCCATGATACAGGCCTCGTAGTCTCACTAAGTCAACTAACTTTGTCAATGGCAATTAGAGAATCGACTGTTTTATCTTCATGCAGAAGATGTTGTCTTTAATGACAGCTCCCCAGCCCTATTCTTTACTGTAAAGGTCTCAGATTTGCACAAGATTCTGTGGAAACACTGCCAAGATGTGAATGTGGCAAGGAGTTTAGATAGATTTCCCAAAGGATGATTGTATGTTTATTCACCACATTTCTGTACTGCCTGACCTTTGCATCCCTAGCTGGTGTACAGAAGTTAAAGTACAAGAAATATAGAATTGGATAAAATGATTCAAAAAATTTGATGACAGAAAGCCAATTAAAATTAATTAAAGGCCTGAGAAAACAGGTGTGTTTTAAGGCTCTTTTTAAAAACTGCCAGAGATAGAGAAACCCTGATTCTAACAGGCAGTGCATTCCAGAGCCCTGGAGCAGCCACAGAGAAGGCCCTGTCCCTACCAAATGAGCCTGTGGTAGCTATAACCTGACCTTCCCAGATGATATTAATCAGCGGGAGGATTCATGACAAAGGGGGGCACTCTCTCTGGACCCAAGCTGTTAAGGGTTTTATATATTTTTTACCATCCTTGGACCCAAGCTGTTAAGGACTTTATAGGTAATAACCAGATAAAGTTAGTTCCTTATCTTCCTCACTGCACGACTCATTACCTGAAAGGCTATGGCTATCTTCTGGGTAACTTCCTTGTTGCACATTCAATATAATTTGTCTAACAAAGGCAACCCCTTGCTTTATCTCCCAAACGCATGTTTAGAGTTGTAAACAATGTAGGCAAATTGTGGCACAGAAACATAGGAAACTGCCAGACTATTGGTCCATCAAACTCAGTATTGTCTACACAGATTGGCAGCAGCTTTTCCACAGTTACAGGCAGGAGTCTTGGAACCTTCTGCATGCAAGCCTGCAGATGCTCTACCCAGAGCTGCTCCATCCCCTACAGTGCTCACACATGCAATCTCCCATTCAAATGCAAACCAGGGTGGATCCAGCATAGCAAAGGGGACAATTCATGCTTTCTACAGGAAATGAATTGATTATCAAGCCAGAGGTTGCCAGTTCAAATCCTAGCTGGTATGTTTCCCAGACTATGGGAAGCACCTATATTGGGCTGCAGTGATATAGGAAGATGCTGAAAGGCACCATCTCATATTGTGCAGGAGGAGGCAATGGTCAACCCCTCCTGTATTCTACCAAAGACAACCACAGGTCTCTGTGGGCACCAGGAGTCGAAACCGACTCGACAGCGCACTTTACCTTTCCCACAAGGCCAGCTCTTCTCCATAAATGATGGGCTTGATAAAGAGTTCTTTGAGATGCAAAGTATCATGGAAGGATAATCCTTTTTGAGCTTTCAGATTAGCAAGTGGTCAGATTCAAGGCCTCTGCTACTAACTACTTTGGTCTTGGAATTGCCAACTGCCTTTGTTTTGTCCTCCAAATCATTGTTGTCCACGTTTTTGTCCTACTCTCCATCAAGATTCATCCCTTCTGAGTATGGAAAATACCCTGAAATCTTAAGAAATGTGTTTGTTTGTTTGTTGAACACATTTCTATACTGCCCCATACACCTGTCCCTGGGTGGTTCACAATCTAAAAACACAACAATTACAACATTAACACAATTAAAGCTGTTTCAACTACAGATAAGAATTCTAAAACCTAAAACTTTAACACTTTAAACTAAAAACCTGACTGAACAGGTATGTCTCTGGGTCCTTCTTAAAAACATCCAGAGAAGGAGAGGCTCTAATTTCATTAGGAAGGGCATTCCATCATCCTGGGGCAATCCTTGAAAAGGCCCGGTTTTGAGTCTCCACCAACCGAGCCGGTGGCAACCACAACACCTCCCCAGATTATCTTAATAGGCAGCGGAGTTCATGAAGAAGAAGGCGTTCTCTTTAAGGAAGAAGAAGGCGTTCTCCCAGCATACAGGGCTTTATAGGTAATAATCAGCACTTTATATTTATCCCGGAAACATACTGACAGCCAGTGTAGTTCTTTTAAAATGGGTGTGATATGATCTCTTCAGGCAGCCCCAGAGACCAGCCTGGCTGCTGCATTCTTGAATACAGTTCAACATATTAGAGCAATCATTACATTTAGCAGCCATTACAGTGCTGCTAGATCAGACCAAAGGCTACCCCTGCTAACTGAGCAAAGAGACACTTTTTAAAGTGGTGATCTTCTTTTATTTAGCAGGGGGAGAGCGACTGGCCCTATCCAACCCCAGCACAGCATCCCTCCAGTGGCTGTTGCTGGTGTCTACCCTATGTTTCTTTGTAGATTGTGAGCCCTTTGGAAACAGGGGACCATCTTATTTACGTATGTATTATTTATTTTTATATGTCAAGCGCTTTGAGAATTTTGT
This sequence comes from Hemicordylus capensis, assembly GCF_027244095.1. NCBI lineage: Eukaryota > Metazoa > Chordata > Lepidosauria > Squamata > Cordylidae > Hemicordylus > Hemicordylus capensis. Next base: position 7,383,876 of record NC_069667.1, read on the forward strand.
TAAAGAGTGGTATATAAATAGTTGTAGTAGTAGTAGTATCACTGACTCTGGTTAGTGTTCAATTATACAGATTGTATTAGCTTGCCATGTGCTTTGATGGCAGAAATTAAAAAGCTGGCTACTTTTCTTGTAATGTAGGGCCTGGTATTAGCTAATTAAAAAATTGCATGGAACCCTAAAGTCCTCCCAGGATAAACCATAAGCAATGGCTGAATAAATATGTCATGTAAGCCACTGTAGAAATTATAACAAGACAAGACATTCTGGTAGGAACTGAATGGCCTACTTTCCTTTCACTATAATATTAATTGATAATTACCATCTTCACAAGTTAGCCCACTTACGTTTCAAACGTTCATACATCCACTACCTTGAATTGGGGTGGAGGATGTCATCACAAATGACACCATTGAGGTTTCTCTCTCTCTCTCTCTCTCTCACACACACACACACACACACACACACACACACACACACACACACACAGCTGGGAGATCTCATGAGCTTATTCTCCTTAAGGATAGTGAGTGAAAAATAAATGAATAGAATCTTCCAATCCCCCAGACCCACATGGACTCACACAGATGTACTGCAATAAGAATTCGGGCCATGTTGCCTGCTAATTGAATATCATTGCCCTGAGAAGTTCATGTACAACTCAAAACTTTGCAGGTACACAGAGTATGCATGGATGTATAATGAAAATTTTGACTTTACATCGGTTTTTCATCCAAGCCATTGATTTGGCAGGGGAAAGAAGAAGAAACAAAACCTTTACCATTGCCTGCACAGTTCTGTCTGTGTTGTGATTAGTGTCTATGACCTGGACAAAAGGTAGATTACAAAATTGGAAGGTTTGCTAAAAATAATAAGGTGATGTGATAAAGTGCAGCCAACATTACAAGTCAGTTTAAAACCCTCAAAAAAAATCAATTTTCTGTTCAAGTGTTCTCCAATAATGCACATAATTGCGATCCAATTTTGAACTGAGTGGAGGGAAGTCCGTCTACTGCCTGTCCAGCCCCAACTGCAAGACACAGCAGAGAAGATTGACCCCACAGATCAGCTGACATAGTCTAGTCCTCAACGTGCCGTTGGCAACAGCCACACTGCAGAAAAGTATTTGCAGACCAGATTGCACTAAAAGATGACTCCATCATGAGAGTCCTTAGGGCTAAGAGATATGAGAAATGAATTTCTGCACAAATCAATGGAACAACATAATTGATGACTCTAAAAGCTTTCCATGGTACCTAAAGGAATTGGGTCTCACCCTGTGGCAGTCAGCACAGCTCCTGCGACGGTGATTTACAAGGGTTTGGATCCCTGATCAATTTATCCTGGTTAGCTGTAAAACATTTTTGTGCTCTTTTCTCATAAGTGGCTTGATACAAATCCCAGTGCATTTATTTACTTTTCTTTTGGGTCCCTGAACATTTACTGGCTGCATCTGGTTCTTCCATATCCTAAAAGCATGTATGCCTTTTCCTGGGAAATACTCATGAGTTTCTTTTCCCAATAGCCTTTATTGGAGAGGAAGTGCAATTACTTTCAGGGTGGGTATTGCTTTTTACGACTTCAGAAAACAGATCCTCTTCTTTCTTTTACCCTGCTTTCCAAGGACTTGGAGGAAGAGATAAAAATGTTTGGAGGCGAGAAGCTGTCACTGAGGGAGTATCCCTGAAAAGACTTCTTGCATTAATGATGGAGCCTGTTGAAAGGACATAGATCAGGCTGAGAGCTCTGTGCTCAGATTAATAGTGCTTCCTCCCCCTGATAAATGGTGGTTTCTCCTCTGAGACTTTGGCAGGAGGATCACCTTGCAACCCAACAGGAGATCCACCATCAGTCTTGCTGCTGCTCTCTCCCATTTGGAATACAGAAGTGAACAGCTGTTGTAACCGGTGGTGATTCTAGATGATTTTTGTGACTGTCAATATGGGTCCCATTCTGCCAACATTAGCTTGGATTCTCTGTCTCCATCTGGGGAGCTGTCCAGCAGGACAAGGAGAGTGATAGAAAGGTTGGTAAAGTGACACAAGAGCTGGATAAAGTGGATGGGGCCATCCCATGTAACAGATTGCCAAGAAATTTAGGACCGACAAGGGGAAGCACTTTTCCAAGCAGTGCATCTATGGAATTCTCTGCCACGGGATTTTGTGATGGCCACCAACTTGATGGCTTTAAGCAGGGCTTAGATGTGTCCATGGAGGACAGGTCTATCAATAATGTGCCATTGGCTACTAGTCCCAATGGCTACTAGTCCCAATGGCTACTAGTCCCAATGGCTACTAGTCCCAATGGCTATAGGCTATCTCTATGTTGAGGCAGGATGTCTCCAAAGACTAGTTGCAGGGGAGAAACAGCAGGAGAGGGGCATGCCCCCAAATGGTAGGAGATATGGGTGTGTGTGATGTCATCTTAGTTGGGAGAATTGGTTTATGCTATAGCATAATATAGGACATAAGAGAGGATGTCTCCATTTTCATGTGCAAAACATCAATGCAACATGGGACAGTGGACAAGCAGACCCCCACAAGGTGCTCTTCAACAATGGAAGGCTTGAAATATGTAGTTTCTATATAGAAGTCTGGTTTGGGTTCTTTTTTAAAGTGAGGTGCTACAGGTGCAATATATTTATTTCCTGTTATGCTCCAAGGATAACATGGGGCCATAAGGCAGTTGTTCAATCAACCTGTAAAGTCAATACCTTATTTTTTAGCCTACTTTAAAAAAGGAAAGAAAGCTTATGAGATCACCCAGCTAACACTCCCTCCCTCCCTCCCTCTCCCTATCAGCTTCACAATGCCTGGACCAAATTTGGTACAGTTGTAGGGACACATAGAGACACCTCAACAGGATAGTTCATGGTGATGTTATCCACCCCAATTCAAGATGGCAAATGTGTGAATGATTGAGGCACAAGTGGGCTAATTTGTGAACCACCTAAGCGCTGCAGAAGAATTTGGTATAATTGTAGTGACGCATAGGGCACCTTCTCAGTTCTGTAGTGACACATAGGCTGCCTTTGCACACAAGGGCAAGCTGTGAGTCCAACGGACCTGCAGTTTGCCCCCAATCTCCCCACTGCTCATCCAGACGGTGCCAATCTGCAGTCTGATAGACTGCAAGGGGGGGAAGAACTGGTTGAATGGGCTTCCTCCTAGCCATGAAAGAAAGCCACGGCATCTAATTGGAGAAGGAGAGAGGAAGGAGATTCCTACCCTCAACTCCAATTTTACAGTTGCAGCTGTTGGCTGACACAATCCTGCTTTCTGACCTGAGGTTTTGTTGGTGGAACTCTTGTGGAACTGAAGGTTCCAATTCATGTGTGGGGTCGGAAACCTCAGGTTGCTTTTGTGACAGAACTGTGGGTTCCCACATTCGAGTGACTACAAACCTGAACCTCTGGCACAGTTGCCTCCAGTTTGGTGTGATGTCCAAACATGGCCATTGAGAGACCTAAACGGTGTAGTTTGTGTTGATATCACCTACCCCAATTCAAGATGGCAGATGCATGAATGTGTGAGGCAGAAGTGGGCTAACTTGTGAAATCAGCAAAAGGAAAGTAGGTGGATTAGTTCTTACTGGAATGTCTTGTTTAAAAAAATGTGTATGTGAATCAACTATTGTTCTAAAAAGGACTCACAGGGTCTGAATTTCTATGTAGTCTATAGCAGAGCAAAACAAACAGGCAAATAAGACAAAAAAGTCCCAAACCTACTTCAGTGGAGGGCAAAATCTGGGCACAATTGATTTTTCAACATTGCCTGGACTTGCTCTCCTGCTGTTATTTCATCAGAGCCCAGATTACTCTGCTGGCAGGTCACACCTCTGGTACCCTTATGTTGTCACAGAGGCTGCATTCACACATAACAGGAAACCAGAAGTGAAGGAAACTGGAAGTGACTAACTTCTATGTCTGAATTCGTGGAACCCTGGTCCCATCAGAAAAGTGACCCAAGTTTTCCCTTCCCAAACTTCAATTTGAAATCTAGGGTTGTAGTGAATTGAGCTGCCCCTACCTGAGGTTTACAGCCACCAGCATTATCACCGAATGCTGGACTACAGGCTGTGTTGGCTGTAACTGGAGTTGGGGGAGGAAGCTCCTTCCTCTCTCTGGCTATGATTGGCTGTCAGGGCTGTCCTTCATGCCAGAAGGAAGCCCACACAGCCAATCCCCCCTCCTTTATGCAGTCTCCCTGACTGCAGTTTGGTTCCTGTCCATTTCATCCAAATGTGATAAGGTAAGCACGTGAGGAGGAGGGTGGAACTATGGTTCCATTGGATTCTTGGTTCCCTGTTATGTGCGGATGTGGCCACTGAGTCATCTAAATTCAGCAACATCTGGACAGAGCTTGTCTGGGTGCTCCAAGGCCATTTTGGCTGTTGCATCAGTTTGGGCTCCTGCTAAGATCTGCCAAAATTTTTGGCTCTCCGAAACAATGTTCAGGATCTAAGCGTTTCTTTTTCAAATCCAGCAGAGTCAGAATCTTCATGGTTTGCATTTGCAACTCCATCAGTTCAAAGAGTCAAATGGGTAGCAAGCATAAACTGTCCCTTTTGCTCAGCAGGTTCCACACTGGTTTGCATTTGAATAGGGACTACATGTGTGAGCACTGTAAGATATTCCCCTTAGGGCAGGGATCCTCAATGTTGGGCCCCCAGATGTTAGTGGACTTCAACTCCCATAATCCCAAGCCCCAGTGACCTTTGGTTGGGGATTATGGGAGTTGAAGTCCAATAACATCTGGGGGCCCAATGTTGAGGATCCCTGCCTTAGGGGATGGGGCTGCTCAGGTGAGATCATCTGCATGCTTTCCAAGTTCCCTTCTTGGCATCTCCAAGATAGGGCTGAGAGAGACTCCTACTTGCAACCTTGGAGAAGCCACTGCCAAGTCTGTGTAGACCAGGGATTCTCTACGTTGGGTCCCCAGATGTTATTGGACTTCAACTCCCATAATCCCTAACCACCGGCCACTGGGGCTGGGAATTATGGGAGTTGAAGTCCAAGAACATCTGGGGACCCAATGTTGAGAATCCCTGGTATAGACAATGCTGAGCTAGATGGACCAATGTGAAGACAATACTAATTGGATCAATGATATGACTTGGCATAAGACAGCTTCCTATTTTCCTATGACTGAGTTGGAAGGCAAGAGCATAGCTCTGTCCTTGGGCCATGGAGGGGGCACTGGTCAGTATTGTCTGTGACCAGGTTTCCCAGATGTTATTGACTACAGCTCCCATAATCCCCAGCCAAAGGCCATTGCAGCCCGGGATGGTGGGAATTGTAGTCAACAACATCTGAGAATCCCTGTTACATGGAGTACTGGTGCTGGTACTGGTGCCCTAGTTCTTCTGGCGGAAAGGCTTCTGGAAGACTTGGGTTTGGGGGAGCTGGAGACATGGGGGCTTCCCCCTCTGACTCATCCCCCAAATCTTCTGACTCAACTCTCGATGGTGGAGGGTGTGGACTCCAAGGACAAGACAGAACTTCACTATCTGGGAAACCTCAGAATCATCCTTGCTGTCATGATTGGTATGTCCCCTGGGCTTCCAACTCTGAGCGAGGCACATCTTCCCATTTCCTTTCATTTTTGTTTCGAGTTACCTCTGCTGCCCCTGCTGCTCAGACAACACAAAATATGACTCACTTGAAAAATGGTGATGCCTGATTCTGTGTCAGGCTCGCAATCACCTATGGTCGGACCGATAAATTTCTTCCATTCCATTCCGTGCTGTGATAAACTGCCTGCATCCCAGGTCTCGTGATGAAACAGCTCTGTTCCCTTCTCCTATCACTTTAACGATCCTGTGTTCCCCAACTAAGATGTTGATGGATTTCCAGCTGCACAACTGTCCTTTCCTCCTCCGCTTTGTTAGATGGGGCTCAGAGTGCATTCTGACCAACCCACAGGAAGGTTTAATTAGATATCCAATCAGCTGCTGCACACATGGCTTAAAAGGTTAAAAATGCATACATTAGGACAAACACTGAAATAGAGAGTTTTTCATGCATAAATATTGCTTGCAGTTAATTGGAGATCAGTAAAACATTAACCATGTGATCTCTCTCTCTCTCTCTCTCTCTCTCTCTCTCTCTCTCTCTCTCATATTATTATTAAGAAAATTTATGTACCACTTTTCAGCAAAAGCTTTCTCAATGGCTTACACAAAAAAAGGTATGATGATTCCTAATCAAAATCCTAATCAGAAAAAGAAACACACAGCGGATATTCACACAAGCGGCTGTACCAGTGTAGCGCTGCTCATGTGGTGCGCCAGGATTGAGGCCAATCCCGGTGCTGCCCCGCTGGCTAGCCCAGGAATTTCCCCCGGGCTAACCGCCCTGAGCCATTTTTGGAAGGGCAGTATAGAAATTGAATACCAGCATGACGCTGGCACACACATGGCCTCTGCACGTGCGCTGCAGCCCTTTGTGTGGTCTGCATGGTGGTCAGCATGCACAGTGTCCATGTGCGTGCTGGTGTTGTGCGGGGGCAGCTGGGAGATGCCCCTCTGGCATGCAAGCTTAGCTGGGGGGGGGGAGCTCTGTGATTACGCAAGTGCCGGCAAGCGGAGGAGGAGCAGGTACAGACCTGCTCTCCTCTGTGTCGAAGGGATGTGCTGCAATTTGGTTTCCGAATCACGCTTCGTGCACTTCCCTTCTCCTTTGTATGCAGAAGGCACCAGGTCCAATCTCTGGCAGCTTCTTCAAGTAGGGCCGGGGAAAACTCCTGCCTGAAACCTTGGAGAGGTGCTGCCAGTCAGTGTGGACAATAATATAGCCAGCATGGTGTAGTGGTTATAGTGCTGGACTAGGACCGGGGAGACCCGAGTTCAAATCCCCATTCAGCCATGAAACTAGCTGGGTGACTCTGGGCCCGTCACTTCTCTCTCAGCCTAACCTACTTCACAGGGTTGTTGTGAGGAGAAACTCAAGTATGTAGTACACCGCTCTGGGCTCCTTGGAGGAAGAGTGGGATATAAATGTTAAATAATAATAATAATAATCATCATCATCATCATAATCATAATCATAATCATAATCATAATAATACACTGGAACATCTGCAAAAAATACAAGCTACCTGTAGCCAAAAATTGGTGGGACAATTACAAAAAGCAGCTTTACTGGGAACAGCCTATATTCTGCGATGATATCTATAACAACTGACAATAAAATTCAGCCATCCCAGGTCCTTGGGAAGGACTCAGTGTCTGGATAAAACAAACCAGTCAATAACACCTGTCTGACTGTGTAAACAAGAAATACATATTAGTAATAGTGCCCCAGTGAGGCACTACCTTGGCATGGTTGTGGGGCTTGCTTGCTCTGAGGAAGGTGAGAACTATGCCAGAGGTCCAACCATACTGGACAGGTCTCACCAGAGGATCCAGACAAAAAGTGCCTCTCCCATCAATAATATGGTGAGACGTAACTTTAATAAATCTATACCGGATCGGTCGTCGCCCGGGTCAACAAGGACCACGCCAGGTGCTGGAGTCCCTGGAGATCTGGTGGCAAGTGGGCAACAGGACTCAGGATCTTCAGTTGAGAAACCAGGGCTGGAGACTGCAAGGCTACTGGAAGAAACGGCGCTTAACCGAAAAAATATACAAAAAATGCCAAGGAAATAATGATGTGCTATTACAAGTCTATGCAACCAACCCCCGCTGACCCCCCAACAGCGGCGTGTCACGAGATGCAGGGATCAATTGGAGACTATTAGGAAAAGCAAACGCCTCTTGCAGAGGGCTGATAAGCGTTAAATCCCTGCCAGCTGGGAGCTCTCATGGCTTGCACTATAAATCACGTCGTCAGTCGGCTACTCACTGCTGAAAAACAACATTCGTCAAACTATATGTCGACAGCATGCAGCCAATCCGGTCAAGACCTTGACAACTAGAAAAGGTTATTTAAAAATAATGTACCAAATCTGGAAAGAGAAACATCCTGATACAGAAATAACAGAACAAAGGCTAGCAGACCAGAGAAGATTCATAATCAGAAATAAAGTATTCACAGGAGTTGAGCTGGAAGAACTGCAATGAGCAACACAGGCTCAAGATATGGAAGAAGAATCACCACCAACTGAAGAAGTTGCTCAGGCGCAGGTGGAGGAGGTGTCGGAAATCGAGGATGCCACCGTTGCTGAACTGTTTCAAAATCAAAACCAGGAAACCTCCCCTTTGCCTTCACCTCAAAAACCCAAATGCCATTTAACAGAAAAGCAACAAGAACTAAAGCAAAAAAATAACTGAGCACATGAACCAAACAACTACCAGGGTTCGACTTCCAGCTCTAAAAAGAGTTGCCAAAAAACATCTTGCTCAGGTATTAAAAGATATCAATGCTGCACTTGCAGAAATAACTAATAATTTGCAAGAAACAAACCAACTAATGTACAGTGCAGCAACAATAACAACACGAGACCTCGGATATAAGATCAATTGACCTGTCAAAAAAGAAAGCAGTACATCACCTAAATGGAAGATTAGATTAGAAAATAAAATCTCCAGGCTTAGATCAGATGCTAGTAAATTGAAAGATATGAAAGACAAGAAGCTGAAGAATGAAAACACCAAACAGTATCTGATCCAAAAATACCACCTAGATTCAAGGAAAATTAGAGAAGTCCTGGAAATAATAAAGCAGCAAATAACAGCAGTGTCAAAGAAGATTAGCAGATATGAAGCCAGAACTACACAACACAGGCAGAATCTCCAATTCCAGTCGAATCAGAGACGTTTCTACCAAAGCATAGAAGGAGAAACTGCAAGAAACATAGAAACACCAAATAAAGAAGAAACTGTGCAATTCTGGGGAAAATTATGGGACAATCCAATAGATAATAATAAAAAAGCAGGCTGGATGAAAGAGGTCAAAAAATGTAACCAACAAATGCAAGATCTAATAATAACATCAGAATTAATAAGTGAAAGAGCAAAGAAAATTAAAAATTGGACTGCTCCAGGTGACGATGAACTGCATGGCTTTTGGCTTAATACCTAACAAGCCTTCATAAACAACTATCAAAACAGTTCAATCACATTTTGCAAGGAGGTGATATTGAACAATGGCTAACAACTGGGAAAACTCATCTCATCATGAAAGACCCAGCAAAAGGTGCAGTTCCAAATATAGACCGATAACCTGTCTGTCAACCATGTTCAAATTATTAACTGGAATAATAGCAGATGAAGTGATGCCACACTTATTAACTAACAAACAGCTTCCAGTTGAACAGAAAGGAAATTGCCCGAACAGCAGAGGCACAAAAGACCAGCTGCTGATTGACAAAATGATTTTAGAAAATTGCTAGAGAGGAAAAACCAATCTAAGTGTTGCATGGATTGACTACAAGAAAGCCTTCGATTCATTGCCTCACACATGGATACTAAAATGTTTAGAAACAACTGGTGTCAGCAAAAACATTCAGATATTTATAAAAAAAGCAATGAGCATGTGGAATACACAGTTAACAATCAATGGCGAGACACTTGCACAGGTTAGCATTAGAAGAGGCATTTTCCAAGGGGACTCACTATCCCCTCTGTTGTTTGTAATCGCCATGACCCCACTTTCATAAATACTAAACAAAACAGGCCTTGGATACCAAACATCTAAAACATCAAGTAAAATCAACCATCTGCTGTACATGGACGATCTGAAGTTGTATGGAAAGTCCCAGTCAGAAATCGAATCAGTGCTAAACACTGTCCGTATATTCAGTAGCGATATAGCAATGGAGTTTGGACTGGACAAGTGTGCTGCATTAATAATGAACAGAGGGAAAATAAGAAAAACAGAAGGAATAGAACTGCCCAATGGAAGCAAGATCAAGAACCTGGAAGAGAAAGAACGTTACAAATACTTGGGCATTCTCCAGGCTGATAACATCGCACACACTGAAGTTAAAAGAAAAATGGGAAGTGAATACATCAGGAGAGTTAGAAAAATCCTCAAGTCCAAACTCAATGGCGGGAACACCATACAAGCCATAAACACCTGGGCTATACCTCTTATCAGATACACTGCAGGGATAATAGACTGGACCCAGGCAGAGCTAGAGACGCTAGATCGTAAGACCAGGAAAATCATGACCATCCATCATGCTCTGCACCCCCGCAGTGATGTCGATAGGCTATACCTCCCTCACAGCTCAGGTGGAAGAGGAATGCTGAAAGTCCATCAAATGGTAGAAGAGGAGAAAAGAGGCCTTGAAGAATATATAAAGGACAGTGAAGAAGATGCACTTCAAATGGTCAATAATGGGAAACTATTCAACACCAATGAAACAAAGCAGGCCTACAAGAAAGAACAAGTCAAGAACCGAGCAGAAAAATGGAGAAATAAGCCCCTGCATGGTCAATATTTGCACAATATAAGTGGAAAATCAGACATCACCAAGACCTGGCAATGGCTTAAGAATGACAACTTGAAGAAAGAAACAGAGGGTTTAATACTGGCTGCACAAGAACAGGCACTAAGAACAAATGCAATACGAGCAAAAGTCAAAAAATCAACCACAAACAGCAAGTGCCGCCTTTGTAAAGAAGCAGATGAAACCGTGGACCACCTAATCAGCTGTTGTAAAAAGATCGCACAGACTGACTACAAACAAAGGCATGACAAAGTAGCAGGGATGATACACTGGAACATCTGCAAAAAATACAAGCAACCTGTAGCCAAAAATTGGTGGGACCATAAAATTGAAAAAGTTGTAGAAAATGAAGATGTAAAAATATTATGGGACTTCCGACTACAAACAGACAATCATCTGCCACACAATACACCAGATATAACTGTAGTTGAGAAGAAAGAAAAACAAGTCAAAATAATCGACATAGCAATACCAGGGGATGGCAGAACAGAAGAAAAAGAAATAGAAAAAATCACCAAATACAAAGATCTGCAAATTGAAATTGAAAGGCTGTGGCAGAAAAAGACCCAAATAATCCCAGTGGTAATTGGCGCCCTGGGTCCAGTTCCAAAAGGCCTTGAAGAGCACCTCAACACCATAGGGGCCACAGAAATCACCATCAGCCAATTACAAGGAGCAGCTTTACTGGGAACAGCCTATATTCTGCGCCGATATCTATAACAACAGCAACAACATTTACAATAAAATTCTGGCATCCTAGGTCCTTGGGAATGACCCATTGTCTGGAAAAAACAAACCTGTCAATAACACCTGTCTGACTGTGTAAATAAATAACAACAACAACACCTGTCTGACTGTGTAATCAAGAAATAATAATAATATTACTGGGGTAGAAGTGGGAAGTCCCTGGTCACAGTCCCCTGCAGGCCGCCCAAGCTCACACAGAGCTGGGTGGCAAGAACGCCTGGCTCCAGGGAAATCCCTCAGTGGTGTGATGCATTGATGGATACTGGAGGACTTCCACCTCTAGCTTCCTGCTCTGCCACTCGCTGTGGTGTGGCTCGTGTGCCGTGCAAGCGGTAGAGACTTAAAACTAGAATCGATCATGTGCGCAGGGGTGGATTAACGGATAGGCAAAGTAGGCACTTGCCTATGGCGGCAAAATCTGAGGAGCGGCAAATTTTGCCACCCCTCTCTGGGAGGCAGGAGGAGAGCTGGAAGAAGCTCTTACTGCCCTCACTGCCCCCATCCTGCTGTGCAGCAATGGTTTTATAAAAGGTAAAAGTGGGGACGTCCCCCTCGACCCCTCTCCCTGCATCTGCTGCGGCCACCCTCGCCCCAAGAGCTGGGCGGCAAATCCTTGGCTGACTATGGGTGGCAAAAAGCTTAATCCGCCCCTGCATGTGCCGGGAAGCAGAGAGAAGTCTGCCTCCCTGCCAGCCCTCCCCTGCCCCCACCCACAGTGTTCTGGGTCATGTGAATGCACATAGCCTTATACTGAGTCAGACCATTGGTCCATCTAGCTCAGTATTATCTACACGCACAGGCAGCAGCTTCTCCAAGATAATACACTTGATCTTAGCCAAAAGGCTGAGAAGTGATGCTTCTCCCAGGTTAAGGCAGGAATCTCTCTCAGCCCAATCTGGAGATGCCAGGTAGGGAATTTAGCACCTTCTGCATGCGAGCATGCAGGTGCTCTCCCCAGAGTGGCCCCATCCCCTAAGGGGAATATCATACAGCGCTCACACATGTAGTCTCCCATTCCAGTGCAAACCAGGGTGGGCCCTGCTTAATCAAGGGGGCAATTCTTGCTTGCTACCACGAGACCAGCTTTCATCCCTAAGGTAACGAGCCACTGAAGGCATGCTGGGCTGGGGTTGGAGAGGGACAATTGTTCTCCCCCTACTAAAATAAGAAGAGTGGCAGCCACAGAGATGGCCTACATTACACCAGGGCCTGGGACACTAAGGAGGGCCACATAAGTACACAGGATGGGATACAACCATCCGAGAGAGGCAATCCTGGAGATATACAGGTGCTAAGCCCATAAGGGTTTTGTAGGTAAGAAGCAGCACTTTGAATTGGACCCGGAAGCAAACAGTATCCATTCACTTTCCCACCTGCTCTAAAAAAACGAATAAAGCAGCCATGCTAATGGAACCAATCTACCTCCCAGATTTGTGTTCCTTTGGAGGGGACTGAGATTTTGCTGGAGCAAAGTCAATGACTCTCTTGCAAATTCTGCCTGCGATGTGGGGAAGGACAATTTCCAGCAAGGCACTTAGTATGGGTGCTGTGTTGTATTTGCCTTTGATGATCCATATGCCACCTTTTACAAGATCTTGCTGTTTCCTTCACTCCCTGACGCAGTAATAAATGTCGCTGAATTTTCCCCTTAGTCAGTTTTTTTTCAAAGAAAGGAAAAAGAAGATGCCAAGAATTAAAATTCTTTGTGCTCTTGTTTAATCCCTGGAGTCTTGGGTTGATTTGCTGTTTTTATGGTCTTGAAAGAGATGAAGCATATTCTCCCCCTTTCCCCCCGATCTTAAAATGCAGAATGAAGGCTCATTGGTCTTGGCTGCTGAAACGAAACTATGGCGATATTCAAACCGCTCTGCTGGTTTTCTGGACAAATATACTCTGGCTGCCTTTCCCCCTCTTTTAAATGTCTCATTCATTATTATTTCATAAAAACAAGCTCCCCTTTCTCAGAAGCACATGCATATTTTTAGCGCTGAGCAAATCTGATGAGTTTCTTTGAATGTGTCAGTTACTTAAATACACAGCCTCCAGAAAAGAGGGCTTAGAGGCGTTATGGTATATTGAGATAGGGAGAAAATCTCACTGGATTATCAAGTGCAGCTGTTTTGAAACCTGAAAAAGGAAACATGGGCAACTGTATTTATATGTCATGAGGAGTGAGAGGCTGGGCAGTTGATCTGCACCGACCGCATGAAACTGCCTCATCTTGATTTGGATTCTTCGTCCATCTCACCCACAATTGTCTACCATGACTGGCAGCATCCCTGAAATAGCAGAGGAGAGCGATTGAAACCATGGCCTCCTGTATGTGCCTTTACACTCTGCTAAGGACAGAAGGCATTTTCTTCTCTGAAGATATGTTAGGACCACTGGAACACAGGAACATAGGAAGCTGCCTTATACTGAGTCAGTCCATTGGTCTGCCTAGCTCCGTATTGTCTACACTGACTGTTAGCATCCCTCCAAGGTTTCAGGCAGGAGTCTCTCCCAGACCCGTTTTGTAATAATGGGTCTGGCAAGGTGAGAACTAATCTGACCTTGTGAAGCTATACTCATGGCTAGCAGGAACCGGGCTTGGCGGCAAGCCTGCTTGTGGAGCACACTAGCGTGGTGTAGTGGCTAGAGTGCTGGACTAGGACCGGGGAGACCCGAGTTCACATCCCTATTCAGCCATGAAACTAGCTGGGTGACTCTGGGCCAATCACTCTCTCTCAGCCTAACCTACTTCACAGGGTTGCTGTGAGGAGAAACCTAAGTATGTCATACACCACTCTGGGCTCCTTGGAGGAAGAGCAGGATATAAAATGTAGATAACAACCACCACCACCCACAACCACCACCTGGGTTTTGGGTGTGAGCGCACTCAAAGAACAGGTTATCAGATTGTGTGGCGGGCACACTTGGGGAGGGGTCTCCCAGAAATGCACCGTGCACTTGCACAGTGCATTACTGGGGCTCCGGTGGGGGGCACCATGCAGTGGTGCTTCCCTTCACCTGACCCCCGGAGCTCCCAGGCGAGGCATGGGCAGATGACAGGAGAGCTGCCGCTCATCTGTGTTGCTGATCTGCCCGCGCAGAGCCCTGGCTGCAAGTGCCTTTGGGCTTCTTCCCCGCAGATGGGGGTAGCTTCCTCACGCGATCGTGAGGAACACTTCTGTCTCTGTTAGATATTGACTCTCAGCACTCATAACTCCGATTAACCCCTAGGAACATAAGGAGTAGAGAGAGGGGCCGCATTTGCATGTAATGTAGAATCAGAGTTTAAGATATGCACAAAATGAATTTTTCAATTCATTTCAAATTTGAATTGAATTCTGAAAAATTGTTTAAAATTCAAATCAAGTTTGAATCTGGTTCAAAATTTTGATTTGAATTTGAATCAAATTTGAATTGATTCAACTCTATTTTGGCACCTTTTAAAGCCAATCGGGGGCCTGAATCATTTTTTAAAGGTGACAAATGGCTCTCGAATAGAATTTGAATTGAATTTCAAAAATTCAATTCAAATTTGAATCTAATGGCCCTTTTAAGGGGTGATTCAAATCAAATGTGAATCACTTGAATCACCCAGATTTGAGTCAAATTGATTCAAATTTGAATTGATCTGCACAACCCTACCAGGACTACTTTTGGTGAAAAGGAAAGAAAAACTACGGAGGCATGTAATTGGAGCCCAGACTAATTTCTTTTTCTGGCAGTCCAAAGATCTGAGAAATATCAAAGTTGATTGACATGACCCTGGGAAGGCGAGGTGGCTGTGGACCTGACCTTCCAAACTTGCTATGTTGCTGTGGTGTCAGTGAGTCAAGTAGAGGATGTGTGGGAGGAAGATGAAAAGCGTTTTTGGATTCTCGTATGTCACCCTGATTGATTGTTTTTGCTTAATGCAATTTACTGCAATTAGGTTTTGTGCATGAGTGTGGCACATTCTAGCAGAGAGAGAGTTTGCACAGGTGGCAGATCCTTGTTGACACTGAATCACAATCCTCCTGCAGGATACAAGGGACATAGTTAATAATTTAGGGCACCCAATGTTGCTGATCCCTGTGAGATCCGGAGGCCATGCTGGCTCACCACCTGTCTGCAGAGCAGATGTTGAATGAGCTTTGCTCCCCTCACTCCAATAAGCCTCTGCAGGCATACTATGAAAATAGACCCAAAGTTGTCATTGTTAAGAATATTCGGAACATAGGAAGTTGCCTTATACTGAAGTAGCAAGATAGGAGGAAAAGCTGGGTAGAAGTGATTTTGTGGAAGCAAGGGAGGAGGAGAACCTAGGTAGCTTTTCCTCCTACCTTGCTTCCATGCAATAAGGCTATTCTCACGACCAGCCAAAACTGGGCTAAGGGAGCCCAGCCTGGTTTCGGCTGGTCGTTAAATGAGGTTAGCAGAACACACAATCTGCTAACCCCCTTTCCCTGATTGTGTGTCATTGCAGTGCGGCTCCACACCACGGCGACTCATGAGTAGCCCACCGACTGGGAGACTACAACAAGCCTTCTGGCACCGAGGGGCTCCCCAGAATGCCCTGTGAACTCATGCAGGGCATACTGGGACCTCCGGGGGCTGGGAGGCCCTCGAACCCTGCCATCCCAATTGGCTCTGTGACGGAGCTGGTAGTCGTGTGGGCTGTCAGTTTGGCTGCCCAGGACAGGCTTACTGCTCGTGTGCAGGGAGAGCCAGTCAAGCCCATTCTCCCTGCAAAACCCCTCATGGCACTTCACATTGCTTGTGTGAAGTGCCTCAATCATATCTACCCAGCTTCTCCTCCAACCTTGCTTCCACACAACCAAAAATTGGGAGCACATACAGCTCCCAAACCCGGGTAGTTTTGATCATGTGGATGACCTCATAGAATGAATGGGGGTGGATAGTAATCCATTGCAAATGTTACTCTGATTTCAATGTTACTTCTTTTGGTTGATTGGTATATATGCATCGGTTAGCATTTCTTTTTTTGTTTATGGCTTGGCTTCTGGTTGGTGATCGAAATAAAGATTCATTCATTCATCTTATTCCCTCCGAACAAATGGAAGAGATGATCTTCTTCAGGTACAGTCTTTGTTTTCCAAGAGGCAAGCCATCAAAAAACACTTTCTGATACACTCTTTATCCTGTCTCCCCATTATTATAAAGTCTCATAAACAGGGGCTGCAATGGCTTTTGTGCATCCTCTTTCCCAGAATTCCAAGCCATGCCAGAGACGGGCTGACCTCTCAGCACAAAGCAGCCCTGAAGATCATGGGCAGAATGGAACGCTGCAGTCTCGTTGCATTTCAGTCAATTAATCTTCAGAAATGTGTCCGTGTCGCTTCAATAGAATTGCCAGAGGAGGAGCAGATTGATTCGGCCACAATAGACATCTTGAAAGGTAGACAATGCATCTCTTACCAGTCAGAAACAGGAGACAAGAGGCTGGGATTAAAAAGAAGCATCACGATCTTTTAAAAGAATAGTTTCTTTTCCCTTTATATTTGTCACTCAAAAGTATCAAAGCGGTTCTTGAAAAGGAAGGGAGAGAAAAGAAACACTAGGTGCTTCTTTCAGAAGGCGAGTAAATAATTTAGAGGACTTCATCACCAGCCTGACAGCCTCTCTGCTAAACTCACTTTAATTGGCAGAAAGCTCACTCAACTAACCCTTGAACTGTTGAGCCCTTGACTTGTGCTTCCAGGCACCCTGAGGACAATCTCACAGTGTGGACTAAGGAGATCTCGGCCGGTACACAGATTGACCTGCAGAGGGCATCAGAAGCCTTCTCAGGAGGATGATCCTTCATCCCCTCTCTTAAAAGCAGATTCTGGCGATTCTTCAAGGGTTGTTTTTTTGAACTCGGAGAAGATGTGTTTCACTGTGATGAGACTCGTAATATTCTGGACCCTCGAGGGATTAAGTGGTAAACAGGCTAGCAAGAAGTCTTCCAGTCCTGAACTCCTATTTGCTTAGGGCTTTTTGATTGCTGTAATTACATATATGTAGGATTCTACAAAGACTGTGACATTTAGCAAGTCCATGGATTTCTGAGGATATCAAACCTTATTTCTAGTACTTTTCTCCCACCCCAACCTTCATAATTACAGAGGCCAATTTGAAAACATGAAGTCGTGCCTCTAGGAGGTGTTCAGTGTTCAGAGTGGACCTCTTACCACAAGACCTCTACTGGTCTTGCGATAGCAAGCATGAGTTATCTCCTTTGCTAAGCAGGGTCTGCCTTGGTCTGCATTTGGGTGGATGACTACGTGTGAGTGCTGTAAAATATCCCCCCTTAGGGGATGGGACAGCAGCTCTGTGGAAGAGCACCTTCATGCTTGCATACAGAAGAGTCCCAATCCTGGCACCTCGAGTCCTGGCACCTCAAAATTGGGCTGTGAGAGACTCCTGCCTATAACCTTGTAGAAGCTGCTGACAGTTAGTGTGGATGATACTGAGCTAGACGGACCAATGCTCTGACTCGGTATGAGGCAGCTTCCTATGTTCCTATGAAATTCACGTCATCCTGCTCTTTCTTCCTGGCTTCAAGACATGTTTTCTTCACCACAATTTCTGCTGGGATTTCCACAAGCTTTTTCTCTTTAACAACAGCTGCAGACAACCAAAGATTTAACTTAGGTTGTCTTATGGAGCTACAGAGTGCATCCACACTAGCTAATCATCACTGTTGACACCATTCATTAAAGATGGGCAAACTTTTCCCAGCTTGGTTTAGTATTGGACTGGGAATTAGGAGGAAAACTAGTAGAATATCCTCCCAGAATAAGACATTTGGACCAGGCTGCTTCTGAAACTACTGCTACTATGTCAGTATCCCAGGTACTGGCCGGGCACTCTGGGGAATGTATTTTCCCCAGGTTGCCTGATATCTTTAGTATGGACATCAGATGCCTAGGAAACAATGTTTCCCAGACACATCATTATGGCCCCATTCACACATAAATAATGTGGAACTGGAATTTCAGGGGGCAGAGGTTTTCTTACCGTTACATCTGAATACAGGAAACTCTGGTTCCACCAGGCAACTGACCCGAGGTTCTGAAACTCCAATCTGAACCCTTGGGTTATAGTGTGTTTCGTTACCCCATCCTGAGGTTAAAGGCAGCCTGTGTTGCATCTGAATTTGTAACCGGAGGTTGCATTCCTTTCAACTGGAGTTGAGGGAGGAAGCTTCTCCCTCTCTCTGGCTGTTATTGGCTGTGTGGGCTGCCCATGCCAGAAGGAAGCCCACACAGCCAGTTCCCTTTCCTCTCTGCAGTCTCGCTCACTGCAGAGAGAGTGCTCTCCGTTACGTGGGGTGGGGGGGGGAACCATGATTCCATTGGACCTGCAGTTCTGCGTTATGTGTGAATGCAGCCTATGATTACACTTTGACTCAAAGTGTAATCTACTTAATAGGGTTGTTGAAAAAATATAATAGATAGATAGATAGATAGATTAGATTAGGTAAGGTGCAATAGCCTCAGGTTTACTGGTCTGAGCTCTGTGGAACGAGATAAAAGAAAAAATGTGCTCATTTATGATAATTAATAACTAGAACTGCAGCATTTAGTTGACTGACTGGTTAGATCAATCAAATGAGTAACAGTTTGACCAATTAGAAAGGGGTCCATGATTAAGCTAGATGGACCAATGACCTGACACCATATAAGGCAGCTTTATGGGTTCCTATGTTCTTAACTGGCCTGCAGCTTTTAACAAAATGTAAATCATTTTTGCATCTAAACTAGAGAAGTAGTATTGAGGGTGGATAATAGCACTGTTTGGAATACTGGCGCATTTGACAAATGTGCAAAATGCATATTTGTAAAAGTTCAGCATTACTAGTAAAGCATTTTGCTTCCAGCTAGCAGTCCTTGTGGTGTGTGTGTCCTCCTCAGTGCAATCGGCTGTGAGACCTTTTGGTGCTTCCTGACTTTTAATGGCTCCCATCCCTTTGCTTCATACAGCAGCAGGAACCGGTGTTCCTAGGGGGCTGCCTGTTTTTCTTTCCCTTTTCATGCCAGCACAGTGCACAGAGCATCTGGAGAGAAAAGCAGGCTCCAAAAGAAACTCCTCCTTTCATTCAAAAATGACAGTGTTGCCCATTGGGACTCTGGATCTTAAGAGCAAAGAATTCCGGGGAGCAGAAATATAGACAAACTCCATCCATAATCAGTTTCCTACTTATTACTGACAAAGCTCTTGATGTACGAAGCATCCCTGCGAACGATGAACTACAACAACTCGAGATGAAAATGAAAATAGGAAAGCAGAGGAGGTATATTAAATATTTGCATGCATTTGGATTAGGGGTTGCATTTCTCTTTCTGGACAGGGACTTTTAAATCTTTTGATGCAGCAGAAGAAAAGGCAGGCATGTCCACTTTCATCTGTTCAAACGCTGCCTCCTTCACCTGCTGTACAGAACATCTAAAGAACTGTTTGTTTCTATCCTCTCATGAAATCGATTCCAGTAAGACGGCGACTGGATTTGTGGGAGAGGGCTCATTTTAGTCATAGGACCAGTTTGAATCATGCTTTGAGTTGCCCTGTCAGACATATGGGGGAGAAGTGAGGATGCATCAATCTCCTCCTCCTCCTCCCCCCTCTCCACCACATTCACTGTCCAGAAGGAACACATAACAGTCACACAGGTGAAAACTATAACTCAGTCAAACAGGTGGAGATTAAAATAATAAAGTAAGAATATATAAGACCAAACTAATCAAACAAATAGAAATAAATACATTTATTTGTCTCTCTCTCTCTCTCTGCCCCTGGAATAGGTTAATGTGTGAGATTAGGCAACGTAAGAAGCTCCGTATGCTTAGTCGCGCACCTAGGTAAAATTGGCACCTGGACCGTCCCTGCTGCGAAGCCCCCCCCCCGCCATGAGGCCCCCCTACATTTTTTGGGTGGCCTCCTGCCACCACCTCACACCCACCCCACTGCTGCCCCACACTGCGCTGAAATGCCAAAAGTTACCTTGTATTTAGCCGCCAATGTGCACGGCTGGGGGGTGGGGGGTGAGCCAAGCAGGCCTCCCTCCATCCTGTGGTGGTGGCAGCGGCAGGCAGAATGGCCGCTGGGCCTGCCTGCCTGGCTCAGCGGTCCTTGAAAACTGCGAGGTGCTCCATAGCTCCTGTGGCCAGACAGGCAGGCCCAGCGGCTGATCTGCCCACCACCTCCACCACCATGGGGTGGGACTCACCCCCTACCTTTCACCCCCCAGACATGCAGATTGGCAGCTAAAAATAAGGTAACTTGTGGCAGTTCTGTGTGGCTGGGCGGTAGCGGGACGGGCGTGGGGGGACAGCAGGAGGCCCCCCTGGTCCCTTGGAGCCCCCCAGACCTTGGAGGCCACAGGCCGGGTCCCCAAGGTCTGAGGGTTAGAGCGCCTCTGTGTATACTGAGCACCTCTGCATATACTGAGTCAGTCCCTTGGTCCATCTAGCTCAGTATTGTCTACTCTGATTGGTAGCAGCTTCCCAGTCTCAGGCAGGAGTCTTTCCCAACCATACCTAGAGATGCTGCCAGGGACTGAACTTTGGACCTTCTGCATGTAAAGCAGATGCTCTGCCACTGGCCCCACCCACCTACAAAATGGCACAGGCATGGTGAAGGAGAAAGGGTTGCATACATCAGGAACATTACAGACACTAGTCAATAGGTACATAGTACGCTGCCTTATATGATATCATGTCAGATGATTGGTCCATTGAGCTCAGTACTATCTACATCAGGGCTGGGCAAACGTGGCCCTCCGGCTGTTGTTGAACTACAACTCCCATCATTCCTGGCTACAATTTATTGTGGTTGGAGAAGATGGGAATCATAGTTCAACAACAGCTTCAACAAGAGTAGTTCAACAACAACGTTTGCCCACCCCTGGTCTACACTGCCTGGCAGCAGCCCCCCAAGTTTTCATCCAGGAGTCTTTCCCAGTCCTACCTAGAGATGCTGCCAGGGAGTAAACCTGGGATCCTCTGCATGCAAAGCTGATATTCTACCACTGAGTTATGGCCTCCATCCTCTCAGTGGAAGATGCTAGTGATTAGAGTGTTATACTCAGACCAGAGAGACCTGAGTTCAAATCCCCATCAGTCATGAAACTCACTGGGTGACTCTGGGCCAGTCACTTCTCTCTCAGCCTAACTACCTCACAGAATTGTTGTGAGTATTAAAATAACCATGTACGGCACTCTGGGCTCCTTGGAGAGGGCTGTGTGAACCAGTGTGACCTCGAGGTGGTTCACCGTTGAACTGGTCTGGCTCAAGGGCTCACTACACACACACACACACACACACACACACACACACACACACACACACACACACTCATTCACCACCTCTGGGCCATTTTGAGCCCCCTCCAGGTGGGGGCGCTTGGGGGGTGTCTCCAGTGGTTCCCTCTCCCCCACTAGCCTCCTGCCAGTCCCAAAGTGACCATGTTCAGGCTATTTTTAGCCTATTCTGGGATTCTTTGTCCTTGCAGTGGCCATTTTGGAGGCTACAGCACATGCACACCAGCCATCTGCATGACTGGGGTCATGCAAATGGCCAGTGATGCGCATGCACAGCAGCCTCCAAAATGGCCACCAGTACAGAGAAGCCCAGAATGGACCAAAAATGGTCTAGAATGGGCCAAAAATGGCCCCAAATGGGCCATTTTGAGACCTGGGGGAGGCTGGTGGGTGGAGGGAGAACTGCTGGAGATTCCCTGTGGCTGTGGCAGTGTGCCCCAGAGGTGGCAATGTTTTTTAAAAAATATTTTTTAAAAATATGTTAAAACCCCAAACCAGCTTGAATTTGATCCAAGCTGGGGCGGGCGTGTGTGTTTGGGGGGCCAAACCCCAACATGTCCAGTTCTGTTTGAGTCTTGTTTGGACTTGAACCAAACTGGGCAAACCAGTTTCATGCACATTTCTACTTGGATGTGGCAACACTGACATGAGATACTGAATCGAAGGGCAGAGGAAGATGCCATTTCCATTGGATGGAAATTATGCCTATTCTGGCTCTGACGGTCTTGTTAGCTGCAATTTTGGAACAGGCATTGAGGAGGTTGGTCCAGCTCCTCACCCTGCTAGCAGATCAAGTGCTGGAGTTTCCCCCGCCTTCAGCAGAATAATTAGATACATGACACATAATGTCAGGTGTCTGACTGACAAGAAAATGCATTATACTTTACATGGATTTGATGTCACATTCAGAGATAATAAGGGGGTTTGATTGATGGCACCTTTCTGAGAGCGTTTTGCCAGGCAAACATTTCACAGGCCTTGTCTTTAATTGCCCTCTTCTTTTTTTGCCTTCAGCTAGATGTTGATCTCAAGCACACCTGTGAGCAGTTGTTGGAAACCCATTCGGATTGCAAGAGAGAAACCTGACAAGCTGGGCTTGGAAACACTCTTTTCAGGTTTAACTCTTTGCAAAGTGAATTGATTGTTGCTACTCATGGTAGCAACAATCAGTTCATTTGAGCCAGGCACATGGGCACTGAAAATCACATACAGCAATGGGTAGAGTCCTCCTGAGCATGTCCAAGGTGTCTTTCCTTCACCAGTGGGTACCCACAGCAAGGACCCACAATTTAGCTTTAGGAGGTCTGGGTCTCAAACCACAGGGCCTGACTTCTAGGCAGGGTTCAACTCTAAAGCCCTTTCCTTGCCTCTAATATATATGCCAACTGGGGTGGTTGGTGTGTGATTTTTGACAAGGTCAAAACCCCTAGAGGTGGCAAAGAGGTGACCTTATTAACAGACTTTCACCTTCCAGTGTGTTCTGACCATCTTTATTGCCCTGACCATCGGGCCTGCAGTGGCCAAATTCACAAATGGCATTTTAAAAGCTTAAAAAGTTTTACAAACACAAAAAGTACTGTCACATTTAAGTATAGTAACATTTTATCAATATTGTGAGAGAAATTGAAGTGAAAATGGGCAGGAATGTCCTCCAAAGATGACTCTATCATGAGAGTATGATGATTTTTTCATTGTTACCCTGACACTTTTCTCTGTACCAAAATGGCTGCACTTTTACCCCAATCAATTGGGGCTAGGAATAAAGAAAGGGTGATGACACCAAAAGCTGTAAGTGCAACAAGGCTCTCACCTATTTTCCATCTCCAGGTGGGTAGACATTACCAAAAATCACTATAAACATCCGTTCCCTGAGATGGTCCCAAGAGCCAAGATTTGTGGGCCTGGCTCAGAGACTCTAGGGCCGGGTTCAGACATAGCATGGAACTAAGGGTCTAATGGACCAGCGGTTCCACTCCCCCCCTCCTGTCTGCATTAGGATGTTGGGAAGAGGGGCCTCTCCGCAGTCAGAGAAGTGGGGGAACTGGCTGTGTGGGCTTCCTTCTTGACAGAAGGGCAGCCCATACAGCCAATCGGGCCAGAGTGAGGGAGGAGCTTCCTCCCTCAGCTCTGTCACATTGGGCCCAAACTGCAATGCCAGCATTTGAATGTAGTTCTGGAACTGCAGAACATGGAGTTTGCAGCAGCAAAACACCACTCTGACTGAAGGTTCAGAGTGGAGTTGACTAGGGAAACGGTGGGTTGCTTTTCCTCGCATACTCAATTTTCCTGAATTTGGACATTCAGATTAGGAAACCGGAGGTGAAGGGACCTCTAGTTTCCTATTTTGTCTGAACTCAGCCAAGATATCTTCCATTTGTTACTATGGGAACATACAGTAAACAAGAGGGCTCGTAATCTATACAGACTTTACTTCTGAGTAAACATGTCTAGAAGGATTGTGCTGAAGATGTCCCACTTGTGAGCTTTGATCTTTGTTAAATTCTGCGTGCTTCTGTATTGTGATTTGGAAGGAATCAAATTAATCAGAGTTTAATGAGGATATTTTGTAGTACATTTATCCTTAACCACCTTGTGCACAAAATCCCTCTATTTTATAGCATTTTGACTGGTCATATTCTGCGCAAGACTGCCATTTCAGCCTGTGCTCAGTGAATTCCTGGTGGCAGATTTCACCTGAGTCAGATTTTCTGGAATGCCCCTTGTTTACAGTGAAACATGTCTGGTTCCCTAAATTGCCCCCAACCCAGTAGTCAGGTTACAAGAATCAGATTACCTTCAAAGTTAGCGGAAGAGAGGCGCCGTTCTCTAAATATTTAACCACCCCTTTTGGATTTGATGCCCATGCTTTTCAGGCTCTTTGTCACCCATCATTTATTTTATCTTTATTTCTGTACCATAAAGTTCAGTGCTTGTGTGGGGGAAGGAAAAGACTCCCATGGTAACATTCATTGCAGTCTAGGACTGCAGCCCTTTATACTACTCTGTTGGAGGAAGCACCAGCCAGGTGCTTCTCTCTCTTTAAAAAATGCTCCTCTGCCTTTTGTAGTGAGGAAGGAAGAGTTGACTTCTGAACAAATTCAGGCTAGATCAGAGAAGATTTCCTTTACATTGGGCTCCTGTGTGTGATAACCTTCCCGATGGGCTGAAATTTACAAGCTACAGGGAGAGCACAACACAAAGGAACATCTGGTAAGGATAAAGCATAACCTAGCATGAACTCGGCAAGTCACAGGCTGAACGACGTGTTCCATCTGCAACTAGAATCCGTGACCCCCGGCTGCCACTGTCCCACTCCAGAGCAGCATCAGGATGGATGACTTAAGTAGGTTTCATCCTTCTCAAGCCTCCGCTTTCTCCTTGCAACTGCCCCTCAGTTTCTGTCCTCCTATAACATGCCCCAGACCCATGGAATCACTCACATGGCATTGGCTAGAGGAAAAAGGAGCTGGAGGGGGAGTTGAAGGGGCCATAACTCAGTGGTAAAGCATTGGTTTGGCATGCAGAAGGTCCCAGGTGGGCAGCATCTCCAGGTAGGACCTGGGAAAGATCCCTACCTGAAACCTTGGAGAAGCTGCTGCCAGTCAGTGCAGACAATATTGAGCTAGATGGACCAGTCTGGCTGTGCAGACAGCAGCTTCTTAAGTTCATATCTTGGGTAATAAAACTGTATTTGGGGGATGGAACCAAAGTAGAACATCTGCTTTGCATGCACAAGAACTGGTAAAGAGTCCTGCCTGAAACCTTGGAGAGCTGCTGCCAGTCAGTGTAGACAATATTGAGCTAGATGGGCCTTTGAAAATGCAGCCAATTACATAAGGGATGGTGGTGTGCTCTCCCTCACTGGAGGTCTTCAAGCAGAGATGTCCATCTGTTGGGGATGATCTAGATGTGGATGTTCTGCATCAAGTGGGGGGTTTGGACGAGGTATCCAAGGATACCTCCACCTTTGTGATCTCTATATGTACTTGGACACATATGTACTAAGTGTCTCAGTATGGTCCTTCTGTCCTTCAGCTCCTAGCAGATAATTGTGACATTTACAGCCAAGAAAGTGGAGGTCATTGCACAGTAGGGGTTTAAATGAACCCAAAATCACAGTTCGGTTCGAATCCGAATCAAACTTGAGCTAAACTGTGTGCTGCCGAACTGATTCATTCAAACTGACTGGCCAGTCTGGTGCTTTTGACCGGTCCAGTGATGATTCCCCTTTACAAGTACAGGGGTGGCGGGCCCTGACTCCTGTGAAGGGGCAGCTGAACCGTGCATATGGTTCAAGGCAAACCGATTCGGCACTGAACCTTTTGTGTGCACCGCTATTACACCAAAAAATATGCCTGCAAGGATCTCTGGAGCGAGGTCTTTGATCTGCAGTCCGCAAGTGAATCATGTAAAATGTGAACTTTCCCCCAGTGCTGCTGAAGTTACAGCAGATTTGGCTTCACAGAAATGAAAAGGGCATCCTCCTCACCACGTTTTGCAGTCCTCCCATGTCACATGTAAGACTCTCCCGTGCACAAATTTAGAAAAGCAGTGGATTGGAGCGAGGAAATCTACCCTTTGTCAAATGACACAGTGTGATATATAATTAGATAATAGCCGTTGTCTTTTGGGACTGACAAACTGAAAATTCTTCTCGCCAAATTATGGTGGGATCGATACGTGCTGAATAATTAAAATTCAATACTGCGATGTCTCTATCAATAACATTGTGGGAAATGATGTATGACTAACTTAATTGAATTTGTCAGAAGTGATGGCTACATGCATAGATCACCGGGGTATTTTTAGCATTATGTATTTCTTTCTTTCTTTTTTTTTGCAGCAAAGCGTGCATCATGCCTCTTAGCATTCACAGTTACTACCACGGTAACAAGACTCTAAACAGTCACCCTGAGTTGGTGCGAAACTTTCAGCCAAATTGTTGGAGGTGAGGAGAGCTGGTCTTGTGGTAAAGGTACAGTTGTGCCATCGAGTCGGTGTCGACTCCTGGTGTCGACTCCTGGCGACCACAGAGCCCTGTGGTTTTCTTTGGTAGAATACAGGAGGGGTTTATCATTGCCATCTCCCATGCTGTATGAAATGATGTCTTTCAGTTTCTTCCTATATCGCTGCTGCACAATATTGGTGTTTCTCATAATCTGGGAAACATACCAGGAGGGGATTCAAACCGGCAAGTTAATTCCCTCCTGCACCATTAGGTGGCTGTGAGAATGAATTGTTCCCTTTGCTCAGCAGGATCTGCCATGGTTTGCATTTGTATGGGTGACTACATGTGAGCACTGTAAGATATTCCTCTTAGGAAATGGGGCCATAGTTCAGTGGAAGAGCATGCACGTTTGTATGCAGAAGATCCCAAGTTCACTCCCTGGCGTCTTCAGGGAAAGCTGGGAGAGACTCCTGCTGTAACCTTGGAGAGCTGCTGCCAGTCAGTGTAGACAATACTGAGCTAGATGGACCAAGGTTCTGACTTGATATAAGACAGTTTCCCATGTAACTATGAAATACCTGAAATGACTCTTTTACTGAAGACCCTATTGAAAGGGTCTTCCTTCTGTCAAGAAGGAAGCCTGCACAGCCAGCTCTCCCACCTCTCTGCAGCTCTCCAAGTCATCCAAATGTGGACAGGAGAGTGGGAGGAGGTGGTGTGGAACCGTGGGTCTTTTGGACACATGGTTCTGCCTTACATCTGAACTGGGCCATTGAGATAATTTAAGGGGGTCTGGTTACAGTTGCCACTGGCTCATTTGGTGCTGACTTGGGATCAGGCCTGACTTGGGATCAGGCCTTCCCTATGATTAGGAATATAGGAAGCTGCCATATACTGAGTCAGACCATTGGTCTATCTAGTAGGGATGTGCGGTTCGGTCCGGATCCGGACCGGTTCGTCCCGAACCGGTCCGGATCCGGCGGTTCAATCCCGGACCGAATCGGGCCCTTCTGGGACCGAGCCGGACCAAATCCAGGCCGGTTCGGTACCGAACCAACTCGGGTTTCCCGAACCGGTTCGGGAGTGCCATTGAGTCTCTGGAGTGTCTCTTTAAAGTTGCAAGTGTGTCCTCCATTTTGTGTCTCCTTCCCGAAACTTTTGCTCCTCCTTGCATCCATTTTGTGATGCTATTTCCAGGCATTGTATTGGCTGCGCTATTAATCCTTGATTGGGCAGAATGAGTCCTTTGGTCTGGTAGGCTGCTTGGCTGTTGCACTGTTGAGAGCTGGCACCCTGTTGGCCGTGGGGGGAGTGCAAAGGTGGGGGCTCCCAAAGGAGGGAATTTCAAACCTATATAAACCCAAGCCTCTTCTCTGGAAACTTCTCTTGGCTGCAGTTGTGGGATCATCTCTGAGACTTTGCTTGCTCTTTTGCTGCTGGTGTCTGCTGTGAGTCCCTGACTGTGTGTCACATTAGTGTGTGTCTGTCTCTCTGCTCTCTCTGTGTGTTGTTGTGTGCCACCTTGTCCATCTGCCCTCTGTCTGTCTCTGTCCAAACCTCTTTAATACTTTCCCCTCAACTTTTTCCAACTTTCCCTGTTGTGTTTTCTGTTCTCTTCACCCTTTCTCTCTCAACCCATCTCCCAAAGTTTTGGCTTGCCCTCCTCCCCCCCAACCCCCCCCCCCCCCATCTTCTGCATTGCTTTCCTGTTTTTGTGCCTTGCCTGACTTTTGTTCCACTTTTTGAGTTTCATTCAATTATTGCTTCTGTGTAAATTTATATATTTGCTGATTTTGGTTTTTAATTAATAACTTCTGCTATTGTTATTGCTGGCTGCCTGTCTGAGTTGTGTTCCTGAGGATTTAGTTTATATTATTGCTGCAATTGGATTCCTTGTGTTCTGATTTTGATTGTTAATCTGTTCCCCTCTGGCCCTGCTCCTAGCTTCCCCCCTCCCTCCCTCCCTCCCTCCCAGATAAGATTGTTTCCCTCCTGTGCTGCTGCCTGTTGAGTCTTGCATTCTTTGGATTTCTTTGTGGAATTAGGTTCTGGTTTTGGTTTTGCTCCCTGTGTGTGTCCCACCCACTCCCCCAGTCCCTCCCCCTGGTAGTTGTTACCCCCCCCCCCGCCCTGAGACTTTCTTGCTGCTCTTTGGTTTCCTTTTTTTTTTTTTACTTTGTGTATAGATTCTTTTGATTCAAATTTGATTGTTCCCCTGTGTGGCCCTCTGCTCCCAGCTTCCCCCTCCCTCCCCTCCAGAAACCCACTCCCCCCACTGCCACCTCCTCCTCCTCCACTCCTGCCCTGCCTGCCCCCTCCCACCCAGACTGAGTGTTGTTCCCCATCCTCTCTGGTGCTGCTGCTGCCTGTTGAGTCCTGTCTTAGTTACTTTGGTTTTTTGTGTGAAATCAATTAGCTTCTTTTGGTTCTGGTTTTGCTGTGTGTGTGTGTGTGTGTGTGTGTGTGTGTGTGTGTGTGTCTGTCCCATTCCTCCCTGCTGGTTGTTGTTGGTTCCTCCCCCCCCCAGACTTTCTGCCCATTGGTCCCAGGTTGTTTTTTTTTTGGACTTTTTTTCATATTGTTTGGTTTGCTTTGATTGATTCATTGATTGTTCCCCTCTCTGTGTGGCCCTCTGCTCTGCTCCCAGCTTCCCCCTCCCCTCCCCTCCAGAAACCCACTCCCCCCACTGCCACCTCCTCCACTCCTGCCCTGCCTGCCCCCTCCCACCCAGATTCATCCCCCTTTACGCATACTAATCCCCCCAAAACACACCCTGCCCTCTGGTCTCTCCCCCTCTTGCCCCCCAACTCCCTGCTACATACCCCAGACCCCCTGAAACACACTCCACCTCCCAAACACCCTCTGGTCTCTCCCCCTCTTGCCCCCCTGACTCCCTGCTACATACCCCAGACCCCCTGAAACACACTCCACCTCCCAAACACCCTCTGGTCTCTCCCCCTCTTGCCCCCCTGACTCCCCGCTACATACCCCAGACCCCCTGAAACACACTCCACCTCCCAAACACCCTCTGGTCTCTCCCCCTCTTGCCCCCCTGACTCCCCGCTACATACCCCAGACCCCCTGAAACACACTCCACCTTCCAAACACCCTCTGGTCTCTCCCCCTCTTGCCCCCCTGACTCCCCGCTACATACCCCAGACCCCCTGAAACACACTCCACCTCCCAAACACCCTCTGGTCTCTCCCCCTCTTGCCCCCCTGACTCCCCGCTACATACCCCAGACCCCCTGAAACACACTCCACCTCCCAAACACCCTCTGGTCTCTCCCCCTCTTGCCCCCCTGACTCCCTGCTACATACCCCAGACCCCCTGAAACACACTCCACCTCCCAAACACCCTCTGGTCTCTCCCCCTCTTTCCCCCCTGACTCCCCACTACATATCCCAGCCCAGACCCCCTGAAACACACTCCACCTCCCAAACACCCTCTGTTGGTCTCTCCCCCTCTTGGGACCGTCACTGCTGCTGCTGCTGTCCTCCTCCCACACCCGAATCCCCCTCCCTGCTGCTACATTACAGCTCCCCCTCTCTTCTTCCCCCCCCTCTCTCTCTCCTCATCCCTTCACTTCTTCTTCCTCCCACAGCTGCAGCCACACAGTATCCTACCTCCGACCTCACCTGGAGGTCCCCGCCATCGGTTTTTTTTCTTTTGAAAGTTGTTTTATTTCATTTGTCTCTGCTTGGGGGTGAGTTGAGCAACAACACATAAATAGTGTGGTCTCCTCACTTCTGCCCCTCCATCGTTGAACTACCCCGGTTGCCTGTGCCTCGTGCGGCCGCCCTGTTGTGTCCCAGCCCAGGGGGTTGGCTGGCGGCGGCGCATCCGTGACCAGCAGTGAGCAGCAGGAGAAGGACCGGAAGAAGAGGGGTTAGTGCGTGTGCAATTGTGCACCTTTTGTTGCCCCCTTTCTCTCCCTAGCTGGCGGTTTTAAATAGGGACACCCCTATCTTGAAATGCATTTGGGTGTGGGGAGGAGGGAGAGGAGATGTACCGTTGCAACTTGTGTCTTCATGCCCAATAAAGAAATTGCTGCTGCTGTGTGTTGCGTTGCATTGCATGCGTCTTGCAGGTGGTTTTTGAACAGGTGCCTTCTTCCAGAGTGTTTCCTTGCCTCTGGGGCAGTCTGAGTGGGGTCAGGGGATCGGATGCTGCCACTACATGCTGGGCCAATGCCACGCCAGAGTGTTTCCTTGCCTCTGGGGCAGTCTGAGTGGGGTCAGGGGATCGGATGCTGCCACTACATGCTGGGCCAATGCCACGCCAGAGTGCTTCCTTGCCTCTGGGGCAGTCTGAGTGAGGTCCTGGGCTCTGATGCTGCCACTACATGCTGGGCCAATACACACATATGATGATGATCATGATGTTCAATCCATGAGGCTGCCATCAAGTGTTTGCTGCTGCTTGCTTGCCATGGCATTGGGCGGGCAGAGTCACAGAGTGGGTGGGTTCAACCTCTGTGTAGGTGTGACTGGGTTCTGGTTTTGGTTGTGTGCAATTTAGAGTCACTAAATAGGCTGCATTGAGTTTGATGCTTCCCCCACAGGAGCATTACTTGAGAACCACCCCCCAGAACCCACACTTTGTGTTCCAGTTCACTAAATAAGGGTTTCCTCCTTTGATCTGCAGGTTCCCAAGCATTGACTGCGTCCCTCCCCCACCCCCGGTAGGTGCTGTGCCCTCCCCCCATCCACTTCCCCCCCCAAAAAAGTTAAAAACTTGCCACCCACACCACAACTACTCCACCCAACTGCCCGTGCCACCCTCCCACACCAGGGGTCCACCCTTTAACCCCCTATTTTTTAAAAAAACCCTCCCAGACCCATCTCCCCAATTGGCTTGGTGGTTGACTCCCAAATTCTAAAAGGATACCCTCCCCCTCACTTCGATTGGCTTTCCCCCCCCATATCAAAAAGTCTTCCTTTCCCCCCAATTGGCTTCCTTTTTTGAAAACAAACTTTCCCCCGCTGTCTTCAAATCAGCTGCCTTTTTTTTTTTTGCCCCTAAGCCCCTCCAAATTATTTTTTTGACCCTGTCTGGCCTTCCTCCTAAAGTCTCCCTCCTTCTGACCTAGCAGCGTGTCTGAGCGCCGTGTGGCGGGCAGGGCTCGCTCAAGGCTGGCAGGCAGAGGTGGGAGAGGCCAGGTGCGGGGTGCGCCTGCGGCACGGGGAGGGAGAGGACGCGGGGAGCCTGAGGACACCCCAGTTCTCCCCATTGGAGAATTCTTTGCTCCGGCCCCATCTTTGGTGCGCAGGATTCAGTTCCCCACGCCTGCTGCCGCCAATCGCGGCAGAGGCAGAGGCACCGTTAGGGCTGTGGCGGGTCCCTCCTCGCCGGCGGCACCAGGTGCTGCTGAGGTACCGCCAGTTGTTGAGGTGGAGGAGACTGTGGAGTTGGAAGAGCAGGTAGAGGGCGGTGAGGACCGTGCGGCTGGCAGCGATGCAGCCAGGTTCTCCCTCCCTCTGGGGCCCCTTCCCCCTATCCTTTCGCCGCTCAGTGGGGCCCCCCCTCGTGAAGCCCGACACTCTGGTGGGGAGCGGTCTGGCGAGGTGGTGGAGGAGAGGCCTGCCTTTCCGATGCCAGTTGAGCCGGGCCCTTCCTCCGCTGTGGAGGGCGGAAGGGGCGGGTTGGGTGGCAGCAGTGGGCAGGCAGCGGCGCCCCCCCCTAGGACTGCAGCCACCCTGCGAGAAACGGCCTAGGACGGCGCCCAGGGCGCAGGAGGCCAAGGGCAGTGGTGTATGGGTGCATTTTGAGGTCCCTCAAGATGACCCATTCCACGCCCACTGTGTCCACTGCAGGATGCTTGTCAGCAGTGGAAGGGACCCTGCGCACCTGGGTACGACGCCTATGTGGAGACACCTAGAGCGTCACCACCCAGGTCTCAGGGGACAGGCTGGCAGCGCTAGTGCGCCTTGTGCATCTGCCACTAGGGCGGGCAGCGGCAGTGTGCCAGCCAGCAGGCAGGCTACACTGCCCGTCCAGCGGTGGACGCAGTCCTCGGGCAGCCAGCGTATTGTTCGCGTGGACCATCATCACCTCACCCGCCTCATAGGGGAGATGATTTCCACCGATGACCAGCCGTTTCAGGTGGTCGAGAACAACGGCTTCCGCCGGATTCTCCAATACCTGGCTCCTGAATACGTCATCCCCTCAAGGACCACGTTCAGCCGGAACGTGGTCCCCTCCCTGTACCGCCGGTGCAGGGAGCTCGTGTCGGCCGAGCTGCGTGCAGCTCCAGCCGGGACAAGCGTGCATTTCACGACTGACCTCTGGACCAGTGTCAGTGGGATGCACGCTTCTTTCCTGGCCCTCACTGCCCACTGGTGGGGACCGGAGAGTGAGGGGACCTCCGCGGGCGATGCTTCCGGGTCCGGCGCGGCTCCCGCTGCACTACGGCACAGGTGGGCCGTCCTGCACGTGGAGGCGATGGACACGAGGCACACCGCGGAGGAGGTGGCGGCCGTACTCGACCGCCAGATAGAGGAGTGGATTGGCGGGTGTCCACACCTCTCCCGCGGCTTCATTGTCACCGACAATGGAGCCAACGTTACCGCCGCTGTCGAGACAGTCATGGACTGTGTGAACATACGGTGTATGGCACACACGCTCCATCTGACCGTCAGGGACGCCCTTGGCCTTAAGGAGCTGAAGGCGTCCCAGGAGAAGGGGGCCCGCCCCATCCCAGCTGCTGTTGCTGCCACGGCCACGCTTGTGGATAAGTCTCGCAAGCTGGCCGCCCACTTCCACCGCAGCGAGAAGTCCAGGAGACTGCTTCGCCAGAAGCAGGATGACCTTGGCCTTCCTCGCCATCTCATCCCTACGGATGTGGAGACGCGGTGGAACTCCACCTTCCTCCTGTTCCAGCGCCTGTTGGAGCAGGAGAGAGCCCTTGTCGCCCTGGCGAGGGACGAGTCCTTGGATGTCTGTGACTTCTCGAACGCAGAGTGGAAGCAGATGTCCGAGGCGGTGTCGGCACTCGAGCCCTTCCAGCTTGCCACGAAGGGCTTGTGTGGCGACACCACTCCCTTGAGCCAGGCGCTGCCCACAGCTGTTGGTCTCGAGAAGCTGATGGGTGGACTCCATATCTCTCTGACCACACCAGAGGGTCGTGCTCTGGCTGGGAGGCTGAGGTCTGGGGTTGACAAGCGGCTCGTTGATGTGCTGGGAGACAGGGAGGAGTATGTCCTCGCTTGTCTCTGTCACCCAGCCCTCAAGGGCAATGCCGTGAGTGCCGACGAATTGCCCAGGTGGAAGGGCATCCTGTCGAGAAGGTTAGGGAGGAGGAGGCCGCTAGGGCCCGCAGAGACCAGGGTGTTGGTAGTGGTGCGGGGGCAGCCCTCGCGGCCCAACCCGCACCCAGCAGCAGCATGGGCGGCCAGCCGGCGTCAGCTTCCCCTTCCCCTCCCTCTTCCCAGTCCAGCAGCGCGGCATCCCAGGCGGCGCCATCGCAGCAGCCACTTGCTACCGACTCGAGATCCGCCCAGTGGTTTCAGCGGTTCTGCTATGGCGCCATGCCTGGTATGTGGGAGGCTCGACCTGCCAGGCCCCCCTCCAGTGCTGAGCAATGCATTGCGCAGTACTTGGAGGAGCCTGTGGAGGGAGACGGCGTGGACTGCGCACAGTTCTGGGCGAGCCGCCGCCAAGTCTGGCCGGACCTGGCGGTGGTGGCTGTGCGCCTCCTCTCCTGCCCCCCAACCAGTGTCCAGAGCGAGCGGGTGTTTTCACGTGCCGGGGACGTGGTGACACCCTCTCACTCCCGCTTGGACCCTGGTCTGGTGGAGCAGCTGGTCTTCCTTAAGGTGAACCTCCCCCTGTTGGGCTACCCCAAGCTGGAGTTTGAGCCGGGTGAGTGATTACCGTGGGTTGCCCCATGGTTGGTCACCTGCCTGGCTCGACCTCTGTGCTTATCCCTCCCCTCCCCCCTTCCACCTCTAGCTGAGCTGACGTGACAGATGCTGAGCCGTGCCAGCCAGTCGCAGCGTGTAGTGTGCCCACACAGAGATGCAGTTGTAGTAGTAGTTGTAGTGCTGCGACTGGCCAGATGTTTACAATGCCCACGCCCACCTAAAAAGAAACCCAATGCTGACCAGCACAGGCCCTTTATCTATCCACCTGTCAGCATTTGGGGACCTGGCGTGGGCACGGCACACCCCCCCAAAGTAGCACAGCCCACGGAGTAGTAGACTTAGCGGCAGCGGCGGGTATACGTTCAAAAATGCAGTGTAGATATGTAAATATTGTATGTAAATAAACATGTAAATAATTTTTTCTTTTAAAACCCCATGTTAAAATCAAGCCTCAAAATTATGCAAAAGAAAGAAAAAAAGGTGACAAAGGGAGAACAAAATGATGAATGCCAAATGAATTGATTTTATTGAAAATGTTGCCAGAAATCATGTGTGGGGGGCTTGGTTTACATGGAGAAAATGATTGGATGATTTTTTCTAATGAAACGAATGAATTATTATCATCTTATGTTCATCTTGATTGTGGTCACTGTTGATGTTGGCTGATGGCAGAAAACCCAAAACCATCAGAATAGCAATGAACTGGCTGCCAACACAACATATTGATTGATAACTGTGCAGGGGGGGAATTGGGTCTGTATGTGTGTGTGTGTGGTGCAGGCTCAGTCTGTCTCTTCCTGTTGTGTGTCTGTCTGTCTGTCTGTCTGTGTGAATGGATGCCTAGCACTGTCTCTGTGTGTGGATGCTTCCTGTGTGTGGTGTGGTGTGTGTCTGTCTACATGTTTTTTCCTCCCCCTCCAACTCCCTCCCCCCCATGCCTCCCTCCATCCCTCCCCTCTCATCCTCCCCCCTTCCTCTTCACCACCCTCCATCCTCCCTCCCTTCCAGCCCACCACCGCCTCACCTGCCCCCAACCCCGGTCTGGCAGATGATGAGAGTCTGGTCTCTCCCACCGAAGCACACACGTGAGCACGTGTGTGCACAAATATGTGGCTGAGCAACTCTGAGCCAGACCCTCCCCCCCTTCAATCCCCTCTACATCCCTCTCCCCCTCCCCTTTCCTCCCCCCTGCCTCCCTGCCTCCCTGCCTCCCTCCCTCCCCCCTCCTAGCTAGCAGCGCACACATACACAGTACACACACACAAAACACCTGTGGTGGCAAACACCACCAGCACACATGCACTCACACTGGTGCCACCACCTGCCTTGGGCCTCTCTGTGTCCTTGAGCAAATATGTGGTGGTGGACCAGAGAAGCATTTCTTTCCAGCAAGGCAAAAGGCATGCACTCACTGCACACACACACACACACACACACACACACACACACACACACACAAAGAAGAGGTGAAAAGACGAGAAGAGGCAACTTCTAGAACCAGCAGCAGCAGCAGCAGCAGCAGGTGAGTGTCGTGTAATTGTGTTGCTTCCCAAGGCCACTGCCCATGCTCAATGCTCAGTCTGCTGAAACTAAAGAACTAGCCACAATCATCCTTCCTCACACGCAGCGCAGCGCAGCTCAGCTCAGCTCAGCTGCACAGCACACTGACTAACTAGACACTACAGCTGGTGGTAGAAAAAACAGAAGTCTAGATTCTAGAAAATGTCCTGGTGGATTTTAAACTTTCAAATCTGTGCTAGGATTGCCTCGCCGCCTCCTCCTCCTCCTGCTGCCTGTAATTGTGCCCTCTCCCCTTGCAGTTGCGCCGTCGTGATGGGTTGGTGATGTGCGTGCGCCGTCTACTTAGCTCTCTCCTCCTCATGTTGGCTGGGCTTGCCAGGCACTGGCTGGCAGCAGCTGTTGGCTGTGTGCTAGGCTCAGGCTGTGGCGCGCGTGACTGGACTGGGAATGTGATTGTAGCGGAAACACTGGTTGTGGTGGTAGCAGTAGTAGCTGTTGCTGTTGCTGGGCTGGTGGCTGCTGGCCTGTGCTGACTCTGCGCACTTGGTCTGGTCTGGTAATTTGGATGCAGATGTAGGGTGTGTGTGCATCATCCATGGGGAGCATCAGAGCAGAGCAGAGCAGGTTGGCTGGCTTCTGTCTGTCGGGCCTAGTCAGTGGCAGGCACTGAGTGAGGCGGTGGTTTCTTTGGGCATCACATCACCCATCATGCAGAGCGGCAGGTCTGCTGCTCCGCCTCCTGCTTCTTCTCTGTGTGTGCTGCTCTTGTGCTTAGTGTGCTTCTCCGCTGCTGCTGCTGTGCTGGCAGGCAGCACAGCAGTGGCCTTTTTGTTAGATCAGAGAGTGGGTGTTGTCTCTCTGAGTGTCCTCCTCTTACTTGCTTGGATAGGAGTGGTGGTAGCAGGTAGGCATTAAGATGGACTGACTAGGTGTTACGTGTTAGGGCGCCCAGAGAGAGGCGCCAAAAAGATGGGGTGGCAATTGTTGGGTTGCTCCTAGTATTATTGGTGAATTTTTGAAGAATTTTTTTTTCCATTGGCTAGAATGGGGGTTTGGGGCTGCCCCAGACCCACCTCTGTGGGGTGGCAGCACCGCCAAAGTGGGTCCGGGGCCATGGCAAAAATGCCCTCAGTCCCTCCCAGCAATCCCCGTAGAGATAGGAGTGATGTTTCTGTTGTTTTTCTGAGGTGTTCTGAGTGAGTGTGGATTCTGTGATAGCAAATGAGAGTGGATTCATGGTGTCTCATTGGAAATCTCATTAGCTATCATAGAATCTACACTCAGAACACCTCAGAAAAACAACAGAAACATCACTCCTATCTCTACAGGGATTGCTGGGAGGGACTGAGGGCATTTTTGCCATGGCCCCGGACCCACTTTGGCGGTGCTGCCACCCCACAGAGGTGGGTCTGGGGCAGCCCCAAACCCCCATTCTAGCCAATGGAAAAAAAATTTTCTTCAAAAATTCACCAATAATACTAGGAGCCACCAATTGCCTTGGGATTTTGGGGGTGGAGGACACCCATGGGTGGCTACCACCCACCCCAGCTTTTTTGCCCCTAAGGGCTCCACATTGTGAGTTATGGGCAAAAATTAATTTTTTTTAAAAAAATGTAAAAAATCAGAGGAAGGTCCAATCGACTTGAAATTTGGGTGGCAGGTAGAACACAATGTCCCCTTCAAAACCAGCCACTTTTTGTGATCTGAACCAGTTCGGTTCGGATCCGAACCGGTTCGAAACCGAACTGGACCGGGGGGGGTGGTCCGGCAAAACCAAAACCGAACCACCCCGGTCCGGTCCGGACCCGGTTCGGACCCAAACCGAACCGGGAGAACCGGTTTTATGCACATCCCTACTATCTAGTTCAGTATTGTCTTCACAGACTGATAGCGGCTTCTCCAAGGTTGCAGGCAGGAATCTCTCTCAGCCCTAACTTGGAGATGCTGCCAGAGAGGGAACTTGGAACCTTCTTCTGCTCTTCCCAGAGTGGCTCCATCCCCTGAGGGGAATATCTTGCAGTGCTCACATTTCTAATCTCCCATTCATATAAAACCAGGGTGGACCCTGCTTAGCTAAGGGGACAAGTCATGCTTGCTACCACAAGACCAGCTCTCCTCTCCCCAGAGCTTGAGAATGTGCTTCCTAATAAAATAAGAGCTTCTTCATTTCTGGAGTACATGATGTTGAGAATAATCCTGACATTCTCATGAGTGGAGTCCAAGAGCAGACTGGACGATGCTTGATGAAATCAATTTGTTGATTTGTCCTGGAAGAATGGGTCATTACCAGAAAGTACTTGCAAGATGGCCCTAAATGGGTCTTTATGCAGGGGTCTCCAACTCTGGCATTCTAGCTGTTGTTCCAGGACTGCAAACCCCATCATACCCAGTCACAATGGTCAATAGCCAGGGATGGTGGGAGTTGTAGGACAACATTTGCCGGAAGGACATAGCTGGGAACCCTGGAACCAATGTAAAGCCCTTGACTGAAGCAGGAGAGGTTGCTTTTGAGGGGAAAGACATATTATATTTTGGTAACTTCAGAATATATTTTTTCTGTTATTTACTACTACACTGTCAAACAATCATGTTCTGCAACAGAAGGAAATAGGACTGGATCTATAAGAACTGTCTCCAGAAAGAAGCTCCCTACTGATTGATAAGCTTTTCATCTATTTAGCATGTGATTCTCTTTAAAGATTGGATTCATTTAAAGGAATGAAAAAGCCAGAATTTTCATCTACAGCAAGAGATTGCCACAAGCATTGCACCTGCTTATTATTGGGGTCCTCATTGCTTCAATTTTGTGTCAAGTTTAAAGTCCTGTTCATTCATTCAAGTCTTGCGATAGAGTAACCTGTTGTTGTATTAATCAACTCATTTGTCTTGGATAGGACATGCTCTCTTTTATGCTCTCTTTTGATTAAACATTTCAATAGACTATCAGTATTGGGATCTTTTTGTAAGACGTGTTGTTCTTAGGTCTGGACTTGTCCCCCTTTTAGAGGTCAGCTTCATTGACCACATAGCTGGAAACCTAAGAAGTGTTCTACCATTTGGATCTGAGTCTTTGTAATTCCACTAAGTAAATTCCTCTTTGGTTGATGGACAAATTCCCCCAGCTCTATTTGGAATGAGCTCAGTCTCCCTCCCCCAATGAAAATAGCATATTCTAAGTCCATTTTGAAATCCAGACTATCTTTTGTTCCCTTTGATCTCCCTAAGATCATAACTGGTATCCAAATGTCACAACCATGTGCCCTGTACTAGGAATAGGAACCCTAGGACATGTATTGTCTGGAGCCCATGATGCCCATGCTAAGTGATGAGGTGCCTTGAAGAACTACATTTCCCAGAGTCCCTGCCTGGCACTTGGGATACTGCCATTTCAGCATTCAGAAGGGAAAGGAATGGATGCTTTGCAAACAGGCCTCCAGTGAGAGCTCTTTGTTGCTACAGGTGCCAGAAGTATTGGAGGGAAGGCAGATGTGGTGGTGGAGATGCAATGGTGCCAGAAACTTCATGATGAGCTGGACCTAAAGTATGGACTTGATTGCAAGGAGTTTGCAAGAGAGGCAAACTCTTAAGTTCAGCAGAAGCAAACAAGGTCTATATAAGAACAGCACCAATGGTCCCACCGCCCCGCTGTCAATCACCCCCTCACGTCGACGATCATGGTTATGGGGTTGTCTGTCTGAAGGGGGAGGCACTATAAGTGTGAGCGTGGTGAATCCGTGATCGTGGTGAATCAGTGATCATGGCAAATCTGTGAGCTGCGACCTGGATCCAAAGAAGTTGCAACTCATGGATTTGTCACGATCATGTGTGTGTGCACCCCCTTCAGATGAATGGTGCCATAACCATGATTGTTGGCACGAGCGAGTGATTGACAGAGGGGTGGTGGGATTTCCTCCCACTATACCTGCAAGCACCCAGAGTGCTCATATTGTCTGATGAGTGCTAATGTATAACAATAGAGAACTGATATGAGTCTAGAATGGGAACCTGGTGTATAACAGTTTGAAAATATGAAGTCTTTCTCAAGTGGATAAGTTCTTATTAATTGTATTAATTTTTTTATTTATTTATTTATTTATTTATTTATTTATTTATTTATTTAACGCACTTGTATACCACCCAAAACACAAGTCTCTGGGCGGTTTACAACAAAACAGTAAACACAACAGATAAAAAGATTAAAACATTACAATAATTAAAATTTAAAATGTTGAGACTATTTAAAACACAATTAAAACAATATGTCATTAAAAGCCTGGGTGAACAAATGCATCTTGACTACCTTTTTTAAAATTATGAGAGACAGGGAGTCTCTTATTTCAGCAGGAAGTGTGTTCCAAAGCCTCGGGGCAGCAATGGAGAAGGCCCATCACTGAGTAGCCACGAGACAAGCTGGTGGCAACTACCGACGAACCTCTCCAGCTGATCTCAATGGGCAGTGTGGTTCATAGTGAAGAAGACGTTCTCTTAAATACTTTAATGACATCAAAAGTCAGAAAGCCCCTAACACTCCATGTTCTTGATGGAAATGAATAGGTCTTCTAAACCATAAGTTTTAAGATAACACCAGTGGTTCAATGTACAGTATCTTCACAGAAATGCTCATACACTTGGTTTCTTTGATGAATATATCTTCTCTTCTGACCCTAAAACTATCAATTAACATCAATGCGTGTGCCCACAAAACAATACAGTGCACAC
The DNA here is from genome assembly GCF_027244095.1 of Hemicordylus capensis. Taxonomy (NCBI): domain Eukaryota; kingdom Metazoa; phylum Chordata; class Lepidosauria; order Squamata; family Cordylidae; genus Hemicordylus; species Hemicordylus capensis. Next base: position 7,424,359 of record NC_069667.1, read on the forward strand.
AAAACAACTCTAATATATAATATCAGCAACTCTTAATTTCACCATTATGAGCTTCCCGCTCCTGTTCTGAGCTTCGGCATCATGACTACCCTCCATTCTCTTTTGTCTTACACTTTACAAACAGATGTTTATATACATCAGTCCTATGTGGACATAAAGTCATGACAGATACAAAAGCTACAGGCATGCTATGCGGTTCTTTCCCTAGACTTTATTTAGACATGCGTCAGTAGCAGTCTTAGGTCCTCCATAACATATGGTTAGACCAGGTCTGCTCTACTTAGGCCCCCGCCCCAGCTGTTTTTTTAACTACAACTCGGAGGGCTCAAGGCCACCTCCAGCCTCCAAGGCAGGATGCCTCTGAGTACCAGTTGCAGGGGAGTAACAGCAGGAGAGAGGGCAGGCCCTCAACTCCTGCCTCTGTGGGATTCCAGCGGCATCTGGTGGGCCACTGTGTGAAACAGGATACTAGACTAGATGGGCCTTGCGCCTGATCCAGCAGGGCTGTTCTTATGTTCTTAACTCCCATAATCCCCAGCCACAGTGGCCAATAGCCAGGGATTATGGGAATGGTAAGCCAATATCTGCAGGAGGGCCAAAGCTGAGCAGCCCTGAGTTAGACCCATAATTTGACCATATAGAGGTTGTTCAGACAACTGAAAATTGGGTAGGGCAAGTGTCAGGTTTAGGAGCTGGTCTGCTCCGAATTTTCGGTTGTGTGGGAGCGAAATATTATGTAGGAGGAGGGAGAAGTGATTTTGAGGCAGACAGGAACTGGGTACGGCAGCATTGTCCTACCCAGCTTTCATACCTAGCATTTGACCAAGTTAGAAGGAATAGCTGTTCTACCCAACTCCTGTCTCCCACATGATCACTTCTCCCTCCTCCTACCTAGTTCTTTGCTCCCACACAACCGGAAATTGGGAGTTCACACAGCTCCCAAAGCTGGGTGGGTCCCTTGCCTTACCCAATTTTTAGTTGTGTGAACAGCCTCACTGTAAAAGTTGAGTTTCGGTAAAACTCAACCGAATCTGGGTTTCACCCGGGAATGTGGAAATAAACCATCAGATAAAATTCTCCGGTGTTTCTTTCTGGGAGGAGCCCTCAATTTCTCTTTTGGATTTTCCTGTTGATGAATCAGAATGTTGGCTTTCATGTAAAGAAAGGGTACAGGAGGAGAGCTGGTCTTGTGGTAGGAAGCAGGAATTGCCACCTTTGCTAAGCAGGGTCTGCCCTGGTTTACATATGAATGGGAGGCTGCATGTGAGCACTGTAAGAAATTCCCCTCAGGGGATGGGGCTACTCTAGGAAGAACATCTACATGCTTGCACTCAGAAGGTTCCAAGTTCCCTCCCTGGCAGCATCTCCAAGTTAGCTCTGAGAGAGATTCCTGTCTGCAACCTTAGAGAAGCCGCTGCCAGTCTGCACAGCCAATACCGAGCTAGATGGACCAATGGTCTGACTCAGTATATGGCAGCTATCTATGTTTCTACATGTCTAGACATTTTGTTCTGGGGAGACAACTCCCTCAAATTTAAATCCTACTTCAGGTCCCACCCAGCACCTGTACACAGATGTTTAATGAGTTAGGAGGAAAAGCTGTCCTACTCAGCACACGGCTCCCACAAGGTCACTTCCCTCTCCTCCAACCTAGTTTTTTATTTGCCCACAACCAAAAATCAGGAGCATGCACAGCTTCTGAAGCTGGCTAGAATGCTTGTCCTACCCACTTGTGAGAACCAGCCTACGTTCTCTCTATCTAGCCGAGACCTTTTAATCTATTTTTCTCATAGTCTAGCAAAAAAGCCCATTTCATTTCATCCATCTTGGGTGGTGGTGGGGGGAACACCTCTCTTTGTGTTTTGCCCTGTATCCACTTGCAGCATCTACTTTCTGACACATGGCCACTTTCCCCTTTATATAAGCGTCGCGGTTGTAAGCTGACATTTAAACAGAGTCAAAGTTCTGGTACAGCAGGAGAATGATTTCAAAATTCTGCCCTGGGTCCTTGAGAAAGCAAGGTTGAGGACTGTTTTGCTCAAGTCAATAGTGTTGTCGTGAGCAGGCATTGTGTTCTTCCCTCTAGAAGGCTGAAACAAATCAATTTCAATTTACTTGTCTAGCGAAGAAACCATTATTTAGAACTCAATGGCTCCAGCTCCCATAACACATTGTGAAAACCTATTGTAGTTTTACTAAGAATTATCGTATGATGAAATTATTTGGATAGAAGGAAAGCACGGATGTTTCCTGCATATCAATTTTAGAAGCATTGATTAGGATTTGTTGAGCCATATTCAGTTCCTGAACCAGGTAGCGGAGGCGATTGCAGCCTGACCCTATTGTGAGAGCTTCTCGCAGTTGGAAAAAATGGGGTCCTTTGGTTATTCTGACACTGACAGAAATTATTACTGCCATGAATAGTTCCACAAGGGTTAATACTCAGACCAATCCTTTAAAGACCAAACCGACCCTGTAAATGTGGTGTTCGTAAATTTCCCATCGAGGAATGAATTTTTTGAGCCATAGATCTCACTTTAGCCATTGATTTTAACAGATTACTATCATATTGTTGAATATAGATACACCCACACAGACCCGGTTCACAGCCATTAACATTTAAAGTCTGAATGGCTGCAATGTAATGCTTCCCTTGTGCACAGAGACAAACTGTGCCCACACATGCAGATCCCAGGGGAGGATTTTGGTCCTCAAATTGGTTGAACTGAAATACTTCAAAAGGGGTTATGAGTAACCCTGTCAATTAGCAGCACCCTTGAGGAGTCTGAAAAAGTAGCCAAGGTCCAACAGGAAATACAACAACTGTTTAGGATCTAGGCCAGTGTTCTCAAACTGTAGCCCACCAGCTGTTTTTGGACTACAACTCCCATTGTGCTAATGACCAATAGCCAAGGATGATGGGAGTAGGCCAACATCTGGAGAAGGGCTGCTGCTTGATGTGAATGGGGTTTTTTTTGTTTTTAAAATGGCATTAGTACAAGCATGGGCTTAACAGAAATCTTCTAGCTTCCTTTTGGAGTATGAGTATATGCTGCTGCTACTACTACTACTACTACTACTACTACTACTGATGAACATAAGAATATAAGAACAGCCCTGACTAGAACAGACGCAAGGCCTATCTAGTCCAGCATCCTGTTTTGCACAGTGGCCCACCAGATGCCTCTGAGAAGCTCACAGGCAAGAGGTGAGGGCATACCCTCTCTCCTGCTGTTGCTCCCCTGCAACTGGTATTCAGAGGCATCCTGCCTTTGAGTCTGGAGGTGGCCTATAGCCCTCTGACTAGTTGCTGTTGATAGACCTCCCCTCCATGACGTTATCCCAATCTCTGTTAAAGCCATCCAAGTTGTTGGCTGTCACCACATCTTGTGGCCGAGAATTTGATTCCACAAGTTGATAATATGATGTGTGAAAAAGTACTTCCGTTTGTCAGCCCTAAATTTCCTGTCAATCAGTTTCATAGGATGACCCCTGGTTCTAGTGTTAGGTGAGAGGGAGAAGAATTAGTCTCTATCCACTTTCTCCACACCATGCATGATTTTAGAGACCTTGATTATGTCTCCCTGTTATCATCTTTTTTCTAAATTAAAAAACTCCAGGTGTGTGTGTGTGTGTGTGTGTGTGTGTTCCACAAAAGTTTTCAAAGCAGTTTACATAGAAAAACAAATAATTAATCAAGGAGATGGTCCCCTGTCCCCAAAGGGCTCACAATCTAAAAAGAAACACAAGGTGGACACCAACCATCACCACTGGAGGGATGTTGTGCTGGGGTTGGATAGGGCCAGTTGCTCTCCCCCACTGCGAAAAGGAAGAGAATTGCCACTTTAACAGGTGCTTCTTTACTTCCTTGCTCAATTAGCAGAGATAAGAATGGAAGTCTCTTATTTATTTTCATTATTTACCTTGCTTTTCAGCTGACAAATCTCCCAGAGCTAGGAATGTGGAGAAACAGTTTGATTGTGGACCAGACTGCCATGAATTGGGCCAGTCCGAGCAGTTTGACGGCAAACTGGTTCAAGCAAGTTCATTGAACTAACCAGCCCAGCCGATCAGTCCGACTGACCTGGTTCACTTACCCATGGTTGAGTCTGAATTCGGTTTGAATTCGGACCAAACCATGCCAAATGATCCGTGCACACCCCTACCCAGAGTGCCTTACATAAAATGAACACAAATAACAAATCATTTAAACAATAAATGTTTCCCCCCTGCATTGATGCCTAATTCTCTTCCTCTTCCCTCTTCCTCTTCATAGGGTAGCTGATGCTTATACAGGCTCCTGTGAGGGGAGACCAACTCCCAGCTGTGGAAACAGTTCCAGGTGCAGATGATGCTAGTGAACTTCCATATTTTGTGCTGGGAACTGTATATCTGCCATCTCTTGCTATTGCAACATAAACCATTATCCCAGGGCATCTAATCTCCGATGAGCAGCTTCACTCTTGCAGAACACTTAATAAAACGTAGCACTTCCCTTGTCTGGTTTGTCTGCCCTCTCCTTAAGAATTCTCTCTGTGAACCGAAAAGAGAATTAAGTGCACTTCAGATCTATCTGGGTTTTATGCTCCCTCTCTCTGAAGTGAACGGCCATTTATATATTAGGGCTTGTCCTTCAGGCTAGCAAAAGTTCCACCATGCAACCAAGTGAAAGTCATCGCAGGTCAAATATCACAGAGAACAATTGCTAGGATGGTCACATCTTATAAGCTGACCCTAGATTCTGACCCTTGTAATGAGCACCCCAGTCATTTCCCCTCTGATGTGACCCACTCTTTATTTTCTGAGCCATGCTCTGACCTAAGAAAATACAGCTATGAATTGTGAAGTTCCAGAATTTTGTCCAGAATCACAATATATACGGACAAATCAGTATTAGTATGCATACCTCTGCTAATGCAGCAAAGAGAGACCTTTCAAAGTGCTTCTTTTGAAAAGTGCTTCTCTTATATTTAGCAGGGAGAGAGGAACTGGCACTAACCAGCCCCAGCACAGCACCCCTCCAGTAGCGACGATGATTTTTATTTATTTTTATTTATTTATAATGTTTCTATTCTGCCCTAAACTTGTGTCTCTGGGCAGTTTACAGTTAAAATCATTTAACACATTAAATCAATTAACAATTAAAATCATTTGAAAGATTAAAAACATTTAAAACCAACATTTAAAATTTTAAACCATAAATCTAATTAAAAGCCTGGGTGAATAAATGTGTCTTCAGTGCCTTTTGAAAAGTTGCCAGAGATGGGAAGGCTCTTAATTCAACAGGGAGTTCATTCCAAAGTCCAGGGGCCGCAATGGAGAAGGCCTGTTCCTAAGTAGCCACCAGATGAGTTGGTGGCAGGCGCAGGTGAACCTCTCCAGATGATCTTAGCAGGCAGTGGGGCTCATGGCGAAGAAGGTCTAAGCAGTTTAGGGCTTTATAGGTAATAACCAGCACCATGTATTTTGTCCGGAGATGTATCGGTAGGCAGTGCAGTTCCTTCAAGTCAGGAGTAATATGGTCTCTCCTAGATGACCCAAAGACCAACTATGAATTCCCTGTCCTCTAGGGGCTCACAATCTAAAGAGAAACACAAAATACCAACAAACAACCACCACTGGGGAAAAAGAAACACAAGGTAGACACTAGCAACAGTCACTGAAGGGACATTGTGCTGGGGTTGGATTGGGCCAGTCACTCTCCCCCTGCTAAATGCAAGAGAAGAATTACTTTAAAAGGTGCCTCTTTTCTCTGTTAGCAGTGGCTATTGCTGACGTCTACCTTATCCTTTTTTTAAGATGGTGAGCTCTTTGGGGACAGGGAACATCATATTTATTTATTTTTGATGTGAACTGCTTTGAGAACTTGTGTTGAAAAGCAATACAGGCAAACTTGGTGATTCGCCGATTCAGTACCCACAGGTCTGCATATCTGTAGTCGGGGAATTGAAACCCGACCTCAGCATATGCAGAAAAAATGGGTGGAAAGGGTTAAATTTGCATATCAGTGGTGTGTGTGTCCAGAAATGACCATGGAGGTCATTTCTGGCCACCGTTTTGAGCACAGGAACCGTTTTGTGGTTTGTTTAGTAAAAGAAACCCCACCTTTTCCACTGTGAAAAGCTGTGGAATAATGCAAATATTTGGATTTCTGAGGGACATTACTGGACTGCTGAAGACCTGTGGAGCCATGGTAAGGCAACTTACTTTCATTTTTTGCCCATTCCCCCCACAATTTTTAGGCCTCCAGGAACCTAACCTCCACAATCCCATTGCCTTAAGGACTCGGAATGCAGTTTTGCTATCTGTGATAATTCTGGAGAAGGGAACTCCTGTGAATATCGAGGTCCATCTGTACTGAAATATTCCTGGTGATAGCAGTAGTAGAACACTTATCTCAATCAACATTTATCAAGTTGTTTACACGGCGGGGCAGAGGGAGGGGGGAGAAGATTGTTTCCTTTCCCCCAAGAAGTCATGATTTAAAAATAGACACAAGATAGGCCCCAGGACTAGCCACTGGAGGTACTGGGACTGAACTGGGGGTGTTGGGAATTGGGACAGTTGCTTTTCTCCTGCAAAATTGAAGGCACACCACCAGCTGAAAAGGGTGCTTGAGCTTTTTGCCTACGCATTGGCTTGTTTTGGACACGTAACCCAAATAAATCTCTACCTTTCACTAATGGCACCAAGCGATGCTATATAATGTCTCTCTAATGTGCCTGAGTTCCGCAGCCTCTTCACGCGAGATCATCCTAAGTATCCCATCTATAAATGCCTAAACAAATAAACATATTGGGTGAGCAATCCTGAAATAAATTTTATGTGGATAGATAAAAATATGCTGAATGATAATAAATTTGATGCGTGTGTATTGACGGATAGATTTCAGCACCCCAGCATCACAGGACTGATGGGCTGGCAGGGCTGAGATGCAACTCCTCCTTTTTTTTATAGCGCTGAAAGTGATTCTGAAAGCAGCTAGCGGAGATTAAAAATGAGGAAGAATCACATAAAGCGCCGGACTAAATTTATGAAGCACATGCCTCTTATTTCCCCTTCATCAGCACGGCATTCAAGGCATGTCGAAATGCTGTAGGGCTGGGTTGTTGCAGGGGCTTATTAGATTAAGGAGAGGTATATCCAATATCGCTTAAGTGCCACCTTTGGCTGCAGCACCGGGATTTCTATTGCTCATTAATCAATCAGTTCTCAGTGTTGGCGATTGCCATAATGAGTCAGGGGGGCTCCCAAGGAGGCACAGTTGCCTCCGCTTCCCAGCAGGTTGGTTGCTCCTCTCTGCCCAACCTGAGAGCCATGCTGCCTGAAGGCTGGCTATTCATCAGGTAGAGCTGCATGGGAACACACAGCTCGACCTGATGAATGTCCAACCTGCAGGCAGCATGGCTCTCAGGTGGAGCGGGAAGACAGGTAGGGGAGGTGTGGGGAGAAGTGGATACTCTAGGAGCAGAGGATGTCCTCAGCAGTCAGATGGGATGGGGCCATAGGTCAGGGGAAGAGTGCCTGCTTTAGCATGCGGAAGGTCACCAGTTCAATCCCTGACATCTCCAGGAAGCGCTGGGAAATACCCATCTGAAACCCTGGGGAGTAACTGGCAGTCAGTGTAGACAATACTGAATTATACTCGGGAGAAGAGCTTGTCTTGGAGAGGAGAGCTGGTCTTGTGGTAATGAGCATCAATTGCCCTTTTGCTAAGCAGGTTTTGCCCTGGTTTGCATTTGGATGGGTGTGAGCGCTGTAAGATATTCCCCTTAGGGGATGGAGCCATTCTGGGAAGAGGATCTAGGCTCCAAGTTCCTTCCCTGGCATCTCCAAGATAGGGGTGAGAGAGATACCTGCCTGCAACCTTGGAGAAGCTGCTGCTAGTCTGTGCAGACAATACTGAGTGAGATGGACCTATAGTCTGACTCAGTATATGGCAGCTTCCTATGTTCCTATGACAAGACAAGACAAGACAAGACAAGACCACAGATATTTATATACCGCTTTCAACTAAAGTTTCCCAAAGTGGTTTACACAGATATAAATAAATAAATAAATAAAATGGCTCCCTGTCCCCAGAGGGCTCACAATCTAAAAAAAGAAACACAAGACAGCCTCCAGCAACAGTCACGGCAGGGATGCTGTGCTGGGGTGAAAGGGTCAGTTGCTCTCCCTCTGCTAAATAAAGAGAACCACCACTTTTCAAAGATGCCTCTTTGCTCAGTTAGCAGGGGATATGTGAGCACTACTGTCAACTGTAAGATATCCCCCTTAGGGGATGAGGTCATATCTCAAATGGCAGAGCTTCTGCTTGCATAGCGAAGGTCTCAGGTTCTCTTCCTGGCATCTTCAGGTAAAGCCAGAACAGACTCTCACCTGCAGCCTTGGAGGGCTGATGCTAGTCAGCATAGACAAAATGGAGCTAGATGGACCAATGTCTGATCCTTTTGGTTGCCCTCTTTTGTACCTTTCCCAGTTCTCTAATTGCCTTTTTGAGATATGATCATGAAGTTTGTTATGCAAGTGTTACATTAGTCGGATTGATGGCCATTCATTCTCATTTAATATGTGGCAATGGAAAGCTATTTCAGCAACCTGCGAGATCAGGGACACACAAATATCTCCATTTCCATCTTTGAAATGTTGGAGGATACACTGCTGGCCATCACATTTCCAGAATTAGGTGCAAGTTCACTATACACCAGCAGCTTAACAAAACTGATTGGTTAATACAAAAGAGTACCCATTGACAAATCATGTGATTATCTATGGACGGTATGGGCTCATGCTTCAGAATTGCTGTCTCTTCTTTCAGTGAGAATATGGTCCCTTGTTTGTGTGATTATGAGCTGCTACTTAGTTGAAGACTATTGCCAGATTGAATTAGGGTTTGTTTGTTTTTTTCAGCTTCTCTCAGTAGACTGGCAGGAAGCTTTCTTTGTCCAGTTCAGTCTGTGTAAAAAATGAGAGAGAGAGAGAGAGAGAGAGAGAGAGAGAGAGAGAGAGAGGTAACTAAGTGGCACCATTAGAATATCTCCTTTCTTGGGTCTCTGCTGAGGGGCAGATGGTAGGGATGTGCAAATCGATTCTAATTGATTTAACTCGAATCTGGGTGATTCAAATTTGGATGGAATCACCCCTAATTTGATTTAAATTCAAATTGGATTTTTGAAATCCAATTCAAATTTGATTCAAGAGCCATTTGGCACCTTTTAAAAACCACCCAGGCCCCTGGATTGGTTATAAAAGGCACCAAAACAGGGTTGAATAGATTCAAATGCAATTTGAATTTGAATCAGATTTTCGGACCAGATTCCAATTTGAAATGAATTTGCGGCATTCAATCTGAATTCTAAACAGATTGAAAAATTCATTTTGTGCACATCTCTAGCAGATGGAATTCTGAATGAAGCAACCACTGAATGAGGTCTACTGTGAAGATACTAGAATTGGAGAGGCAGTTAAAAGAAAAGAGGCAACATGGATATGGAACGGAGACTTTTCTCTCCAAGAAAGTTGTGGAATAGAACCTGGCCGGTGGAAAGAACCAGACAAGCAACAAGATGACAACATGCCTATTTATTCAATGCAGCCCAGCCTATTGTCAAGAGGTATAAAAGAAAGGAAGTTAGAAGATGTGAGTTCTGCTTGGAGGTATTTGCACAATCAGCCTGTGCAAAGTTAGACCTCTGAAAGCTGAAGTTTTCAGCTTTCAAAGTTGAAAAGTTACAAAGTTGAAAAGTTACAAAGTTACAAAGTTAGACCTCTGAAAATTATTATTTTTTTTGAAAGGGCAGATTCTATTCTTCCTTCCACACTGAAAAGACCAGCCAGAACTGGGAGGAACAGACTTACATATAAGCATCTGTAATAAACACCTATGTAGGTAATCACATTTGGTGCAGTTAGAATTTGCACACTGGTAAGTTTGGTTGGTGGTTTAGCAGACATATACCATCGTTCTGCCAATGCATTCTATGTATGGTATTTCAGAGTTTATAACAATGGGTGATGATTTAAGAGGTGTGATACCAGTGGGAAAAGAGATTCAAGAAGAAGAAGAGAATAATGCATATTCAGGTGCTGTGACCTCTGTAGGAGGCTGTGTGGTAGAGCAGGATACCTATGCTCGGGTATCCAAGGCCCAAACCATTAAGGGCTTTAACAGTCAAAACCAGCACCTTGAATTGGACCTGGAAACAAATTAGCAGCCAATGTAGCTCTTTCAAAATGGGTGCAATATGATCCCACTGATGGAGACAATCCTAAAAGGGGAGAATGTTGTAGCTACTTGTGGCTAGCCATCAATATGCAATAATAGTATTAATAAAACCACACATTGTTGTCAGAGCAGGACTACATGTATCATGGGGCTATTGCTCAAAACTATTTCCAGGCTAACATATGGTAGGGCTGGTCGTGTGGGGCACCTGAGTACCCCGGGTTTTGAACCTGGGTTAACAGGGCTGTAGAAGCGTGCAGTTTGCCCTTCTACCCTACTCCCGAGTCATATGAATGCTTGGGCTGTCTACAGTCCAAGCATTCATAGAGCTGAGTGGTAAGAGCACCAGGCTGTGTGGTGCACTGGAGGGTGTGGGAAGCCTCTCACTGCTCTTGGAGCCATTGTGTGCCGGTCGTGTGGAGATTAGGGATGTTCATGGAACTGGTTTGGAGGCCCTTTATGGGCATCCAAACCGGATTGAAGGACCGGCAGTTCTGCCAGTTTGAAGGCAGGTGTGTGTGTGATTTTAAGGTCAGGGAAGAGTGCACTTACCCCTCCCTCCATCGGGGCGTGGCAGTGTACCTCCCTGATGCCCCGTTGCCTTGTTGGACCCTATGTCACTGGAAGTACCCGTCAAGCCTGAGCACGTTGGTGCGTTTATGCACACGTGTTGACACATGCAGGCACGTTGGGTACTTCTGGTGACGTAGGGTCCGACAAGACAACGGGGCAGTGGGGAGATACGCTTCTGCCCCGACGGACCCTTTGCTAATAGAACGCTTGTTGGGCGGGAGTGGAGGCAGGGGTTAGTGCACCCTCTCCCGACCTTAAAGTCAACCCCCCCACCTTTGAACTTCCTCCACCGGTTCCGTGCACATCCCTAGTGGGGATGTGCCACATTATTGATTAAATGTATATTCTGCTTTTCAGCATATTTGTGGAATTTTTTGTCAGTGGTTATCAGTGGAGCTTGCAAAGGAAATAAATAAACACATTTGTGCATACACATACACACACAAAGACATACACACTTTCTGGGGGGAACGGGGGGGATAATAGATCCAATTTATTCAAAGTGAAAGAGAACACTGATATGACAGCCTGCTCTGTCTTATGAATTTTTGTGCGTAGAATCTGAAACTCAGTATTTGTAGAAGGTGGGAATGGAAAAAGGAGAGGCTGGGAAAGTCATCCATACAGTGGATTGAGATATGTTTCTGCCTCGCTTAATCCAGCATGACACACGATTACATCACTAATACCTCTCCCTTTGAAATACTCTTGTTCTGAAACATTTAAATATTTCAAAAAAGTTGTTAAACATTTATGGTTGCAGTGCTCACACTTCTGGCATGATGGGATGTGCCAGTTCTGAGAGTGCAATCAGGCTTTTCTTTGCATTTCCCTTTTTAGGTTAGAAGTTCCGCCTAAAAACAACAACAGAATTTGAATGGAAGATAGGAGGGGAGGGCCCGTGCACAGGAAAGACCCCTCCAAGGTTCAATTCCTGGTGGTTTCTGATAGCAAGCTGATAACATTCTAGCTGGTCTTGTGGTAGCAAGCGTGACTTCTCCCCTTAGCTAAGCAGGGTCTGTCCTGGTTGCATGAATGGGAGACCACATGTGAGCACTGTAAGATATTCCACTCAGGGGATGGAGCTGCTCTGCGAAGAGCAGAAGGTTCCAAGTTCCCTCCCTGGCAGCATCTCCAAGGTAGTGCTGAGAGAGTCTCCTGCCTGCAACCTTGGAGAAGCTGCTGCCAGTCTGTGAAGACAATACTGAGCTAGATAGACCAATGGTCTGACTCAGTATATGGCAGCTTCCTATGTTCCTATGACCAGGGGGATCCTCAAATGTGGGTCCCCAGATGTTGTTGGACTACAACTCCCATCAGCCACAATGTTGTAGGGGATGAGGGGATTTGTAGTCCAACAACATCTGGGGACCCAAGTTTGAGAACTCCTGGATTAGATGATATCAATGGACGAGAGAGCTGAGTTGATGTTTGACAGCTTGGTATGCTGATATGATCCTCCCTCAACCCATCTGTGAGATCAATTATGTCTCCCTTTTTACCCCTGAGATGGTTTTTGTGTTCAAGTAACTTGACTGATCAGTGGCTTTGTTTGTATTAGGTGTAAAATTAGGATCTTTACAAAGAAAATGAAAATGCACCATAATGCCAGACTGTGCTAGACAGCCCGCTGGAATATGCTGAATTTTAAAAACCATATTGGCTTTGTGGTGCTGCATATCAAAGTGATAGATTTCTGTTTGCCCAGTAATAACCATGAGCGGTACTGGAATGTCTTGTTCCAGCTCCTTCTAATTAAAATTGGTTCCACTTCAAACAAGTCTCCTGTGCCTGGGGATCAGCAATTCATCTGCACACTGCTGTACTCCAGGCTAGGAAAAGGGCTCTCAGATGTAAAAGCAGTTCACCAATCGCTAAGAGGAACCTAGGAAGCTACCATATACTGAGTCAGACCATTGGTCCATCTAGTTCAGTATTGTCTGCACAGACTGGCAGTGACTTCTCCAAGGTTGCAGGCTCCTGCACAACAGTTTCTGGTGGGCCCAGCACCCCATTCTCCCCTGCACAGGCCAGGAAGCATTGCTGTGCTTTCCCTCTCTCCCCGGTTGAGTGGCTGCCGCAACGCCACTGCCTCCCCAATCCCCCCTGCTGGCCGGAGCTCATCCTCCTCCAGTTCTGGTTGCAGATCTCGCGAGATCTGCAGTCGGAGCAGCCAGAAGAGGATGGGAGGAGGTGGCAAGAGGTTCCGCCCTGGACCACGCCCGGCAGGGGGGAAAGGGTAAAAAAAATTGTTTGTCATTAACCTCTGTGTGTGTGTGTGTGTGTGTGTGTGTGTGTGAGAGAGAGAGAGAGAGAGAGAGAGAGAGAGAGAGAGAGAGAGAGCACAAATTGATTATGCTGCCACCCAGGACAAAACTCTTCTCGCTCACTGATGATAACAATTCGAGGGAACACTGCTCTCAGCCTCTTGGAGATGCTGCCAGGGAGGGAACTTGGAACCTTCTGCATACAAGCACGCAGATGCTCTTCCCAGAGTGTCCCCATCCCTTAAGGGGAATATCTTACTCACACAGAGTTCACAGCCATTAAGGTCACACACTGTTCTTTTCCTGAATGGGGGAGGGATTCCTATTCATTGCCTTGAAACAGGCTAAAACCTTTAAAATATATATATTTAAAAAACCATGAACCCAACCGGCTCGGGGCTTCCAGGCGGAGTTGTGGCACAATGTGCCTTGCCCCTGAACCCATTTTGGTGCCCTGGCAACTCCTGAGGAGGCAGATGGGGCATCTTCAGATCCCCATTATTCCCTATGGGGATTTTTAAAAAAAAAAAAAAAAAAACTTCAAATAGAACATTAAAAATCACAGGAGTGTCCAATTGCTTTGGGGTCTGGGTGGTTGTTGGCACCCATGGGTGCCTACCACACCCACCCCAGTTTTGTACCCCTAGGTGCTCTGCATAGGGAATAATGGGCCTGATCGAGCCATTAAACCATAGAACCTTTTTGAAATGGCTCGAGTTGCCATGTGGTTCCTGTGGTAGTTGGCACCCATGGGTGCCTACCCGCCCACACTGGTTTTGTGCCTCAAGCAGGCCACAATCTAACAGGCAGTGATGCAACTCAAAAGACACCAAGCTGAAAACAAACAAACAAAAAACCACCACAGAGACATGGCTGAAGAAGGAGGGGGGGAGGGTTTGGATGAGCAGAAGCTGTTGCCGGGCAGGAGAACAACACCATGGGTCAACCATGAGCCAATCACTCACCCAACTCAACTTCCAGCTCGGGGTAGCCCAGCAGGGGGAGGTTCACCTTGAGGAACACCAACTCCTCTATAAAGCCAGGGTCCAACTGGGACCGAGAGGGTGTTACCACGTCATCAGCACATGAAAACACCCACTTGCTCTGGATGCTGGGGGGGGGGCAGGAGAGGAGGTACACAGCAACCAGCACCAGGTCTGGCCAGACTTGGCAGTGGGTTGCCCAGAACAACAGGTGGCCCATCTCAGGGTCTTCCTCCACAGGCTCCTCCAGGTACAGTGCAACGCATTGTGCAGCACTAGAGGGCCTGGTAGGCTGAGCCTCCCACAAACCAGGCAGGGCGCCAAGTCACATCTGCTTGAACCACTGGTCTGATTTAGTGGGAGGAACTGGCTGCTGCATTTGGTGCTGCTGCCTGGGATGCCACACCACTAGATGGGAAGAAGATGGGGTGGGAGAGGATGGGCAGCCTGCACTGCTGCTGGGTGTGGGTTGCGCACGCTCAGGGGGTGCACCATCACCATCCTCCTGGTCTCTGGTCTGACGTTCCTCCTCCTCTCTAACTCTCTTGACTAGGAGGTCCCTCCACCTGGGAAAGTCTTCCACACAAACATCATTTCCCTTGATCACAGGGACATACTACTTTTTGTCACCCAACACACCAACCAGCCTGTCGACAACCCCGGTCCTCAGCAACCCAGCCAGCACATGGCCCTCTGGCATGGTCAATGAGGTCCAGAGTCCACCCATTAGCTTTTCCAGGAGAATAGCTAAGGGCAGGGCCTGGGTCAGAGGAGTGGCATCAGCACACAGAGTCTTCATTGCATACCAGAAGGGCTCCAGTGCTGACACCATCTAGGACATGAGCTTCCACTTCCAGTTGGAGAGGTCGCACACGCCCAAGGCCTCATTCCTCGCCAGGTTGTCTAAGGCCATCTCCTGCTCCAACAGGCGCCGAAACAAGAGGAAGGTGGAGTTCCACCAGGTATCTGTGGGGTTGAGATGGTGTGGAAGGCCATGCTCATGCTGCCATTTGTGGAGCAATCACCTGGACTTCTCACTCGGGTGCAAGTGAGCTGCAATCTTGTGGGCCTTTTCCACAAGCACAGCCATGGCAGCAACAGCACCCTGAAGCAGACGGCCCAGTTCCTTGGATGCCTTCACCTCCTTGAGGCCAAGGGCGTCCCTCACAGCCAGGTGGAACGTGTGTGCCATGCAGGAGATGTTCACACACTCCAACACTAACTCAACCATTGCTGTAACGTTGGAGCCACTGTCTGTCACACTGAAGCCCTAAGAGTGGTGTGGCAACCCACCTATCCACTCCTCAATTTGGTGGCTGAGTACAGCTGCCACCTCCTCCTTGGTGTGCTTGACATCCAAGGTCTCCACATGCAAAGTGGTCCACCTGGGCTGAAATGTGGTGTGGGATGTGCTGGAGCCAGAGGCTGTACTGGAGGTCCCCTCTCTCTGGTCCCAACCAGTGGGCAGCCAGGGCCAGGAAAGCAGCCTGCATTCCACTCACACTGTTCCAGAGATCATTGGTGAAATGCATGCTGGTGCCAGGCAACACTGCATGCAGCAAGGCTGACACCAGCTCCCTGCACCTCACGTACAGGGAGGGAACCACGGTCCAGTTGAATGTGGTTCATGAGGGGATCGTGTAGCCCGGTGCGAGTGTCTGGATAATCCCACAGAAGCCAGGGTTCTCAACCACCTGAAAAGGTTGGTCGTCAGTGGCCATCATCTCCCCTATGAGGCAGGTGAGGAGACATGGGTCCAGAAGAACAGGATGCTTCTTGCCCGATGACTGTGCAATGCTGTGCAAAGTTACTCACCCACCCTAACAAATTAAAAGATAAAACACGGAATAAAATAAAATAAAATAAAATAAAATAAAATAAAATAAAATAAAATAAAATAAAATAAAATAAAATGCTGCTGGAGAAACAACAGTCTGCAAAAAGGGGGTGCTGGGAGGGAAGGGAGTGTTGGAGGGATTAAAAAAAATTGGATCCAAGAGTAGGGGTGTGCAATTAGGGTTTTCGGTGATTCGGTTTGGGACCTGAACTGAATCACCCCCATTCTGTTCTGTGCCTGAATCTGGGCTACCCGAATCACCCCTGATTTGGTTCGGATTTGGATTAAATCTGAATCTGAATCTGAATCGATTCGGGTATGAGAAACAGGTCCCAGGGGCAAAATAGTGGATTGGGGTGGTAGTGCCCAATGGTTGGAGGCTACCACCCAAATTTCAGGGGGATTGGGCAAAGGGATGATTTTGGGGGAATTTTTGAAGTTTTAGTGTCATTGGGGCAGATCGGGGGCATAGCGTGGGAACTGGGGAAAAAGAGTGGTGTGGGGTGGTAGTTCCTAATGGGTGGAGGCTACCACCCCAATTTCAGAGTGATTGGGCAGAGGGCTGATTTTTGGGGAATTGTTAAAGTTTAAGGTTTTTCCCGATAGAGAAGCATTGAGGTGTCAGCAAATGTATAGCTTCACGCGGGGGGCAAAGCGGTGGCCTAGAGCAGAGTGGGGTTGGTGGTAGTGCCAGGTAGGGTCAAGGAAGCTACCTGAATTTTTTCAATGGATTTGGGCAGAGGGCTGATTTTGGGGGAATTGTTAAAGTTTACGTGTCTTTAAGGTTTTTCCTCATAGGGTGTGCATGGAGCTTTCAGCAGCCCCATAAGTGCACTTGGGGGGTGCTGGGGTAGCCCAGAGCGAGTGGTAGTGTAGTGCACATAGGGTGCCAACCACCCCCATGGGTTTCTAACCCATGGGGTACAGGGTTCTGTTGTTTCTGAGGTATTCTGAGTGTGGATTCTATGATAGCTAATGAGATTTTCAATGAAACACCATGAATCCACTCTCATTTGCTATCATAGAATCCACACTCAGAATACCTCTGAAACAACAGAACCCTGTACTCCATGGATTAGAAACCCATGGGGGTGGTTGGTACCCTATGTGCACTACACTACCACTCGCTCTGGGCCACCCCAGCACCCCCCAAGTGCACTTATGGGGCTGCTGAAAGCTCCATGCATATCCTATGAGGAAAAACCTTAAAGACGCATAAACTTTAACAATTCCCCAGAAATCAGCCCTCTGTCCAAATCCTTTGAAAAAATTCAGGTAGCTTCCTTGACCCTACCTGGAACCACCATCAACACCACACTGCTCTAGACCACCCCTTTGTCCCCCGCGTGAAGCTATACATTTGCTGACACCTCAATGCTTCTCTATGGGGAAAAACCTTAAAGATGCATAAACTTCAACAATTCTCCAAAAATCAGCCCTCTGCCCAATCACTCTTAAATTGGGGTGGTAGCCTCCACCTATTAGGCACTACCACCACACACCACTCTTTTTGCCCAGATCCCACGCTATGCCCCCGAAATGCCCCAAAGACACTAAAACTTCAAAAATTCCTCAAAAATCAGGCCTTTGACCAATTCCCATGAAATTTGGGTGGTAGCCTCCATCCATTAGGAACTACCACCCCACCCCACTATTTTGCCCCTGGTATCCAAAATTCGAGCTGACATCACATCAGACCTTTTTGCATTCAAATCAATGGAGGCAAAAAGGCGGGAAATTCAAAGGGACGTCAGCCCGAATCACCCGAATTTTTCGGGCCCGAATCAGGGGTGATTTGTCTCAGCCCAAAAAAATATGGGGGGACATCGGGGGTGATTCAGTTCAGACCCGAATCACCCGAAATTGCTCGTTTCAGGCACAGATCGATCTGTGCCCGCAATTTTTTGCACATCCCTACCCAAGAGGCCTCAGGCCAAAGGCCTATGCTGCCCTTGCCCCCTAGACTGGCTAGCTGGGCTAAAGGAGGAGGAGGAACTCAGAGACTGCAGTGTGGGGGGGGAAGCCACCCCAAAACACACAGCCAGCTACACACAGCCAGGAAAAATAACTTTGGAAAGGTGGGGCAGGAAGCCAAAACAGGCAGGGCAGGACAGTCAGAGAGACCACTGACCAGACCTCACCACCATCAAAGACTCAGGGTCAGGCAGCAAACCCACCACAGTCAAAGTGTCACAGCAGCAAGCGGCTCCCTCTCACCTCAGCAAAGAGTGCATTCCAAGCCCAGAGGCTGGCTTTAAGTAGAATTTGAATCTACCTCCTTTGGGAATCCCCCCTTGCCCTCCCCCAAGACCAATAGAGTTTCAGTTTTGCAGGACTGGCAGTACTGCAGAGCCTACCAGAGAGCAGACACATTGGGCCAATCAGGGAAGCAGGATCCTGGCAAATCACAACAGTCACAAAATGGCTGTTTTTGTGACTAAAATGGAGGCCCGAGCCTTTGAGCCTCTTCGAACCGGTTCAATAGAACTAAGCTCTGTTTGGTTCGAACTCAGACCAGCATTGGCATAGAAATTCTCTGGTCCGAGCTCAAGCCTTCGAACTGATCCGGTTCGAATTCGAACCTGTTTGCACATTCCTAGTTGTGGCCCCTCAGCTTTGGAACACCCTCCCTGAAGAGATTCACCATGCTTCCTCCCTCATGGTTTTTAAAAAACAATTGAAAACACATCGTTTAAAAGAGGCTTTTAAATGTTTCACCTCTGTTTATATCTGGCAGGTTCTTTAATTTTGATAGGTTTGAGCTTTTAAAATAACTTTTAATTTGAAACTTTAAAAAAGAAAAAATTAAATGTGGTTTTAGCCTGGTCTTTTAACTTGTTTGACGTAAATTTAGTTAACTTTATTAGTCTTATTTTACATAGTATATTTTTATTAATATTGTGAGCTGCTCCGAGCAGTTGTGTAGTGGAGGGGTGGGGTATAAATGCTTTGAATAAATAAAATAATAAAAAAGTACGGGTTCTCAGGTCTCTTAGTACTGTTTTTAGAAGGCACAATTTAGCTTACACTGAGGGGAATCAGGAGCAAAGGTTGCAAATTTCATTAAAGCCCCCCCCTTCCCCTGTCCCTCATACTGCAGCAAACACTTTTTAACTATTTTAAATTTTGAAACAGAAAAAAAAAGTCGCTATTCTAAGAATAGCTGCATTAAGTGCAGTTTCTGGCACTCGGCTGAGACCGTCATAAACACTGCTATTGTTTCCCTTGGAGAATCTGAAGGTGCTAAACTGTTGAACCCAATTATAGTTCTGCACAGGGCTTTTTTAAAAAACCCAATTTCCATTTTAGCACACTTTCCCTTCATCGCATCTCTCTAGGCTCCCAAATTAAAGAGGCAGCCCCTTAGCGGCTTCTCTCTGCAGGGATTTGTAAAACGGAATGAAATCTTAATTGAGCTGCAGGGGTTCTCCAAGCCCTCTCCAGAAGGACAGTTGCCATTTTGTCTGCAGAGCAAAAGAGTAGGACCACTGCTCTGTTTCCATAGCACAGACTAAGGTCTCACATCTGGGATGAGTTCACAAAAACACCAGTTGTGCACCTTCCCTATAAGGGAAGGCTACAGCATATGCGGCTTCTTAGTTTGGAAAAGAGTAGACTATGGGGAGACATGATCGGGGTCTATACAATTATTCATGGAGTAGAAAAAGTGGAGAGAGAGAGATGTTTCTCCTTCTCTCACAACACTAGAACCAGGGGTCATCCCATGAAACTGATGGCCAGGAAATGTAGGGCAGACAAAAGGAAGTATTTTTTTTTTCACACAGCACATAAGTAGCCTATGGAATTCTCTGCCACAAGGTGTGGTGACAGGCAACAGCCTGGATGGCTTTAAGAAAGGTTTATATAAATTCATGGAGGACAGGTCTGTCAATGGCTAGTAGTCTGGTGGCTATAGGCCACCTCCATCCTTGGAGGCAAGATACCTCTAAATCCCACATGCACATAGGAACATAGGAAGCTGCCATATACTGAGTCAGACCATTGGTCTATCTAGCTCAGTATTGTCTTCACAGACTGGCAGTGGCTTCTCCAAGGTTGCAGGCAGGAATCTCTCTCAGCCCTATCTTGGGGATGCTGCCAGGGAGGGAACTTGGAACCTAGATGCTCTTCCCAGAGCAGCTCCATCCCCTGAGGGGAATATCTTATAGTGCTCACACTGCTAGTCTCCCTTTCATATGCAACCAGGGCAGACCCTGCTTAGCTAAGGGGAGAGAGGGCATGCACATACCTCTTACCCGTGGGCTTCCCAGAGGCATCTGGTTTGTCACTGTGTGAAACAGGATCCTGGACTAGAGAGGCCTTGGGCCTGATCCACCAGGGGTGTTCTTATGTTCTTATGTTGTGTTCCCAGCTGGGACTTGACAGACAAACAAACTCCATGCCTCCAACCTTGCTTTTATTTTTTAATTTATTCATTATATGTGTACACCGCTCCAAATTCTCATCACTCCTGAACTAGGGTAAGAGTCTTCTCCTATCCTAGTTCCGATTGTGAGGACAGGTCAGTCCTGTAGGATCTTTTCCGCACAAGCTGAATCAAATGCATTTTGGAGAGGCTTACAATAAGTTCTCCATGCATTTCAAGGAAATGTTATTACCAAACACTCCTCTACTGTTTGTTGTATCTACCAGAAGATTTGGTCCAAATTCCTCCATACGCCCCCCAAATTGCTCTATTGCTATTTCTTTTTGTTTGTGGCTCTTGACTTCGTTTCAGACCAACCCTCTGAAATACAAATGTATTTCAAGGTCTGAATCCATGCCTGGTACATGCCAGGATGTCTCTCAGCATTATAACAGTATCCACTGTTTTCCCCTTTTTCTTTTACACTTGCAGTCATTGCTGAATATAATGCAGGATGAAGAGACCCGTATTAAAATATTACAGCTGTCTGATTTAATAAGATAATTGCCATCTTTCTTCATAAATATTGTGCTTTATTGCTCTTCTCTACGATGGCACATGACAAATATATAATTTATATCAATTATATCTGCTTGGTGCTTGTGAAATGTGAGATTAGGAACATGTCTTTGCCCTAGATTGAGCATTGCCGTCCTGCTAACTAATGAATTCTTCTGATATTCTTCTTAGTTTTGGAAAACTCCAGGGTGTTTTCTGGATTATGAGCTTTGTGCCTGTAGAAGTGTGGCAAGATGCAACGGAATGGTGCAACAGTTTCAAACTGTGAGTAAAGGGTTGTTCAATGCTTCATGGTAGGCTGGTGGCTGTTCATATTGCTGTCCACTGCAATGTGGTTTCCAGGCAGGGGATGGGGGATGCCCACATTCTCCTTGAACTGAGTTATTTGCCCCCTCCTCCTGCTCCATTTTGGGGCAATGGGGTTGCAGAGAAGGTGGGGGGATGACATGACATCTTTTTTAAAAATAATAATAATAAACCCCTCTTCTCCCTTGCCTCTGGTGGTACTGGTGGCCACTCCCCTAAACCTCAGACTGGAGATCAGCGTGGCCCAGTTCTGGCCTCCACACATGTGCCTGACTCAGTCCAGAGTTTAGAGGAGGTGGTGGTGGCACCGGTAGTAAGGACAGGCCTTATCTCCTACCCAAATTTTGATCATGTGAACTGCCTTAGTGTGTGCCTAAATTATGCCTCTCCCACTCCATTTCTTTGAAAAACCGCCATGCTTATGTTTGTATAAGAGACAGGGTGCAAACGGAATGGAGGCTAGCCAGGCAGTCTGGCACTGGAGCGCGATAGCCTAGGAGTAGCTTCGCTCAGTGAGAAATGGCCAAGGCTGGGGAAGAGCAGTGGATCCGGAAGCATTATGGTTGCCACTGCAGTGGCATGAGAAGAGAAGGATCGTATGCTCACTTATTCTTCAGTTGTCATGTCCGGGGATTTTGAAGCCAAGAGGGTGGTGGCTCTTTGTGTTCGAGGTATAGTTGGAACATGTATGTGTTTTGAAATATGTTGTCAGCAGTTCAGAAAATAGTTCAGCAGCCTCAGTGTGTGACATGCTGGGCTGTTCACTACATGGTGCCTTCATATTTATGTGCCTACATTTGCATGCATGTCTAAGAAACAAGCTGCATCCATGCCATAAAAATATAAGATGGATCAGGCCCAAAGTCTACTTAGTCCAGCACCCTGTTTCCCACAGTGGCCCACCCAGACGCCCCTGGGAAGCCCACAGGCAAGAGATGAAGGCATGCCCCCTCTCCTGCTGTCGCTCCCCTGCAGCCGGTATTTGGAGACATCCTGCCCCTGAGCCTGGAGGTAGCCTCTAGCCATCAAGACTAGGAGCCATTGAGAGATCTGTCTGCCATGAATTAAGCCCATTTAAAAGTTGGTGGCCGTCACCACTTCCTGTGGCAGAAAATAACACAGATTAATTACACACTGGCCGCATTCACATGTAATACAAAACCGGTCCCTTCACCTCCAGTTTTGGAGGCTGTATGTCTGACTGCAGGCAACCGGAGTTTAGCGACAAAATGGTTTCCCTCCCCGGACTCCAATTTGTATCTTGGGTTATCATTCGCTGCTGTTAACTCCAGTCGTGTGGTACCAGCACATCCAGACGTTGGCATCACAGTGTCCGCCTTAAGGGAAGAAGCTCCTCCCTCACTCCAGCTGCTATTGGCTGTGGGGGCTATCCTTTATTAAACAAGGAAGCCCTGGCAGCCATTACCCCGCCCCCACCACAGTCAGCGAGACTGCACAGAGGAAGTTCTCTGCTTTGTCCGAATGTGGACAGGAGACTGAGCGGAGGGGGCTCACGGGACCGTGGTGGACCCATTGGATTCATGGTTCGGTATTACAGTTGGGGTGGTCAATACCTTCAGAGGGAGATGAAGGCTCAGGGTTACTTTTTGTCACTGTCTGCACCTCTAGAAATGGAAAACAGATGATAGCATTCCAAAACTTTCCACTTCCAAGGTGCTCTCACGCTTTCCTTGTCCTGACCATCAGGCCTGCAGCAGTCAAACATGCAATGGTGTTTAAAAAGCTTTTAAAAGTCTCAAAAGCACAAAAACTATTATGAAATGTTATTGATGTCAGAGGAATAGAAATGAAAATTGGTAGGAATGTCCTCCAATGATTACTCTGCAGGGAAAGTAAAACCATTTGTTCATTGTTACCCTAATTCTGACCTTAACCTTTTGCTCAGTGCAAACATGTCTGCAATTTTACTGTAATCGTTTGTGAGGAGGGATAGAGGAAGAGGTTATAACACACTGCAAGTGTAACAATGCTATCTCCTATTTTCCATCTCTGACGGTAGATGTTTCCCAAAATCACTCTGAACATTCGTCCCCTGAGATAGTCTGGGAGTACTTCTGGACCCAAACCTCTCCCTGATTTCTCAGGTTGAGGCAGTGGCCATGAGTGCTTTCTATCAGGTTTGGCTGATTCTCTAGCTATGTCCATTCCTGGAGACAAATGACCTTTAAACAGTGGTGTATATGCTGGTAACATCCAGACTTGACTATTGCAATGCGCTCAAAGTAGGGATGCCTTTGTATGTAATTCAGAAATTGCAGTTAGTACAGAATGCAGCAGCCAGTTTGGTCTCCAGGGTTGCCAGAAGAGATCATACTACACCCATTTTGAAAGAACTACACTGGCTGCCAAAAAGTTTCTGGGCAAAATACAAAGTGCAGGTCATTACCTATAAAGCCCTAAATGGCTTGAGACTGAGGTACTTAAGAGAACACCTTCTTCTTCATCAGGCCCTCCGCCTATTAAGATCATCTGGGGAGGTTCGGTTGTGGTTGCCACCGGCTCAGTCAGTGGCAACTCGAAACTGGGCCTTTTCTAGAGTCACCCCGGAACTCTGGGACACGCTTCCTAATGAAATTCGAGTTTCCCCTTCTCTGAATGTTTTAAAGAAGGGCCTGAAAACACATCTGTTTAGTCAGCCTTTTAGTTTATAGTTTTTAAGCTTCGGTTTTTAGAGTTGTCATTGTATTTTTAAATTGTTTGAATTGTGTTAATGTTTTAATGGTTTTTAGATTGTGAACTGCCCAGGGACTTTTTTGTATGGGGTGGTATAGAAATGTAAGAAATAAATAACTAAATACATAGGAAACATAGGAAGCTGCCATATACTGAGTCAGACCATTGGTCTATCTAGCTCAGTATACAGACTGGCAGCGGCTTCTCCAAGGTTGCAGGCAGGAGTCTCTCTCAGTCCTATCTTGGAGATGCTGCCAGGGAGGGAACTTGGAACCTTTTGCTCTTCCCAGAATGGCTCCATCCCCTGAGGGGCATCTCTTACAGTGCTCACACTTCTAGTCGCCTTTTCGTATGCAACCAGGGCAGACCCTGCTTAGCCAAGGGGACAAGTCATGCTCGCTATCACAAGACTAGTGGTACTTGTAAGGTAAGGTAACGTAAGGTTGTGCCGTCGAGTCGGTGTCGACTCCTGGCAACCACAGAGCCATGTGATTTTCTTGGTAGAATACAGGAGGGGTTTACCATTGCCATCTCCCACGCAGTATGAGATGATGCCTTTCAGCATCTTCCTCTTTTGCTGCTGCCCGATATAGGTGTTTCCTGTAGTATGGGAAACATACCAGCGAGGATTCGAACCATCAACCTCTTGCTCCCTAGGCAAATTACTTCCCTGCTGTGCCATTAGGTGGCAAAATAAATAGTACCCAATGGCCAATTTTTGTGTCCCTGGCTCATGGATTATAAAGGGAAGGGTACCAGAAAACAGGGGCTATGCCTGATGACTGGAAATAGCTGAAAAGTATGTCTCCCTGCCCTGTGTGTAAATGGTATCTCCTACCCTCTTCTGAAATGGTACAGTCTGCTGTACCGAATCAAAATTCTACTCTTCCAGTCAGCGAGGTGGGTAGACCAGACTTCAGAAGCCTCGTCTAACGTGCAGTCATCTTTTCCTTGGGTGTACAAGAAAGCTGTCGCTTTTTGTGCTGGGAGAACCACTTTTAACTCTGCGAAGTTCAAGCCAGTCGGGAGAGAATATAGCAAATTGAACTTTTCAACTCCTCCGCTCCTTGCCGTAATGGCAACCTGACGGGCAGGAACACAAGTTCAGCATTGGCGAGTAATAATGGAAAATGTAGTTTTGCAACTTTTCTCTGTCAATAACAAAGCTCATCTTTCTGGGCCAGCCAGGCCTTGCATGCAGCACACATTTCAAATTCAGTTAATCTCAAAATAATTCAAAAATCAAAGAGCTTATTCAAGCATCAAGATAGGCCAGATTGACTCGCTGTGTATTCATAGGAGGAAGAAAGGGTGGTGGTGGGGAGAGAGAGAGAATCCAATATCTGAATCAGTAAAAGCAGCACCGTTGTTTTGTTCATTTTAAATTGTTTTTAGACCACACAAGCACACTGTGAATACTAAACACGACACCAAAAGAATTCTTTATGACTGCATTGTTTGCATTATTCAAGTAGCAGTAAAATACATTTATGTGCAAAGATGCAATAAGTGCTTTTTCTCGCAGAGTTTCTGTCCATCTCAGTGTGTGTGTGTGTGTGTGTGTGTGTGTGGTGGTTTCATTTAAATGTTATGTGCATATAGCAAAATTCCTACGATACAAAGGGCCATGATTGAAATCCCATTGAAAGGAATAGTGATCATATCTCCTGGGCATCCATTGTTTAATGTGCTTTCCAATCCTTATTTCATTTATCTTCATTACAACCTTTCGAAGGATGTCATGATTATGCTTACTTTCTCAATCTACAATTCACAGCAGCTTCCAACACGACCATTTCCCTTTATGGGGACGCACATGCCGTGCTGTAATGGTAATGGTAACCTAAGAGAGTCTGTTGACGCAATCGGTTCCTCCAGGTTAACTACGCACTTTAATGTCTGATGCATTATGATGCTCAAAATGGGAGGCTGAAGACTAATAAAAAGAAACGATGAAAACTAAAGTGGGAAATACCTGTAGTAAGCAAATGCAAAAAGCACTTATTTACCACTTTCTGTTTCTTATCATTCCCATCTCCCCATGCGAAGGCCAGAAGACCTCCATCTCTGCTAAGCCCCCTGTCCGGGTGTCAAGAAAAAAAGGGGCAGGGGGCAATGTGCAAAACGATTTGTACCCAAAATGATTGTGCCCGAAATTGACAGTTTCGGGTGATTTGGGGACAGAATGCATCGCCCAATGGCCAATCCTAAATGTTTTGGAGCCAAAACACACACACACCCCGTTTTGGCTCTGAAAGATTTGTAGTTTTGGCCCTTTTGGCCCCTACATTTTGCGATCAGCAAGTGATGAAATCTCCCTTTAGTTTACTTCTGATGTCTCTTTGAATTTCCCGCCCTTCAAGGCGGAAGCCGGGCTGGATGCAGCAGGGAGTTTCTTTCTGGAGTGGTAGGGAGGAGCTTGCTGGCTAAGAGACTCCACTTTTGTGGGCGGTGGCAGCGGGCACAGTCACGGCCATGGCCACGGCTGCAGCCACGACGGGGGATGGGGCAGAGGAGGCGGACGGCTGGTTATGGAGGCGGTAAGGCGGGTGGGTGAAAATGGCAGGGAGGGAAGGAGGGAACCCGGCGACGGGGAGAGACAGAGCTGCTGGGGGGTACGGAGGGAAGGAGGATGGGGACAGACTGGGGAGGCGAAGGAGAACAGAAGGTGCAAGGCAGGGAACAGAGAGCAACGGGGAACGGACTGGGGCAGAAGCAGGGGGAAGTGGTGCTGGAGGGCAGAATAGATTGCAGCCTGCAATTCGGATTCAGTTTCAGAGCAAGTCGGCTCCGAAACTGAAAACTGGGTTTTTTTTTTGAAAGGGTTGATTTCGGACCCTCCCCGAATGGAGCGGGGCGGGGGGGGGCCTTCAGATTTGGCTGAAGCCAAAATAGAAGTAGTCCAAAATGCATACCCCTACTCAGTGGCAGAGCACCTGCTTTGCCTGCATAAGGTCCCAGGTTCAATCCCTGGCAGCGTCCTGCCTGAAGCTGTGGAGAGCAGCTGCCGTTCAGTGCAGACAACACTAAACTAAATGGACCAATGGTCTGATTCAGTATAAAGTAGCTTCCTATGTCCCTATGTAGCATAAACTGCTATCCTACTCATAGCATAGCATAGCAAGCTGCCATATACTGAGTCAGACCATAGGGCCATCTAGTTCAGTATTGTCTACCCAGACTGGCAGCAGCTTCTTCAAGGTTGCAGGCAGGAATTTCTCTCAGCCCTATCTCAGAGATGCTGCCAGGGAGGGAACTTGGAACCTTCTGCTGATGCTCTTCCCAGAGCGGCTCCATCCCCTGAGGGGAATATCTTACAGTGCTCACATGTGGTCTCCCATTCAAATGCAACCAGGGCAGACCTTGCTTAGCTAAGGGGACAAGCCCTGCTTGCTAACACAAGACCAGCTCTCCTCTCCATTGCAGTCAATGGGAATGGCTACAAAGGGCTTTTCTACGAGCCTCCTCTTTGCTTTCCTAAGACAGCAAGCCAGCTGTAGTGTAGCGCATTCTTCCAAGCTCCATTACCAGTCCCAGCCTGCTTTCAAGGTTCCTGCTTTTACTTTTTCATTTTAAGTTCCCAAGGCAGTGTCCCTTTAGGTTTCAAAACTCCCCGGCGCTCTGCTCTGCTTCGAGGAACTAGGTCACGCCCACAGCAAAGAAGAACACGGAGCTAGGCCTTAGAATGGAACTCAGGCTGTTGGCCTAAGTGCCAGGGTCTGTTCTTCAGATTACCTTCCATTATTTATCTGCCTGCCTCTGGCAGTGTGCCATTCTCCCAGCCCTGCCCTGGAGTAATTGATGTGGCAGAGTGATTAGAGATGGCATATGACTTAACAGCTCCCATTATCATAACCAGGAGGGCATGAACAAACAATGTGCAATCTGTCTTTAATTGCTATTTTCTTAATGACAAAGACCGTGGTCATTTATAACATGCATTAAGCATCCTGGAGACCAGGTGCTGCAGCTGTGCTGTGTGCTGATCTCTTCTCTGTGGAGGCAACATCTGGCATTTAGGAGAGCCAATCGAAAGGAGGTGAGTGCTGTCATTCTCCAGGATTTGGTCACAACAGAACACTTTGCTCGGCACTGGGATGTGGTTCATTCCGCAAATGCATGGGTGGGGAGAATTTCTTCATGTCCTGTCTGAGTCCCCATTTATTTCAGTGCTGTCTGAGTCCACATTTATTGGAGCATTAATTAAATCCAAAGCAGAGAGATGCATCAAGCAGCTAAAAGCTTTCTTCATTCAATTTGGAAATCAATTATGGAAGTTGGTGACTGTTTTTGTTGACAAATTGGATCAAATGAAAAAATCGCTCTTAACTGCTTTGTCTGCTTGATAAGGGAAGGCTAGTTTACATTTTTGGTTTCTTTACTTCATTGTGGCCATTTCGTTGAAATCAAGGCAGCTAAGATAATATAGAGCGCCACCTAGTGGCATAGCGGGGAAGTAACTTGCCTTGGGAGCAAGAGCTTGCTGGTTCGAATCCCTGGTTCGAATCCCTTCCTTCTTGCTAGAAGGGCAGCCTATACAACCAGTCATGCAGAAAGAGATGGAAGAACTTCCTCCCTCAACTCCAGTCCAGCTGAATGCAGACTCCAGTGCTGCATTCAGATGCAGCAGAAGCTCTGCTGAATCCCAGTTTTGAGCAGCGAAACTCACTGCAAACTGGAGTCTCCAGAGTGAAACCTTGGGCCACAGAAAAGATGGGACTGGAGTTGCACATGTTCTGATGTAACGGTAAGTAAACCTCAGGCTCCTGCTACTCCAGTCTCCCGTTACTTGCAAAAACAGCCTAAGTAAAACCTGATTTGATCTGCACCCAGGTCCACCACTAGGGTTTTTGGCACCCTAGTCAAAATAGGTCTCTGGTGCCCCCCAACAAAGACATGTGGATCCCTGGCCTTATCTTTGAATGACCAGCCTGCACAGATGACCAGTGAATGACTGGCCTGCACTGGTTTGGGGATACAGTGGGAGAGAGTACCCAGTCAGTTATGGGGACAAAACCTGATTAATTTACAAAGCAGAGGTGCCTTGTGGACAGCATGGACCTACATGTACTAAATGTCTTTGTTTATGGGGGATGGTCCCTAATTTCTGGTAGGTATCCCTGGTAAATCACTGCCCATCTTTTGAATCTGGTGGATTTATCTATTTGGCTGGCATTTCTTTCTTCATCCAAAATATCTATAGCCTGTATCTCCACGGACACATCCCCATGGCAGCAAAAGACATATAAAAACATAACAATAGATGCATAATTAAAAAGAAATGCCATTTAATAGCACAGGGGAAAATGCAGCAGGTAAAAACCCCACTGGGGATAGCTGTAAGACTGGTAATATGAGATTTATTACCCACTGGAGTGAGGAAGACCAGCTGGAATGAAAAAGGTTCAGCCCCACAATGGGAACTCATCAGGAAGAGAGCAAGACAACCCCCCTTTTTTGCCTTTTGGAGAAAATGTTGGGTGATCCCCTTCAAAAGCAGTTCCGGAGTTCTCAGACTTGGGTCCTGCAAGTTAGACTACAACTCCCATCATCCTATGGCCATTGTGACTGTGGATGATGGATGTTGTAGTCCAACAACATCTGGGCACCCACATTTGAGAACCCCTGTGTTTGTGTGAGGTGCTGTAGCTGTCTCCTTTGCATTCTGTTGTTGTATCCTGCAAATTCTATAGGATTCAACACTTTTCCCGAGGATACAAATCAGCCCTAGGGAAAAGCTCATCTACACCAGCCCTGTGGCAAGGGTGGCGGGAGAATTTAATGCCTCCCCTTCTTCAGTCCTGATCCATATAGTCCCCTGCAGCTGCTTTTTCCAGCAAGTGGCTTACGTCCAAGTGACTCACGTTCTTATATTAGGAACACAGGAAGCTGCCATATACTGAGTCAGACCATTGGTCTATCTAGCTCAGTATTGTCTGCACAGACTGGCAGCAGCTTCTCCAGGGTTGCAGGCAGAAGTCTCTCTCAGTCCTATCTTGGAGATGCTGCCAGGGAGGGAACTTGAAACCTTCTGCTCTTCCCAGAGCAGCTCCATCCCCTGAGGGGAATCTCTTCCAGTGCTCACACATCAAGTCTCCCATTCATATGCAAGCAGGGCAGACCCCCACTTAGCTAAGGGGACAAGTCATGCTTGCTACCACAAGACCAGCTTTCTATTGTTTAAAATCAGAGGTGCACCTAGGTAATTTTGGAGCCTGAACCTAAAGGCCTTTGGAGCCCCGCTGCCCACTACAGGTTAAGCAACATCCCCCTACACACACACACACACACACACACACACACACACACACACACAGAGGCACATCGGTTCTTGAGGGCACAAACAGCCACTGAACTCACAAGAATGTAAGAATATAAAACAGGTCTATTTATGCAAATAGGCCTGAGCAGAAAGCTTCAACACACAACTTAACATATTCCCATCCCACATATTTCTCCCCCCACTCCCTGCTCTGTCTCTAAAGCAGAGCTCATGCTTGGATTTAGAGACCCGGCACAGGTCCCAGTCACACTCAGCCACCTGGCGCAGTGACCACACCACCCCTGGCAGACAAAAGAGGATTTGGGGGCTCCCAAGGGGTGTTGAGACCCTGGACTTCAGCCCGGAGGTTCAGGGGGAAGCGCACCTCTGTTTAAAATATTTGTAAACCTCCCTGAGATTGTTTTAATGAAAGGCAGTATACAAATTTAATCATCGGTAGAACCAGACTAAATGACTCATGGATAGTCCCACTTAAACTAATGGGGCAAGAGGATTTTGGGGGTGGGTGGGTAGAACATCTGCTTTGCATGCCGAACTGCCCAGATTCAATCTCTGGCAGCATCTTCAAGTAGGGCCAGGAAAAACTCCTGCCTGAAACTTGGAGAAGCCGCTGCCACTCAGTGTAGACAATACTGAGCTAGAGGGACCAAGAGCCTGACTCAGGGGATGACAGGTTCCTATTTTGAGGATGGGGATGTAGCTCCATGGCAGAGCATCTGCGTTGCGTGCAGAAGGTCCCAAGTTCAAACGATGCCTGGGAGAGACTTGTGCCTGAAGCCTTGGAGAGCTGCTGCCAGTCAGTGTAGACAATCGTGAGCTAGGCAGAGCAATAGTATAAGGCAGCTTCCTATGTTAGTCGTGACTAACTTGCCTCATCAAATGTCAGTGGGACTTCTTGGGAGTCATTGAGTGTGGTGATTAGTCAAGGAATACAGCAGACAGTGTGTCATTTTCAGCAACAGGTGAGTGAGGGCAGAGATTGCACGCAAATCCGTGGCGTGAGAACCAGCCACATCCCTAATTCCAGCTGCGAAATGTTAGAGGTGTCACCTCATTCCCCCAGACCCCTTTGCCTTCTCTCCCTGCTTTAAACTCCGCGTTATAGACCTGTTCAGGTTGAGACTGTTGCCTGGAATTGCTTGCTATCAAGCCTTTTAGCTGCCTTGTTGGATCCATTTATTTTTAATGTAAAAGACATATAGGCAATTTAGAGCCCACAGTAATGGAAATGTATTATAAATGTCAGAGGTTTTGAGTTAGAGCTCCGTTATAAAACTTTATGTACACACTTTATCCACGCATGGCTCCTTCCCTCCGTTGTAACAGAAAGGCCTGGTTAACATTATTTCTTACATCTTTACTCTCCTGATTAAACACCTTGCTCTTCAACACCACAGGCAGGATGGTTTCATCAAAGTTTGACGCCAGCCGTGCAGGCAGCTGGAATCTGAAGTAGAATGTGTGTGGGGATGCGGGCCACATTTCCAAAGAGGTGGGCATTTCACAACCTGTAGACATAGGCAAGGCTGACCACAACACCAGCTGCACAACAGCTGAAGACTCATTTAGGGGAATGGGCATTTCATCCATCCATCATCCAAGGCTTCATATATACATCAATGTCATGATGGAATGATGCAAGAAATAAAAAAATGAAAAATAGCAAGTGTGTTCTGTATCTGATTACATCTGGTAAGGTTCAGGTCACATAAGGAAAGCTCACTTTACTGTCCATTCCTAGGAACAGAGGAAGCTGCCGATCCTTGGTCCATCTAGCTCAGGGATTCTCAACGTTGGGTCTTCAGATGTTATTGGACTTCAACTCCCATAATCCCCAACCAAAGGCCACTGGGGCTGGGGATTATGGGAGCTGACGTCCAATAACATCTGAAGACCCAACGTTGAGAATCCCTGATCTAGCTCATGATTGTCTACAACAGGGGTGGGCAAACTATACTATACTATACTATACTATACTATACTATACTATACTATACTATACTATACTATACTATACTATACTATACTACATCATAAGGTAAGGTAAAGTGTGCCGTTGAGTCAGTGTTGATACTTGGCGACCACAGAGCCCTGTGGTTGTCTTTGGTAGAATACAGAAGGGGTTTACCATTGCCATCTCCCGTGCAGTATGAGATGATGCCTTTCAACATTTTCCTATATTGCTGCTGCCCGATATTGGCATTTCCCATAGTCTGGGAAACATGCCAGTGGGGATTCGAACCAGCAACCTCTGGCTTGGTAATCAAAGCCATTCCCCTTCTGTGCCACTAGGTGGCACCACAAGGGAGTGGCTGAATCTTGTAAATTGTGCCAGGAACTCAGGAAATGGCCTTCTACTGTGTCAGACCCTTGGTCCATCCAGCTTAGTGTTGTCTACACTGACTGGCAGCGGCTCTCCCAGGGTTTTCGATAGTGGTCTTTCCCAACCCTACCTGCAGATGCCATTAGGGATTGAACATGGGATCTTTTGGACGCAAAGCCGATGCTGTAGCACTGAGTCTCAGCTCCATTCTACTTTTGGCAGTTTTCATAACAAATGATTCCAAATCTATCCATCATCCAATTGGGCAGTTTTGAAGACGGCTATCATTGACAAATGATGCCCAATTCGAGTTGGCCATGTCTGTGCTGTGTTGATCAGGTTCGTAAACGTGCTCAAATGCATCTCCATCTCCCTGCTTGGCTCCATCATTCCTGCTCAAATGCATGTTCACTCTTGTTTCTATTACAATGTGAGTAATTCTTGTCATGTATGACCCTTAGCAGCGACACTATATTCTTGATTGAACCATCATTTGCTTTGATGGAAGTAGTTAGTTGCAATAAGAACATGGGAAGAGCCCTGCTGAATCAGACCAAAGGCTTATGGAGTGTAGCATCCTGTTTCCCACAGTGGTCCACCAGATACCTCTGGGAAGCCCACAAGCAAGAGGTGAAAGCATACCCACTCTCTTGCTCTTGCTCCCCTGCAACTGGTATTCAGAGGCATCCTGCTTCTGCACCTGCAGGCAGCCTATAGTCAGCAGGACTAGATGATTGATAGCCCTCTCCTCCGTGAATTGATGATGGAGAGATGATTGGTAGCCATTGATAGACCCATCCTCCATGAATTTGTTTAAGTCCCTTTTAAAAGCCACCCAAGCTGGTGGCCATCACCACATTCCATGGTTTCGATCTGATGACTCTCTGCTAATTGGTGATCATGTCCAGGTGAGCCTTTTCATTGCATCAGAGGAACATCAGTCATTTCTGGGACAACGAGAAGCCATAACCACGGCTATCCCGGGAGAACTGCATGTCATTAACTCCTCTCTTTGTTATGGACTTATTACCATTCTGGAGAGTGCAGATTCCCTTTAACAATTCACTTCGCATCCTGGCGCACAAAAGCGAGTCGCGGGATATTTTCTGCACACAGATTAGGATCCCTGTGTTACCTTCAGGCAATGTTTCAGACTGTTTTGAAAAAGGCTTCTTGTTCCATTTATGTCTATCCATGCCCTTGCCCTAGCATATCAGAGACCCGGGGCTCTGTGTGCTCCCAAAGAAGCCTTTGTAGTGGAGTCTGGGGTTCAGAGACACTTCATCCCTTTAATGCAAGAATTCTCAAACTTCCTCATTCAAGGTGCGTATGTGCATGGACACATACGTACACCTACCTCTATGGGCACACACTGATCATTTTTATACATTGAAAAAGCAGCTAATACAGGGTTTCTTAACCTTGGGCCCCCAGATGCTGTTGGACTACAACTCCCATCATCCCCAGACATGGCCTTTGTGGCTGAGGATGATGGGAGTTGTAGTCCAACAACATCTGGGGGGCCAAGGTTAGGAAACCCTGATTTAACACATCCTGTGTGAGACAAGCTAGGCAGAACCAGAAACCAAAAAAGAAATACTCTCATGGACACTTGCAGTCAGTGAAAAGCAGGGAGATGGAGAAGTTGCCTGAGAAAATCATCTGCATTTCCTTGGGAGAAACCCTGAAATTCCTCTTCATATTCCAGTTTCTCCTTAGAGCAGGGCTAGGCAACCTTGGTGCTCCAGCTGCTGTTGAACCTGGCTAGAGATGATCCGAGTTGCAGTTCAATAACAGCTGGAGTGGCAAGGTTGCCTATCCCTGCCTTAGAGGAACTCTGAAATTAATTAATTTTGCAATTTTACTTCGGAGAAATTGGGGTCCCAATCTCAATGGAGATCTCTGCTGGTGCTAAAAATGGTGAGCCTTCTTCCTAAGAGCATAGGACCCTTGGTCCATCTAGCTTACCAGGTCTAACAATGGCTTATCAGGTCTATCAGTGGCTAGGAGTCTGGTGGCTACAGGCCAGCTCCAGCCTCAGAGGCAAGGTGCCTCTGGATATCAATTGCAGGGCAGCAACAGCAGGAGAGGTGGCATGCCCTCAGCTCTTGCTTGTGGGCTTCTCAGAGGCATCTGGTGGGCCACTGTGTGAAACAGGTTGCTGGACTGGATGACCCAGCAGGTCTGTTTTTATGTTCTAGCTCAGTATTGTCTACAGTGACTAGCAAGGGTTCTCCAAGGTTTCAGGCAGGAGTTTCTCTCAGCCCTACCTGGAAATTCTGCTAGGGAGTGAACCTGGGATTGCTGAATGCTCTTCTGCTGAGCTATGTCCCAACACACTCACATGTAGTCACCCATCTAAATACAAGCCAGGGCAGAATCTGCATAGCAAAGGGGACAATCCAGGCTCACTACCGCAAGACCAGCTGCCCTCCTCTTCTCTCAGAAGGCCACTGGCAATCAAGGGACCTCCCTCTATTCTCGGCTCTCTTCTTGCTTTGGAGAGCTGTTATTGTGGTAGCAAGCGTGACTTGTCCCCTTAGTTAAGCAGGGTCTACCCTGGTTGCATATGAATGAGAGACTTGATGTGTGAGCACTGTAAGATATTCCCCTCAGGGGATAATGGAGCTGCTCTGGGAAGAGCAGAAGGTCCAAAGTCCCCTCCCTGGCAGCATCCCCAAGATAGGGCTGAGAAAGACTCCTGCCTGCAACCTTGGAGAAGCCGCTGCCAGTCTGTGAAGACAATACTGAGCTAGATGGACTAAAGGTCTGACTTTGTATATGGCAGCTTCCTATGTTCCTATGAAGAGGCCCTTGTCATTGCATTGCTGTGCCATGTAAAGAGTCCTCTTCTGTGCTGAACGAGCATCACCAAGAGACACAGTTACTCTGGTCCAGGAGGCAGGGCTAGCTCTGAGCAACTGCATGAGGGGAGAGAGGTGGCTGTAGCATCATAGCTGCAGAGAGACCCTAAAGTCCTGCACTGGAACTGTGCCCTTAGAGATGTCTTGCTTTGGGAGGTTTTTATTGATTGATTTTATTGATTGTTAAATTTATATACCGCCTTTCATTAAAACAGTCCCAAGGCGGTTGAAAGACTGGGTGCTGTGCCACCCTTCATTGTAAATGTTTTCAGTGCAGTTTCTTTCATAGCTATTCACAATTTCACATTGCCCATCATTAAACACACACACACACACACACACACACACACACACACACACCAAATCAAATGAACACACCAAAACCATACAAATCCCTTTAAACAGGCCCATTAAAACCCTGCCCTAAACAAGGGCAGCCCATCTTTGGCCCTCCTGCCGATTCTGGACTACAACTCACATCAAGACTGACTATTGGCCACTGTGACTGGGGCTGATGGGCATTGTAGTGTGCAGTCCTGCCTTAAATTGTTTTTTTTTTTTAAAGGCTGGGAAAATAACATCTGCGGTTTTGCTCAGAAAGTCACCAGAGATTGATGCAACTGCTTAAGCACCAGTGGGATATACTACCAACAGTTAATCCCAATGAGTAGTCAAGAAGCTGTTTTGTACTCATTTGTATGTTTCACGTAGTCTTCAAGAGTAGCCCTACACACAATGCATGGCAGTAGTCTAATTTGGAGGTTACTAGAGCATGAATAATTGTGTTCAAGCTCACTTTACTTACTGTTTGCTCTGTGCACATCAGTTAGGAACATAGGAACATAGGAAGCTGCCATATACTGAGTCAGATCATAGGTCTATCTCGCTCAGTATTGTCTTCACAGACTGGCAGTGACTCCTCCAGGGTTACAGGAAGGAATCTCTCTCAGCCCTATCTTGGAGAAACCAGGGAGGGATCTTGAAACCTTCTGCTCTTCCCAGAGTGGCTCCATCCCCAAGGGGAATATCGTACAGTGCTCACACTTCAAGTCTCCCATTCATATGCAACCAGGGTGGACCCTGCTTAGCTAAGGGGACAAGTCATGCTTGCTACCCCAAGACCAGCTCTCTTCTGTTATGCACTGATGTATCCTCAAGTCCATACGCACAAGTCCATTTCCAGAATGCTACCAGCCTTGTGAGCAAACTAGGAGGAAAGTCTTGTGGTAGCAAGCATGACGTGTCCTCTTAGCTAAACAGGGTCCACCCTGGTTGCATATAAATGGAAGACTTCAGGAAGAGCACCTGCCTGCTTGCATGCAGAAGGTCTCAAGATCCCTTCTTGGCAGCATCTTCAAGATAGGACTGAGAGAGTCTCCTGCCTGTAACCTTGGCCAACACCACTATCAGTCTGTGTTGACAGTACTGAGCTAGGTGGACCAATGGTCTGATTCTGTATAAGGCAGCTTCCGATGTTCCTGTGTGCTTGTAACAGATCTTCTCCAATCTTGAATGGCCATTCTTATCCTCTGGTAGATAGTCAGAGGGAGCTACAGCAGGGCTGGACTCCTCTAAACATTTCAGTGCCTCTCCTAATTTTTTTTAACACACAAATACATTTTAAACAACTGAATATTTCTTGCACTTAGGACTGATGGAGGCCAGATAAGCCGCCCCCTACCTTTTTGCACCCCCAAAACCTTTTGGCTGGCTATGGGCCTATAGGTTTGTAGGGTGCCAGTGTCTTGCAGAGATATCAGCCGAGAACCAGGCAGAGAAACAGGACCAAAGAGAGCTCACTGATTCAGAACAGGACCATGGACAGCTCACTAGGTACAAACACACTTTCTTCCAGTTTTAGTAAGTGTCCATCGGGTTGCAGTCCTACATTTGGGCCTACTGTGAAAAACGAGTTCCATTAGAAGTCTGACTCTATTTCTGTGTAGTAGTTCATGGGAATGGACTGTAGTGTTATTCTGTAAAGCAGGATTTCTTTTATAATCCCACCTTCCCCCTCTAACAAAAATGGAAAGTGTGTAGCTGGCATTAAGCCCCTATGAAGAATGAAAAATCACTCCCTCTCTGTAGTTAGCCTACTTTTTTATATCCAGATCAAAGGAACCACCAAGGAAATTGAAGCATGTTGCCGTCAAATATGGGCAGCAGGTACTTTCTTCCTGATGGATTTAACATTTTGCATATCTTAACATGCAGTGCATAATGCCTGCTCTTTCTGTTTAACCAGCACAACATTTTTATACTCCATATATTAACTTTGTATGTGGCTGTAAATCTCCACCTACGGACTATCCATTAGGGAGTGGGATCAAAGAGAGCTATTTAATGTTCTGCATTGTATGTTCTGTAATCTCAGCCTCAGTGAGATTTTGAAAACTCAGTGGGGTTTTTAGATGCAAGCGTCAAAGAATCACTTTTAAAACACATGCACACACATACACAATAATCCCAAATGCAAACCAGCCTGTTGGGGGACCACTGCAGGCACAGGTGCCTGTGATAACTGATAGATGATCCTCTTTCAGAGCTGGAAATAAAGGGACTGCTGCTCTTTTGCATTAGGTGAGATTTGATTTAATCACACCTGAATGGAAAATCGCCCACTCAATATAATGAAGGATGTGCTCAACTAAAAATCTATCCAGGAAGCTAAATAAATGGCGTTAAAATGGAGCTAGTTTAATAATGGTCAGTCAGGAAGCCTAGCATAAATAAAACCATCACTCATCTAGAGCTGGAAATAAAAGGATTGCAACTCTTTGCATTATATGTCATTTGATTCAAAAACATGCAAACGGAAAATTGCCCACTCAGTATCATGGAGGAGATGCTAAAGTAAAAATCTATCTGGAAAGCTAAGTAAATGAAATTAAAAATGGAATTAGTTTAATAATGGCCAATCAGGGATCCTAGTGTAAATATGGAGAGCCCATTGGAATTGATGGGTTTATCAAACAGATTTAGATCTCAGCTTTCCACCATTTAGGTCTTCAAGGTGGCTTGCAGACATATTCACATTATCCATCATTCAGAGGTGTGTTTGATGATGACATGTCAGAGGGCCTTTTTAGTGGCAGTTAGAAGCATCACAATAAAGGGCTTGAGCAGATCAAATGGCAATCCAGTCTACATCCTGTTTCCAACAGTACAAATAATTTCCAGACAGATATTTGTGGGAAGCCCAGAAACCCTTGTTTTTTGGCCCCAACGACCCATTTCACATTGCCTTGTTTTCAGAGTCTGCATATTCACTCTAGATTCCTAGTATTGCAGAGGATTATGGGGAATGATCAAGAGTGCACACCCATTTGACTTGCAAGTTTGATGCTTCCAAAAAGCACACAGGCAGGGCTTGAAGCATGGATATCGATCATGTCCTGTGGCATCTGTCAACACATGACTTGCTCTGCCCCAGCATGGACTATTGGCTCTTGGTCATCTGTGGTAGGGATCAGATGTTTCTACCCTCCTCTCTATCCACTACAGAAGAATTGATCAATACAGGGGGAACAAGACTGGGGACAGTGGACATGAAACTTCTTCTTCCATGCACTGATTCTACTCATACGTTTTGGTCAATCTACCCAGAACTTATTAGACTATTTCACATGATCCAAATTAGGGTAGGAGTCACATCATATCCAACTTCAGTAACTGTGTATGCTCTCATTTTCTGATTGGATGTGAGTAATAGGAAGGTAGGAGGGGGAGGAAGTGTTCTAGGCTGTTCACAAAACCAGAGGTCCCTGAGTAGGAAAGGCTTCAACCAGGGATCCCTGGCTGTCTGGGGAACCAGAAGCCCTCCTGACCCAGTTGTACCGATCTTGGCTAGCCCAGATTTGCTACCTTCTTTGGTGGCCATCTGTGTAATCAGCAATGCAACTCCATCTGCTGGTGGCCATGTTTATAATAGAGTTCTGGGCTCGCAGGGCCAGACAGAGTTGAGCTCTTACATTACAGAGGGCTGCCTGTCTGTTGCTCGTGCAATGCATTGTGGAATACTAGATGACCCAGCTCAGGTTTCCTTTTGTCCTGGAACTCTCAGCAGCTCACTCGTGTGGAGGGTTGGGTAAGTTAACCCAACTGGGGGTTTGGGTCATCTGGGAGACATGAGGCAGGAGTGTGTCTCCCCCTCAACCCAGCCCTTGAGGTTGTGAGAACGGGGTCATCGTCTGCTAAGCAACAGCTGGGTTGTTGTTGTTGTTGTTGTTGTTGTTGT
Organism: Hemicordylus capensis; assembly: GCF_027244095.1. Lineage (NCBI taxonomy): Eukaryota > Metazoa > Chordata > Lepidosauria > Squamata > Cordylidae > Hemicordylus > Hemicordylus capensis. The sequence goes on from NC_069667.1 coordinate 7,463,896, forward strand.
GGCTCCATTCTGCCCAGCAGCTGTACCCAACTCTTTAACATGAGTTGGGTACCGCTCTTTAACAACTCTTTAACAAGTCGGATCCAACCAGTGTTCCCTGTAACAGGGATTTCCAGCTGTTGTTGACTACAGCTCCCATAATCCCCGGCTGCAATGGCCTTTGGCCAAGTATTCTTGAAACTGTAGTCAATAACTTGAGGAATCCCTGTTTCCGGGAACGCTGGACCCAACCCTTTAACAAGGTAGGACAAAAAGCTCTCCATCTCAACTGCTGCTTAGTAGATTATCACTTCCTCCCCCTTCTACCTTCCTTTTTACTCACAAACGGTCAGAAAATGGGAGCACACACAGCTCCTGAACTTAGGTAGGACATTTCTCCTACCCTAATTAGGGTCATATTGAGAGCCCTCATTATCCTGACAAATGGGGAGAGGTAATTCCCTCTTCTAGCTTAAGTAGCCTAGAATGAAGGAAGGAAGGAAGGAAGGAAGGAAGGAAGGAAGGAAGGAAGGAAGGAAGGAAGGAGTTAGTTAATTATTATTGGAAATACTCATATACCACTTCTCAACCAAACCTGTTCTCAATGCAGTGTGCACAGCACGATGCATGAGTAAATGGCTCCCTGTCCCCAAAGGGGCTGACAGTCTAATAAAAAAAAACTCAAGGTAGACTAGACACCAGCAACAGCCACTGGGGCTGAAAAAGGACAGTTTTTTTGTTAGTTTATTTATCATGTTTTTATACCACCTGATATGTACCTCTCTAGGTGGTGTACAAAATTTAAAACAATATAAAAAAAGTAAAAACAGATTAGAAATCCACAGAATGCAATAAAAACAATCTCGGAGGGCTGTGGGCCACCTCCAGCCTCAAGGGCGGGGTGCCTCTGAGTACCAGTTGCAGGGGAGTAATGGCAGGAGAGAGGGCACGCCCTGAACTCCTGTCTGTGGCTTCCAGCGGCATCTGGTGGGCCACTGTGCGAAACAGGATGCTGGACTAGATGGGCCGTGGGCCTGATCCAGCAGGGCTATTCTTATGTTCTTAAAAGGTGTCCCATTTCCTAGTTAGCAGTGGTGGGTGGGGGGACCACCATAGGAATTAAGATATGACTAGGTGTCCATTCATATTACAATTTTCTTCCAGTGGGCTGTCTGTCATATAGAAAAGGAAGGAAAGGAAAGGTTGTGTCCTTGAGTTGGTTTCAACTCCTGGCTCCCACAGAGCCCTGTGGTTTTCTTTGGTAGAATACAGGAGGGGTTTACCATTGCCTCCTCCTGTGCAATATGAGATGATGCCTTTCAGCACCTTCCAATATAGCTGCTGCCTGATATAAGATTTTCTCATATTTTGGGAAATACACCAGTGGGGATTTGAACCAACTTTCTCCTGCTCTTTAGGCAGGTTGCTTCTCCCCTGCTCCATTAGGTGGCTTAACATTCCTCTTGAGAGCCATGATTTGTTTTCTGTGCCTTTCTCTTTAACTCATAAACAACAGAGCACATTTCTGTCTATGACATCAGCTTGGCCAAAGGATTAAGCCCTTCCACTCTCAGGAGATGGCACCACAACTATATAATGAAATTCAGGAGTCAAAGGCGATAAAAAGGTCCTGGTGGTGGTGTGAAACTTCCCAGACATCAAATTAATATCGTGATACGCCTTTAAATTGTGGCATTTGCTAGGCTGGAATTGAGCGGGCTGATTTTGTGTGTGTGTGTTTGTCCAGTTCCTTCCTGGCTTAACAACCCATTGAAAAGCTTTAAAAAAAGAAAAAAGGAGAAACAACAGCCATTCAAATTCACTGAAGTGGATATTTGGAGAAAGTAAGAGAGGACAGGTTTATTCTTGTGTATCCTTCTGTGACTTGCTGCCTGGCTAGCTGTAATGGTAGACAGACTGAAGGAGGAGAGAGGCACTTTCGAAGTGGAAATAACATTTCCCGCTCCTTGGAAACTTGAGCGCACAGTCATTAGTCTGTGTGACCGAGGAAAGTTCTGGGAACTTTAGTGCATCAACCCATAGCAGGCCAGGCACTGGAGAACATGCTCAATTATTTAAAGGCAGTATGTTCCTGACACCTTTGTGGTGAATTCCTAATGAAGTGTACCGCCAGAGACATATACTCTGGCGACCTCATGGACCATGGTGGGAACGGAGTGGGAGGGCCATTACACTGAGGTGCAGGCAGCTGGATCAAGAATCTGCAGAGAGGCAGAATCAACAGCAACCACAATAACAACAGTCTCAGCTCTGGTACGTTTCCCTTGCCCGGAGGAAGATCTCTGCAGTAGCAGACCTTACCTTAATGAACAGTTGCTGGAACTTAATTGGAACCAAAATAAAAATGTATATCGGTGGATGCTGTCTCGCTTTCCCACTCTGGCTTCCAGAATAGCAAGGGATTAAAAAGCAAGCAGATATACGGAGTGGCAAAGAAGTGCTGCATATCTGCAAACAGGAAAGGGCCTAGGGAAATGTTTTGATTGCTTTGCACTCTTTCCCAGGTCCTGGGGTGGCGCTACTGGATGTAGTTGCTGGTGAAAGAGAGAGACCTGAAGAACTATGCTCACGGTGTGATATTTGCTTTATGTATAAATATACAAACAAAGCACAGTGAAGGAAAATACATCCCTAACAGTGGATAGCAGAGCTTGCAAAAGATTGTCAGAGAGCAACTGGGTAGAACCAATTCCACTCAAGTTGCACTCAACTTTCCAGATCAGTCCAGCTAGAAAACCATTCCTCACTCCCCCCGCCCCCCATTCTCACTCTTTCTCTCTATCTCTTTCAATTAAAAATGTTGATTTTGATATCTCTGTTTATTCCTCTCTACTGCATGGGTGTCACCTTTTCCAAGCTCTGTTGGGTATCTCATTCTAAAAGATGGAGAATATTTCCCAGCTATCAGGAGACCCTGTAATAAGTGCACATTCATTGTGAATCATCCAGGTCATTTACCATAGGGGGGGGGGACTTTTGCAATCTTGTTCACCTCCATATCTGTATTTACTGTAAAGGTAGTGTGTGCTGTCGTGTCGATTTCGACTCTGGGCACCCACAGAGCCCTGTGGTTTTCTTTTGGTAGAATACAGGAGGGGTTTACCGTTGCCTCCTCCCGCATCATCTGAGATGATGCCTTTCAGCATCTTCCTATATCGCTGCTGCCCAATATAGGTGTTTCGCATAGTCTGGGAAACATACCAGTGGGGATTTGAACCAGCAACCTTCTGCTTGTTAGTCAAGCATTTCCCTGCTGCGCTATTATACATATACGTGATATGCATACACTCTAGGATAGGAGAGATGGGGAGGAGAGCTGGTCTGGTGGTAGCAAGCATGACTTTTCCCCTTAGCTAAGCAGGGTCTACCCTGGTTGCATATAAATGAGAGACTAGAAGTGTGAGCACTGTTAAGATCCCTTAGGGGATGGAGCCGCTCTGGGAAGAGCAGAAGGTTCCCAGTTCCCTCCCTGGCAGGATCTCCAAGATAGGGCTGAGAGAGATTCCTGCCTGCAACCTTGGAGAAGCTGCTGCCAGTCTGTGAAGACAATACCAAGCTAGATAGACCAATGGTCTGACTCAGTATATGGCAGTTTCCTATGTTCCTACTCTTGCTATGATATTTGCAGCACACTGTTTTCACAACTAGTTTTTTTGGTGAAAGTTTTCCAGAATGCCACATTTCCAAATAGGTTGAAAGCAGCAGTTTCCCATAACTATGATGTGTGTCTACACGGATGAAGAGAAAAGGAAAAGAAAAAAGCCACAACATGCTGGAAAAGCAAAAAAAAAAAAAAAAAAAAAAGGAAAAAAAGTGTTAATTTGAACAGCTATTTATGCTAATGGGAAGAAAGGTTTATGAATTAACTCTCTGTAATGGTAAACAAGATTAGAGTTAAGTGCTTTTGAGGGGGGCTGTGCAAGAAATAGCCAAAGGCTAACTGCACAGGAGAGGAAGGAGAAAGCTCATAAATTAGAAAGGCTGCGCCTGGAAAATGGAGAGGTCAGAGAACAAAATATTCAGGTGAAGTTGGCAGAAAGAATCGAAAGGGTGGGGGAGAAAGGCAAAGGGCATTTCAGCTAGAGTTAGAGCAATGATTGGGCACTGGGCATAGAATCTTGCAAGGGAAAAGTGGGCCACCATGTAGCTGAAAACATAACAACAACAACAAGAAGAAGAAGAAGTTCCAAAAGTTGTTTCAAGTTCCAAAACACCTTGAGGAGCACCTCAACACCATAGGGGCCACAGAAATCACCATCAGCCAATTACAAAAAGCAACTTTACTGGGAACAGCCTATATTCTGCAACGATATCTATAATAATAACAGCAACAATACTGATAATAAAATTCAGCCATCCTAGGTCCTTGGGAAGGACTCGATGTCTGGAGAAAACAAACCAGTTAATAACACCTGTCTGACTGTGTAAACAAGAAATAACAATAATAATAATTTAAAAACAGCTTTGTTTGTTAACCACTTCCATCTAGGCATCTCAACACAGTATTAAAATGTCAAGTACCAACACATGATACAAGAAATTGCAAGCACACCAAAATAAACAAGAAGCAAAATGCAAAATGAAGAGCAGTATAGAAATATTCGTAGTAGGAGGAGATATCTTCCTGTAGACAGTACTCACATGTAGTCAACTATCCAAATGCAAGCCAGGGCAGACCCTGCTTAGGAGAGGGGGCATGCACGCGAACACATGTCGCAAACGCACGTGAACGCTCGTCGGCCATTTCCATGGCAATGCAGAATGGGGAGTAGAAAGGGATGCTGCTGTCCCACGCACCCACTTTTGGAGAGAGCGCCAGGGGGGAGGAGCGGCGGGGTGGGGGCTGGCAGGTAGGTAGCACCTATCCTGCCTCTTAAGGGAACACCTCCATGTTGGAACCGACTTGGATGCCAGTGCACGGAACCGGTTCGGCGCTCCAGAAAAGGAGTGCCAGACCGGTTCTGTGCACATCTCTAGTGAACAGAAAGCAAAAGGGGAGAGCAACTGGTCCTATCCAAGCCCAGCACAGCATCCCTCCAGTGTCTCTTATACTTCTGGTTGTCTCTTGTACTTCTTTTTTTAAAGATTGTGAGCCCTTTGGGGACAGGTAATCATCTTATTTATGGTTTGTTCCTATATAAACCACTTTGAGAACTTTGGCTGAAGAGTGGTATATTAATATTTGTAGTAGTAGTAGAAGAAGAAGAACCAGGCAAAATAACATCTCTGCTATGGAACTGAAAGCAAGGAGGAAAGCTGGTCTTGTGGTAGCATGCATGAATTGTCCCCTCTACTAAGCAGGGTCTATCCTGGTTTGCATTTGGATGGGAGACTAAATGTGAGTGCT